>NW_004524655.1:5719094-5724887 GCF_000260255.1 Octodon degus
AATTACACTTAGTATTAACAATAGTGACCATTTATAAAGAGCTTACCAAGAGCTAGGCAAGATATAAGTGCTTCAGATGGATTATTTCATTTCGCTCTCACAGTAATGCTGTGAATTAACTACTATAACCTATTTCAAAGAGTAGAGGGCTGGCCAGATAGCTCAGCGGATTAAAGCACCTCCTGAGGCAGGCACATGGGCCAGGGATTCAATCCCTAGCCTGCTATGCCAGCCCCACCCCAGGGGTACACCAAGAAGGGGATTGAGACTGGGCTTGGTGGTCTGCGCACCTGTAATTCCAGTGCTTGGGAGGCTGAAAACAGGATAATCACTACAAGTCCGATCTATGTAGTGAGACCCTGTAGACCCTATACTAAAGAAATTTTTTTTAAAAAAAGAGTGGATTCAGAGAAAGCAGCTGACTCAAAGTAACACAGCTAACAAATATTCAAACCAAGATTATAACCTAAATTTTCACCACTTTCTTCTAGCGTCCCCTGGCTTGATATTGCAAAAGTCAAAGATTCCCAGTTCACTAGTGTTACATATACATCAGCAGCAAGAGTTAAGATGTAGCATCTATCCATACCAACTCCCCACAAAATGAATATAAACATTATGTTTTGCATACATGTACTAACAAAAAAATGAAAACAGACCAAAAAACCCCAGAAGAATTGAAAAAATGAAACAAACAAACAAACAAAAAAAAAAAAACACCACTTGGAAATTATTCATGACTCGTTTTTTTGTTTGTTTTTTTGGCGGAACCGGGGATTGAACTCAGGTCCTTGTGCTTGCGAGGGAAGCGCTTATTCCACTGAGCCATCTCCCCGGCCCCTGTGTTTGTTTCTTGAGACAGGGTCTCGCTATGTAGCCCAGGCCAGCCTTGATCTCATGAGGATCTTCTTGCCTCAGCCCCCCAAGTCTGGGGTTACAGGCTTGTGCCGCCACACCCAGCTATATGACATTAAATTTGAACACTCCTGAGAGGAAACAAATGTTATGATGAGAGGGATGGAAGTCACATGGGTGTGGTACTTAACCAAAATTGTTTTTTATAAAAATATAAGCATCACATGAATGAAATAAGATTACAGAAGTTCTGGTTTAAAAAAAAAAAAAAAAAGGGGGGCTGGTGAGATGGCTCAGTGGTCTAAAGCACCTACTTGGAACAAGCTTAGCAAAGCACAGGGACCGCGGTTCAATCCCCCAGCACCACATGCCAGCCAGCCTGCCCCCTGGTGGGCTGAGCTGGCCACACACATATAAATAAATTTAAAAAAAATAAAAATAAAAAAAAAATAGCCTTTGTTCATTTGGTTGGCTTTCATAAAAGAACCCAAGTTTAGAGCAGACATGTAGAATGCAAGAAATGATAGGTTCTCTCCTGAGTAAATTCCACTAAATAATGTCAACTTAGTGGCTCCTTTTTCCCATGCAATCAGAACACATAAAGCATCCAATAGAATTTCTCCTAAAATATTAGCCTCGGTCTTATAATAAAAGCCAAGGTGAACCACACAACAAAGAGGCAAACAAGGAGGTGTGAAGGAAAGGCTCATTTGGTAGGCAGCTTGTTACCTGGAAGAAGAGATTCAGCCTGGAGGCCCGGCTGGCAATGGGCTCAATAGCACCAGCATCCGGGGGATTCCGCGCTCCATATTTAAACTTCAGCATCCCAGGTGCTTAATGGTGCTAATTAAACTTCAGGTGCTTTTTAAACTTCAACCCACGGGTGCTGAATGGAAAAGGAAAAGGTCAAGTGTGTAGGAACACTAAGCAGAAAGTGTTTAACATAGCCTGATCTCCCTCAAGATGTCAGGGATAGGGAGAGGAAAATCAGCCACAACCCATTTTAGAAGCTCAGTCTGGCCATGGAACTGAAACCCCAGGTTTTATTCCCTGTAAGAGGAAGTGATACATTTCCCCGACATAGTCTCTTACAATTTTGTTCATGACCTGCCTTCACCTCAGAATGTGAGCTGCACGAGTAATTTTTGTTCCCACAGAGTGGGGCACACGCATAGGCTGGCATGTAGCAACCATGAATACTCTGGTTATTGGGTGAACGACTGGAATACGCAGACGACGTAGTATACTAGCAGATGAGAAGTCTTAAAAAGCAATCAGCAATGTAAGAGCAGTTGGGCGGGGCTGAGGAGTGGTACAAGTTTTAACAGTGTAATCAGTAAATCTCACGGATTAAGCAGCACTTGGACCAAGCCCCGGAGGGATGGTCTGCAAGCCTTGCTGATATCTAGGGGAAGGAAGGTACCGAATCTCAGGCAGAGGCACCGGAGAAGGCAACGGTCCTCAGGTGGGACCTGACCTCTCCAACTACAGCAGGGAAGCAGTAAGGACAGGCGCAAAGTGAAAGGGGCGCACTTAGAAAAAGGTGCTACTGTGGGAGTATGCAGGCACTGGAACCTAGTGTAAATTTACGATCGCACAGATAATGAAGGGCTAACAGACTCTACCCGTGAGAACAATGTAGGGGATGCTGACAGGAGAGAGAGAGGAACGTGCACAGAACTCTCACAAGAGACCAGCGTGCCCTCTTGTCCCAGGAATCCCCAGAGAACCCTTCGGGTCCCGTACCGGGTGGGCGCGCGCAGAGCCGGCCCGGAAAGACCCTCCTGGCCCCCCGTAGTCCTGGAAATGGAATCGCCGCCCTCCCGCCGCTTGAGGAAAAGCTGGGGTTAGTATGGGTAGAGATGGCCCGTCCCCTGGCCTCACAGAGGCAGGGTAGGGAAAATAGTGGGTGGGGGATCAGACTCACCCTCAGAGGACCCCTCAAGATTGCGCTCTGCTCCGCCCAGCGCCTCGCGCCGCCGCGTTTGAACCAGGGGCGCGGCATGGGAGGGGCTCAGCGGAGCCTGGACCAGTCAGCGTGCCTGGTCTTTTGACAGACAGCGGTACCTCAGCTAGGCCCCGCCCAAGTCCTTAAAGAGATGAAGGAAGTGAAGGGGAGAGCCAATCAAATTGTTCCTTCCTATGTCTTGCGACCAATAGAAAAAGGGAAACAGCAAACCCGGCAGGGCAGGTCTTAGAAGTTTGAATTTGGCGGTTACACACGATGCAGTGTACAGGGACAGTCTATTTGTGTAGGATTCCTTGGGCAGGAGGCTAGGTGTTGTCTTCTGTTATGGCTACATACAAGGAGGAAGGCCACTCATCCTGGACTTCTTGACCTTCATACATGACTAACGTGGTTACTTTGGGAAAACTATTGGTTCTGTGCTCCAACTGAGGCAGCAAATGTTTTGAGAGTAAATTCAGCCTGCCTCAGTCCTACAGCTCTAGGCTGATTGCCCTGCAGCCAGTTAATGGAGGTTATTGAGACCAACTGAAAGGACATTTTGAAATAAAGACGGGATAGTTAAGCAAAAAGAAATCCAAATGGTTCCCAAATGATTTCATACATGGGAACCAGCTTCATTTATAATTTAAAAAAATTAGGGAAAAAAAGATCCAATAGTGTTTGCAAAGATGTGAATCAACTCACAGTCATATGTAACTGATGGCAGTGTAAATAATTCTCTTTGCAAAGGAGTTTGGCACTATTTGATAACATTGAACAATTGTGCATTCCATGACTACCCTTGGGAGTAGCTTCTCTATCTTAGAGAAACGCCTAATTATGTACACAGTGAGATGTGTACAAGAATACACAATATAAAACAGTGTTGTACAATATAATGGCAAAAAGAAAACTGGAGGCTACCCAAACATCCAACAGCATTAGGAAGACAAAATTTATTTATATTGCAATGTTTTCATACAGCAGTGAAAAGCAATAAATTACAGCTAACCACAATGACATAATGAGTCTCAAAACAATGCCAAGGAAAGGAGCAAGACAATAAAGCATGATTCTATTAATATAAACTTCAAAAGCAGAGAAGACAGAGCAATATTGTTCAGGGAGTGATGTACATACAGGTGGCAAAATCATAAAAAAAAAAAAAAACCACAAGTTGAGATAAAGAAGCTGTGGGATGGGACAGGAGGTCTTTTAGGGTGGCAGGGGTGTAGCTATTATTTGTTTCCTAATCTGGATAATAATAGAATATTGTTTTATGATGATTAAATTGTGTGTGTTCTTTTTAGGTATGTAAAAATCTTTAAAGAAGGAGTCAGTCTTTTCCATACCCTTCTAATCTCTACACTGGATAGAACTCTAAGTGTATTATCACACTCACATATAGCAGCACAAATCAAAGATACAGACTCAACACACAATTATTTCCCAAATATAACTTGCTTTTGTTCCTGAGATAGTAATGAAAGCTACTATTCATCAAGTCCTTCCCCTTTTTTAATCAAGTATCTTATTTCATTTCATTCTGACCATAGGACTGAGGGGCAGTAACTGTAACCCTCAAATCTGGAAAATCAGAATTTAGAGAGGTGAGTTAACAATCCTGATCTTGCAACTTTGGTGTTGGGAATGGGTTTGGAACTACTGGAGTGATTCCAAACTTTGTTCCACTATACAAAAACTGCTTCGCAGAAAGCATGAAAAATTCTCCCAGTCTCTACTTCTGTCATGTTGAAAGGGGAGGGGGGGGTAACCTGGACCAGAAAAAAATATGTTTAAAAAAATGAGAAATGTTTCTAAAGAGACAAAGAACTTAACCAAAGGTTAGGGTTAGCAAAGTGAGAGGAGAGACAAAGAAGACTGCAGAAGGTTGAAGCCAGCTGTTCATATATATATATATATATATATATATATATATATATATATTTTTTTTTTTTAATTCCCAGGAAAACTATGAGTGTCAACACAGTCAATGTTTCTGCTGATTTCTCTCATCCAGCCAAACCTGTGTTTCCAGGTGTCACAAATAGCAACTTGTACCAGAATCTTGGGATATGTTGATTCTAAGTTAGAATGGAATGTGAACAGCACCCTTTTGCACTGTCCTTTTCCAACCTAGATAGTCCATTAACTTCCCACTAGAACAATTATCAGCTTTTGCAAATCCTTTGCGAAACAAGACAGAGACTAAATAGATAAAAGAAAGAAAGAAACACGGAGCAAAAATCACCAGTTTTCTTTCAGGAGCAGAACCGCACAAAAAGTTTATGGGGAAAGAGAATAACAAGGGACCAAAAGTGATGTTATCGATGCTGAAAAGAGAAGATGCTGTGGAGCAGAATAAACTGTCATCAAAACTAGACTAATAAGAAATCCGGAGGCTTGTGTTTGTTCTTACACACTATGAGTCAGTTATTTGCTAAACCTGAATCCAGGACGATTATTGTCATGGAGATTCTGAACAACAAACTATGTGTGAGTACTAATGCAGGACATTGTGACATTCCTGCATTTCCTCATTCATTTATTCCATAAACATTTACTGTGGCAAGCACTGGGGCGCCTCAGATGAAAAAGACACCCTTCCTGTCTGTTCTTGAAAGACAAGGATGTGGAGAAAATGGAACCGTAAGCAATGGTGATAAACATTAGAAACTTCCTGTGGCAGTGAAGGGTAGGGAGGCCCACAACAATCAAAAGGAAGGCAAATACCCCACCTAAAATGTGAAAAAATGTAAATATGATTGTCCTCAGAGCATTTAGCTGGGAGATGGCACAAGCAGAGGCACACCAAGGCACTTAAAGCAATACGAGGACCAGTTGCAAGAATTGTATTAGTCAGCAGAACATTAAAAATGAAGGAGTTAAGGGCCAGCCAAATAGCTCAGCCGATTAAAGTGCCTGCAAGCAGATACAGGGGCTTGGGGTTCAATCCCCAGGCCTGCTGTGCCGGCCCCACCCCCAGGGCT
>NW_004524655.1:5725343-5726185 GCF_000260255.1 Octodon degus
TCTTCGACTTCCTAGCCTCCAGGACCATGAGCCAAACAAACCTCTATTCTCTATAACTTACACTGCCTACAACATTTTGTTATGCCAAAAATTTATTTTTTTATTGTTTTATTTTATTTTTCTTTGGGGAGGGGGAAGAGAGCTGCCTTTATTAGTTGCCTGGAAGGGAACATCATGTCAAGTGAAGATCCATCTACTTCCCTGGAGAAAATAAAAAACAAGAGAGCAAAATCTCATGGGGTTAATCAACAAAATATAGATATATGAAGAAATTAATCATGACTTCTCTATGTTCAATTGAATTATCATGCATCAGCTCTATTTTATTTATTTTTTTCCATAATTTTATTGAGAAACAAATAGCAATGAGACAGTATCAAACCAGATTGTTAGGACAGTTTCAATAATTAACACATTGCATGCATTCTTCCTAGTGATTAATTGCTGTACAAGATGCAGACATGATATCCTACTTACAAACATCATTAGAACAAATCACTCTATTCATTAAGAGAATGTAACTATATATCTGTCCTAACTACTTTGAATACACAGATACAAAATGGACATTCATCTCTCTTCACTTTTTTGGTTAAGTTACATTATTTTAATATTGTAGGTGTGTTAACTCAGCAAAATATTCTAAAAGAGCTCAGTACTCCATAATAGTACTGGGTCTTCCGCTTCACTGGCAATATCAGAAATTGTTGACCTGAGTTCCCTACAGTTCAACATAACAACATGGCTTTATTTCTTATACTTCGTTTTTATACTTTTCTGCCGAATGATTAAGACCAAGGTAAAGCAGGACCTATGCAACAAGAGTTGTAGCTTTTGGGTCT
>NW_004524655.1:5736000-5744265 GCF_000260255.1 Octodon degus
TCCGCATCTTGTACAGCAATTAACCACTAGGAAGAATGTATGCACTATGTTAATTATTGAAACTGCCCTAGCAATTTGGTTTGAAACTCTCTCATTGCTATTTGTTTCTCAATGAAATTATGGGGGAAAAAAAACACACGTTCCATGCAGACTGGAAACTGTATCTTTTACAAATACATAAAATGATGAGCAAAGTAATAAATCTAAAATGTATGGAAAAAATAATAATTTTATTAAGAAACAAATAGCAATGAGACAGTTTCAAAATTGATTAGTAGGACAGTTTCAACAATTAGTACATTGCATATTGTTGTCTTCTTAGTGGTTAAAAAAGAATTTCAAGAAATAAAATTTTGAGTCAGTAAAGAAAACGTTGAGCAGTAATACAGATTACATAGATAAAGCATTTTTTTAAATTTGGAAAAAAGTAGGCTATTATTAGCATCACCATTTTGCCAACAGAAAAATCTTGGTTTCAAGAAGTTAAGTGACTGGCTATAGGTGCTTGGAGTGGGTTTCTTGACTCTGTGGCCCATATTAATAACCATGAAACTTGAATGATTTCTAGATAGGTTTATCCCAAAATCCAGGATGAGTTAAATACTGTATTTACAAATGTTTGTGGACTAAGTGATGAAATCTAACCTCCTCTTCATTGATTGTAGACTATACTTTTGCTCCTCATACAGATAGTCCTGGAGCATAATTTGAGACCTTACATGTATAAAGAAGTGATCAAAAATATGGTGAACATTTAAATCAAAATGATTTATCCGAGTAAAAGACACATTTCCATGTGTCCCTCTTGAAACACTCTTACTTTCTTTTCATGCATTTATCTCATCATTTTTGTAGCTTTTTGAAGCAGTTCTGAAAGTCTCCTTTTAGAAGTGTCTTACACAGTGTGATTAAAAAAAACCAAAAAACCGTGCATGTTGTTGCGAAGTGCCGGCCAACAGAAAGGCAGGTGTGTAAAAGCATTATGGTGGGTCCGCACCACCTGGCACTGTGCAACGCCTGGCTCTCCCCGAAGTCAAAATGGCCATGAAAGATAAATGTTTTGAATCAGAGCAGGATATTGAGGTAGTCACAACAGTACAATTAATGCTATTCCCAAAAGAGGGCTTTCAAAACTGCTTCAGAAAGTGGCAAGGATGATGGGATAAATATGTGTGAAGCAAAAGGGAATATTTTGAGGGAGACTAGTGGCCATGTGTCTTGTACTCCTGATATAAGTGCTCATGTGTTTTATTGAAAGACCCACTGTATTTTTCTATCATACCTCCTGAATCAGGATCTCCTGGGAGGCTTTAAAAAATACTGATACCTAGACAACACAGTGTGTGTGTGTGTGTGTGTGTGTGTGTGTGTGTGTGTGTGTGATGTACAGAGAGTGGTTAGACAAATGGACACTAATCTCACCAATGGGTTGGTTCATTAGTGAGGTCATAGATGAATGTGCTATTAGATGGTGGGAACCTGGAACCAGGTGGAGGAAACAGGTAACTGGGGCTGCGCCTTCTAAGGATGTATCAGCCCTGGCCCTTTCTTTTCTTTCTGGTGCTCGCTGGTTCTCTGCTTCCCAGCTGCCATGAGGTGGGCAGCTTTCTTCCTCAATATCCTTCACTATGAGGTTTCTGCCTTAGAACCAGCTAACCATGTACTGAAAACTCTGAAATCATGAGCCAAAATAAACCTTTCTTCATTTAGATTGTGTATTTCAAGTATTTCCTCCCAGCAACAGGAAGGTAATTTGTGCTCCAAAAGAGCCTCCTTTCATTGTTCTGGCGGCAAGCCTAGGCACCCCAGGTGACTTTTATGTGCAGTCAGCAACAGGAACCACTTCCCTAGAGAGAGTGAATATATAACAGTCTTAACCAAAGGTCAGCACGTATTCTTCAATGTAACTTATTCTTTTCTTTCCCTCTCCCCCACTACTCATGCTGGAGTTCAAACCAGGGTGTCAGGAGGGCTAAACAAGTACTATGCCAATAAGCTATACTTGCAGCTTCACTGGAATTTATGTTTTGGTTTGCTTTTGTGGAGAAGTTGTTGGTTTGTTTTAGTTTTTGAGACAGAGCCTTTTTGTGTGTGTGTATTTAGGACAGGGTCTACAGGGTCTCACTATGTACATTGGACTCATAGTTATCTTCCCATTTTCAGCCTCCCCTGCACTGGCATTATGGGCACATGCCACCATGCCCAGTCTCAAGACTGAGTCTTGCTAGGTAGCCCAGGCTAACCTCAAGCCTGGATCCTTCTGCTTTAGCCTTTCAAGTACTGGGCTTATAAATATACATCACTACACCTAAATACCCATTGTCATATAATATATAATAAACCTGGCTTCATCATCAGTCTTTATGAACAAGAGTCTGCCCCTGTAAGAGAACTCACTCTTGCTCACATGAAAAGTTCCCCAAAGACTTTGGAATGGTCCAACCTTTATTCTGTGATCTGTCACAGTGAAAGAAGGTGATAGTCAAATAATTTAATATATATGGATTTCACTTGGCTTAAATAAGAACCTTAGAAAAAGTGTTCTGTGTTCTCATAATTGAAATTTCACATGAAGAGAATTATACAAAATAAAGATTTCTAAGTAATATATGCAAAAAAGAAACATAATGCTTCAGTCTCCTCACCTTTTTCTTCTCTCCTTTTCTTTCCCCTCCCTTTCTCCTACTCCAGTGATGTTCTATTTAAAGGAGTGGCTCTCAACTCAAATAAAAATCAAATTGTAGACACTTGTTTTCACTTCTTTCTAGCCTACCAAAAATCGATTTTGCAGGCCTTTCATAGGAGTTTATTGAATTGGTGAGCGAGCTAACTTCTGACTCTACACACATCACCTGACCTCTTCGAGTCTAAATGTGTGCCTATTGTGAAACTTAAGAGCAAAGAGATGTGAAAAAGATTTGTAAAATGTCAGGCCAGCAACTCAGACTGGCAGAAAATATTTGTAAATCAGGCACCTGATATGATACTACTGTGCAGGATGCAAAGAATTATTATAATTTGACAATAAAAAGACAATTCAGTTTTTAAACTAAGCAAAAGATTTGGACAGATATTTCTCTCAAGAATATATGCAAACACCCAGTAAGCCCATGAAAATATCTTCAAAATCATTAGTCATTAGAGAAATGCAAATTAAAGCCATAATGACACTTAACATCCCCTAGGATGGCTGTAATCAGAGACAGTGAAAACTGAACCCTTCTGCAATTACTGGTAAGAATGTAAAATGATGTAATCACACTGGAGAAGAGTATTGAAGTTCCTCAAAAAGTTAAACATAGGGCAACCATGTAACGCAACAATTTCACTCTTACGTATATGCCCAAAAGAAATGAAAACATACTTCCATCCCCACAAAATCTTGTGGACAGATTGACAGCATTATTTATAATACACAAATTCCTGAAAGCATCATTCACAAAATAGCCCAAAAGTGAAAGTGACCCAAATCTCCATTAACTGATGGATGAACAAACAAAAAGTGGTATATCCGTGCACTGGAATATTATTTAACCATAAAAATATTATTAAACGCTGGTTCCGGTTCCAGCCCCAGCGACTTCTCTTCCTGGTGGTCAGGCGTCCCGGCTGGCGCGCTGTAACCGGCAAGATGCTGCGGAGTCTGCTGGCTCTCCGGCAGCTTTCTCAGAGGACCATCAGCACTGCTGCACGCAGGCATTTTGAAAATAAAGTTCCACAGAAACAGAAGGTTTTTCAGGAGGACAATGGAATTCCAATGCATCTAAAGGGTGGGGTAGCTGATGCCCTCTTGTGTAGAGCCACTATGATTCTCACAGTGGGTGGAACCGTGTATGCCATATACCAGCTGGCTATGGCATCGTTTCCCAAGAAGCCAGAATGATTTCAGGCAATTCAGTAATTATGTGACTCTGTTCCAGTTGGCTCTCTGGATCAATAATATGATAAATAATTGAGCTTTTCATTGGGGATCAATATTTATCGACTTGTACTAATTGTCACCAATAAAGCAGTCTTTACGAAAAAAAAATACATTATTAAACAACTAATACTTACTGCAATGTAGATGAACCTCAAAAACACTATGCTCAGAAACTGGAGCTCAATGGTAAGATGTTTCTCTAGCACTGAAGATGCCCTGACTTTGATCACCAGCACAGGGGATGGGGTGTGGGCATGAAGGAAGAGACTAAGTAAAAGACTCTAGCCATTGCAGAGGGCTATACATTGTATGATCCCGTATACATGAACTGTCTAGAGCAGATGAAGCCATAGAAACAAAAGGTGCCTTCATTAATGGTTATCAGAGGCCTGGAGAGTGAGTGCTATTGAGTATGGAATCACTTGATCTTGATCAATCTCCCTCCCTCCCTCTCTCTATTCCTCCCTCCTTGCTTCTCTCTCTCTCCCTTTCTCTTTCCCCCCTCCCCATCTTTCTCTCTGTCTCTCTCTCTCTCCCTCTCGTTCTTTCTCTCATATTTTTATCTTAATCATTACACTAGGTGTGTTGCAGAATCACATTGTGATTTTTGCTTTACATCCATTTTAGGTTCACGGCAAAAAATTGGGAGGAAGTTATGGCAACACCCCTTACACTCCTTGCATAGCTTTTCATATTTGATAATTCCTGCACTAGAAAAACACATTGTTAAAACTGATGATTGAAACATCATTACTATCCAATGTCTATAGTCTTCATAAAGTCTCAGTCTTGGTGGTGTACTTTCAGTGGGTTTGGAAAGATATATAATGACATGTTTCCCCCATTATGGTGTCAAGCAGAGTACTTTTACTGCCCTAAAACTCCTCTTTGACCCACTTATTCATCCTTTTCTCCATCAAACCCTTATGTAATCATTAATATTTTTACTGTCTCCATAGTTTTGCCTTTTCAGGATATTTTATATGTAGTTGGAATTATACAGTAGGCAGCCTTTTCAGACTGGCTTCTTTCACTTAGCAACATGCATCTTAAAGTCCCTCTATGTCTTTTCATGTCCTCATCCCTCATTTCTGTTTTAGCTCTGCGAAATATTCCACTGTCTGAATGTACCACAGTTTATTCATCCATTAACCTACTGCTTCCAAGTTTTGTCAATTGCAAATAAAGCTTCTACAGACAGATGCTTGCAGGTTTTTGTATAGATATAAGTTTCCACCTCCTGTAGGTAAATATCAAAGAGCATTATTTCTGAATTACAGGGTAAGAATATGTATCACTGGGTTAGGAACTATCAAACCATCTTCTAAGACTGGGCATGGTGGCTCACGCCTGTAATCCCAGGACTTGGGAGGCTGTAAACAGGAGGATCACTACAAGTCTGATCTACACTGTGAGACCCTATACTCCCTGTACATCCCATCCTAAATATAAAAAAAAAATCTTCTACAGTGGCTATGCTGTTCTGCAGTTCTACAAGCAATAAATTTAGAGTTCCTGTTCCTTCTTTCCAGCATTTGACATTATCAGTTTTCTGAATTTTGTTCATTCTCTTGGGCTTGTACAGTTTCATTTTGAGGCGATGAAAATATTCTGAAATTAAATAGGGGTGATAGAAAATTTAATAAATATATTTTTAAATAACTGAATTTGACACATAAGAGAGTAAAATTTCAGGTATGTCAATTATAGCTGAATGTTTTTTTTTTTTTTAGCTGAATGTTTTGAATGTAAAACAGAGCCAGCCACAGTGGCACAACTGTAATACCAGCTATTCACAAGGCTAAGGCAAGAGGAGTGCAAGTTCAAGAACAGCCTGGGTAACTTAGCAAGAGCCTGTCACTAAATAAATAAATAAATAAATGACTGGAGATGTAACTCAATGGTAGAGTGCCTTCTATGTTTATGACCCTGTGTTCAATCCCCAGTATTGCCAAAAACAAGGAAGAAAGAAAAAAGGAAAGAAAAAGACAGGAAAATTCTAAAGCCAGTATATTAACATGAAACATCATTGTAACTCAAGGTTTTTCATCCTAAGTATTACAGACATTTGGGGATTATTGGTTATGGAGACCCTGTCCTATGCATTGCAGTATCCCAAACCTCCATCCACTGCCATATAATTCTAGTCACTGCACCCAAAGATTTCTCCAGACATTGCCAGTGTTGCCTAGGGGACAAAATTACCCCAGATTTAAGACCACATGATCACTACATGGCGTGAAATTTTCCAACGAAAACACAAAATATGCTTTATTTAAATCAGCGGGGCTTAGAAAAATGCATTTGGTTAGATTTTAAATGTTATGACAATTTCAACTAATTGTTAGAACCTTCATGCTGACCCCATCGCTTTCTAAATGCTTTCTCCAAAAATCTGAGTGACTGATTTTCTGGCTATGATTTTTTTTTCTTTCTTTGACCTTAGACAAAGCTTTTAAAAAAGGAAAGCTAAATTTTCAAAACTTAATTAAATGGCAATTACCCTCTCTGCTCTTTGATTCTAGACAATTTTTCTATAATGTTTGGGCACATTAGTTAACTGTGTTTCTTCAAACACGTTACAAGCATAAAACACACCTCTAATGAGCCAACAGCTTCAGGAGTGTTTTCTAATCCCCATTGCATTTGTAATACAAGAAATTCAGGCATCTCATTCACATAAATTGTTCTTTAAGGGCAACGAGGGAGAAAAAATTCACCAAATCTCTACAGTGGTCCAAATCCTCTCTGGATACTCAACATAATTACTACTGACGTTGGACTGGAAACCCCTACTAATCAGAGTCTAGATGAATGTCAATTTCTCAATAGTGATTAGAAGCTTATACTTATTCTATACAACATCTTGTGCCTTGGCCAAGCTCCAAGAAGACAAATGCCTTGCCCTGAGAATATGATTAAATATTTTCCATATCTTTTATTTGTTTTTTACCTTAGGTCTGCTTGCAATAACTTTTTTCAAAGTAAACTTTACTCTCTACCCTTCTTGGCAGCCTAATATTTATTTTTTTAATCCCTTATTTATGTCCACCCACATTCTAGCTGCATAAGAATGAGCATTGCACCTACCTTGCTCCAAGTAACAATTATCTTGCACAATGTTTGGCCTTTGGTAAACCCTCCATGAATATTTATTCTTGAACAATAGATGAGGCCACTAAAACCCATATAAGAGACATAAAGGAAATATAGGAATTAAAGTAATGTGGTTATTTCTTGAACAAGGGGAGTAGGAAGACCTCATCATATATCATTCATACACTCACTCAGCAAACATTCATTGAGTCGCTGTTACTTGCTTATTACCTGCTCACACTGTTTTAGATGTTGGGAAGACAAGAGGAGATAAACCTTACAATAATCCCTGCCCAGGCAAGTAGTGCATGGCTCAAAAAGAAAGCACATGCCTGCAAGGGTCAAGTCCCTGTGTCTGCCATAAAAATAAGAAATTAAATCTTTTTAAAAAAGTCCCTGGCCTTAGTTAGCCAATTGTGGTGGTGCATGTCTGTAATCCCAGCACTCTAGAAGGCTAAGGCAAGAGGATCACAGCTTTGAGCACAGCCTGGGCAATTTAGGGACTTAGCAAGGCCCTGTCTCAAATTTTAAAAATAAATAGAAAGGATCTGCAATGTAGCTCAGTGTGGGGGCCCTGGGTTCTATCTCAAGTACCGCCCCCCCAAAAAAAAGAAGGAAGAGAAAGAAGAAAGAAAGAAAGAAAGAAAGAAAGAAAGAAAGAAAGAAAGAAAGAAAGAAAGAAAAGTGAATTCCTGACCTGTGAGAGCTCAAGTTCTAGTTAGCAGAGGCAGAAATAAGCAAAATAAATAAGTCAAATATACTGTGAAGAAAAACTGAGGAGAAAGATCCTGGGAAAGGGTTACAATGAACAGCTTCTTTGCGATGGGTGATGTTTGACTAAAGACTCCAAATGTGAGTGGAAACCAGGAAAAGAACACTCAGGCAGAGGCTCTGCTTGGGCAAGGGTCATGTGGTGGGAGGGAGCCTGACTTGGGCAGAAACAGTAAGGAGAGCAATGAATTAATAACCTGGGTTGCTATACCAAACGACCACAAGTGTAGATTTAGTCTCCTACAAGTTCTGAAGCCTGACACAGGTATCCTTATACTAAGAGTGGGGTGTTGGTAATGGGGCTCACCCTCAAGATTTCAGGAAGAATCCCTTTGTCTGTCTGTTTTCACCCTTTAGTGGCTATTTTATTTGTCATTTCCTTTCTTTGTCTTCAAGGCCTACAACCTAGCAAATGTCTCTCTCTCTCCCTGTCTGTCTCTGTCTCTGTCTCTGTCTCTGTCTCTGTCTGTCTGTCT
>NW_004524655.1:5745037-5752584 GCF_000260255.1 Octodon degus
TCTCTCTCTCTCTGTCTCTCTCTCTCTCTGTTTCTCTCTGTCTCTCTCTCTCTCTCTGTCTCTCTCTCTCTCCCTCCCTCCCTCCCCCTATCTCCACAGTGTCCCACTATGTTCCCATTATGTAGCCCAGGCTGGTCTCAAACTATGACCCTTCTGCCTCAGCTCCCAAATCCTGGGATGATAGGTGTATGCCTCCACACCCACCTAAGAAATGACATTTTCATAACAGAAAAGTGACAGTATTAGTCATGATTCTCTAGAGAAATTCAACGAGTAGGAGATAGATAGACAGACAAACAGACAGACAAGCAGGCAGGCAGACAGACAGGAAGGCATGTGAAGGAACTGGCCCACATGATCATGGGGGCTGAGAAGTCCCACAGTCTGCTGTTTGCAAGCTGATGATCCTGGAATGCCAAGAGTGTGAGCTGCAGTCCAAACCCGAAGTTCTACGAACCAGGAGCATTTTGATTACGTCTCGAAGTAAGAGAGGAGTTCAAGGGTCTCATGTACTCTTTATTTCATTCCAACACTGCCCAGACAGTACCAGGGGACACTACGTTCTGCATGAAGTTGGCACTCTTCAATCCTGTTTGTGAAATAAATGGTACAAGGTCCTTATTCCCAGGTGGTTATCCTTAAGCTTAGTAGTGGGTGTTCTGAGTGTCCTTACCCTCCCAAGGACAAATACTGAAAGCAGAATCCAACTACAATCTCCTTTTTGTCTCCATTCAGTCTTTGAGGTATGTACTGCTGGACAGCCAATTGCTCCAGCTTCTCAAGATCCTGTAGAGTGGCGCTCAAGGTTGTCCTTCTGCAATATCTCCCGGCACCATGTGTGTGCCCTTGTGTGGACAAGGAGTAAGTAGCTAATAAAATAACCAGAAGGATCTCTGAGCCCAAGAATCAGTACCAGAGAGCTTGAACCTGTTTATTTATTAAAATTATGATGAAAAACACATAATTACCCTCATTTTAACCATTTTTAAATATTCAATTTTAGCGGCATTAAGTATAGTCACAACACTAGACAACTATCCTCACTGCCCATTTCCAAAACATTTATTTATTATTATTATTTAATTTTCAATATATTTGGTACAGGATCTCACTACATCTCAGACTCATAGTGATCCTCCTGTTTTCAGCCTCCCCAGCACTGGGATTACAGGCATGTGCCACCACATCTGGTCTCGGTGGCCGGCTCAGTACACTGTATGTGGTACCAGGGATCAAACCCTGGACCCTGTGCTTGTCCAAGTAGGTGCATTTTTTTCCCCCAATCTTTTATTTAGTACAGGGTCTTGCTCCACAGTTCCACCATGCCCAATTTCAGTGGCAGGCCTGGCACACAGGGGATCGTATCTGGGTCCTTGAGCTTGCCAGGCACTTAGGCCGCCAAGCTATCTCCCCAGCCCCTCCAGAACATTTTCATCATTTCAAACAAACTCATGCTCAATGTACAATAACTCCTCATCACTCTACCCCCATTTTTGACCCTCTCTTTTCTGCTGTCTCTATCAATTTGCTGACATTAAGTGCCTTGTGTAAGTGGAATCAAGCAGTTTCTGTCCTTTTGTGTCTAACTTATTTTACTTTGCATATTTTCAAGGTCTGTCTTCGCTGTAACCTGTCAGAATTTCATTCCATTTTATGACTGGAAAACATTCCATTGTATGTGTATATCCCGTTTTTGTTTGTCGAGTCATCTCTTGATTAACAACTGGGTTGTTTTCACCTTTGGAATGTACAGTGATAAACAAGTATCTGCTTCAGGCCCTGCTTTCTATGCTTTTGGGTATGAGCCTAAGAGCAAAATGAATGAATCTCCTGGTGATTTTATGTTTAACTCTTTGAAGAACTGCTGAGCTGGTCCGGTAGGATAGCTCAGCGCTCCAAAGTGCCTGCTTAGACAAGCTTAGGCAGGCACAGGGGACCACTGTTAGATCCCCAACACCACATGCCATGCCTGCCACGCCTCCAGGGCAGGCTGAGCCAACCCAAAAAATTAATTAATTAATAAAAAAAGAACTGCTGAGCTGTTCTCCACGGTGGCTGCACCAGCAAAGAATTAAGGCTCCAGTATTGTCACAGCCTCCCCAACACCTGCTATTCTCCATGGTTTTAAATACACAGGAGCCATCACAAAGGGTATGAAATGGTGTCTCACTGTGCCTACGTATAATGTTCCATTTTCTTTTTTACTCGTTACTTTTTTATTTTTTAAATAATATAAAATAGTAGTAAAAAAAAAAAAAAGAAAAGAAAAACAGCATTCGAAATGATACAGAATTTCACTAACCTAAGTAATAAGTATCCAACAATAGTTGCTATATTGCATAACGTTATCTTCAGGTTAGTTGTTTAGGTTACAGATATGAATGTGCAAAATTGGTTTAAAACAAAACAACAACAAGACAGTTGTCAGAAATTGAAAAGAAAAAATGAATAAAAAGAAAACAATGTAAGCATTAACTGCTCCTTTCAAAAGATGACCAGAAATCAGCAGTACAATTATCCAAATTAACCTGCATAAATCCATAAATATATCTTTTGTTTTCCTTCTTTCTTTTGCCCTTTTCCTCATCCCAGCTTTTCCTTCCCCTCGAACAAATTCTTTTCCTTTCACAGTGTCTGTCGCACCTTGCAGATTACATTTCCTCTTCCAGGTTCTCACACTAATGACACAATATTATCTTTGCGTATGGGAGTCTAATTTATTTCACTTACCAACTGTCTCAGCTACTCTTCTCTCATTGCTGGAACAAGTGCCCGGCACCCAAAATGAAGGAAAGAAAGGTTTGTTTAGCTCACAGTCAGTGGAGGTTTCAGTCTACACTCAGCTGGCTCCAAGGCAGGGTGGCACATGGTAGAGAACAACCCTTCATGGCGGTGGCAAAGAGCAAGAGTGGATGTTCAGGAGCACAGGCAACAATGGCTACAGAGAGGAAGTCTTTCTCTCTTAAACTGCATTCAGGCTAGCCACTCCAGGCGGGGTGCAGTACTCACACCCATAATCCCAGTGGATCATGAGTCAATTACAAACTCTAGACGTCCACCCCATGAGTGCACGAGGCTTTGGGGGGACAATGAGACACAAACCATAATACTAATACAGTCTCTAGTTGCATCCATTTACCTACAAAAGCTTAAAATTTATCTTTTTTATAACAGAGTAATACTCCATTGTATAAAGAAATGTATCTTTTTTATCAGTTGCTTGGTTGATGGGCATTTGGGTTGTTGCCAAGCTTTAGCTATGACAAACTGCACTGTTATAAACACAGGTGCATATATATATCTCTGTGGTATGATGATTTCAGTTCTTTTGGAAAAATACTTAGGAGAGGAATAGCTGGCTTGAATGGGATCTCCAATCCTAGCTTTTTGAGGAATCTTGATACTGATTTCCATAATGGTTGTACCAGCCTGCACTCCCAACAGTGGAGAAGAGTTTCTTTTTCCCCACAGCCTCTCTAGCATCTGTTACTGGTTGGCCTCTTGGTGATAGCCATTCTTTCTGCCATAAGATGGTAACTCAGCATTGTTTTAATTTGCATCTTTTGAATGACCAATGATGTGGAACATTTTTTCATATATTTATGTGCCATTTATGAAGTGTATATTTATCTCAGATGAAGGCAGGAGGCATCACAATCCCTGACTTGAAATTATACCACAAAGCTACTGTGATAAAATCAACATGATACTGGGAAAAAAAAAAAAAAAGTAGGCCTGAGGATCAGTGGAACAGATTAGAGGTTGCAGACACAACTACATACACACTCAGCCGCCTTATCTTTGACAAAAGGGCCAAACATGTTCACTGGAAGAAAGACAGCCTGCTAATAAATGGTGCTGGAAAAACTGGCTTTCCACATGCTGAAGACTTAAAATAGATCCATGCCTGTCACCATGCACAAAACTACAGCCAAAATGGATCAAAGATTTAAATATTAAAACTGAAACACTAAATCTTCTGGAGGGGAAAGTAGATAGAAACCTTAAGTACGTAAGGGTAGGTAGAGAATTCGTGAACAAAAATCAAACTGCACAAGAAATACTTCAAAGAATCAACATTTGGGATCTCATCTTTTTGAAAACTTTCTACACATCAAAAGAAATCACCAAAAGAATAAAAAGAAATCCCATGAATTGGGAAACAATTATAGTAGACTGTCCTTCAGACCAAGGACTCCTATCTAGCACATGTGAAAACTCTTAAAAACTCAGGCCTCCAAAATTCAAAGACCCAATATTTGTTGTTTCTTTTCTTTATCTCCCACCCCCTTCTCCATTTTTATTTTCCTCGGTGAGTAAAAAAAATTGATACGAAATTCAGGCATTTCTCCAGGTTGCACTCTGCCTGCCAGCCACCTGTCTCTTCCAGTAGTTCTGGTTCCTTCAACACCAGTTAGCTTCCTAGTCTTTAAAGCATCTTTGTCCGGTTTGCATTTTGCCTCACCGAAGCAGAAGCGCCATCTAGTGGCCCAATGGAGTAAGTGCAGGGGTAGTTACTTCCCGTGGAGGTGCTAACAGAATCCCTACTGCGTTCTATTTACCTAGTGATCCATCTGAGAGTGCCATGAAAGGCAACGTCTCAGTCTAATTCACAAAAAGATGTTTTTACAGATATATGGATGTGCTTGCAGCCAAACAGCCCCATTTCTCTAAGTTCCCCTCAATTGCACCCTTCCTAAAATTACAGAAATGCCACTGGTGTTTTAAATGCAACCAGTTTGAATATTCTAGCCAAGACACCACTGTTTCTCTTCCACCTTCTTCCTTCAACTACTACCTGCTGAATCTCTCTTTTTTACCAGTAAAAAAACGTCCCTAGCAAACCCCACAGTTCTCATGGGTCCTGGAGCAACGTCTCCCCAGGCTGTTGCCATGGGCCCAGCCTTGGAGTGAGAGGGGAGAACAGCCTGTAGGGAACAGCCCTCTCTTTATGCTGGTGCTCTCCTCCCTGTAAAGCTCCTGGGGTAAATTCAGAATGACTACTGACAGTTCTACAGGCCAAGCGAGCAGCACCCTGGTTGTCCAGGGAACGAGATAACTTGGGTTCTCCCTTCTGGTAGCACCTTCCATCTCTAAGGCTCCCTACAGGAAGAAGGGACAGTCCCAGTCTTTGTCCAATCCACACTCCATAAAGCGTGGAGCTGGGTCAAGGGACAGAGGGAAGCTGCAGCCAACAAAGTACTTCGGTAGCAGCTTCTTCTTCTTCTCTTTTTATTTTCATTCTCCTTCTCCTTATTTTTCTGTAGTTCTGGGAATCAGATTCAGGGTTTTACGCCTGCTAGCAGAAGTGCTACTACTGAGCTACACCTGCAGTCCTGGTTCTTTTTTAATGGAAGAGAACGTGATGCGCAGAACAAGTTAGGACTGAGGTAGGCTAAGGGAGTAGGCTTGCGAGTTAGAGATCAGCCTGCGCAACTGAGTGAGATCCTGCCTCAGGATGATGATGATGATGATGATGATGATGATGATGATGATGATGATGATGATGATGATGATGATAGCAACAGTAATAATAATTTTTCAAAAAAAGTAAGAGGGCTGAGGATATAGTTCAGTGGTAGAGCACGCCTGGTTAATGAATAGGTAACCTCCCAGTTTTCTTCTGCACCTTTGAAATGAGGAGTCCATGAAGATTTTTGGCAGTTCTCAGCTCCGACTCCTGATTACCTCCTCCAGTTCTATTCTCTTACAAAAGAGCAAAACGGGGAGTAGCTCAAAATCTATCCAGATGTTCCTCTTCTCATGCAGGTCCCTAAGGATATATTATTCCATGGCATAAAAACATGGGGCACCTACAAACCAAAATAGTTTCTAGAGATTTAAGAGAGAAAACATGCAAACATTACACAGTAGATTCCAGGCAGCTCAAAGGCAGGAAATGGGAGGAAAAAATTGATTTTGTGAACTCCTATGGTTTGCTGTTACTTAGGATGAAACTCTTAAAAAACAGAACAATGGATTGATGTATCAACACACTTTGGGTTCGCTGCAGATAAAAGCAAGACGGCACCTTAATGTGACCAATTTCTCAGGGCATAAAGATTTTCCACAACCATTAAGGCATTTCTCTCTCAATTGGTGTGCTTGGTGGTATATTTTTAGAACTGAAATTTCTTGCTAAGGAATGGTGTAGTTTGAAGATGATCACTCTTCTAAGGTAGTTTTCTCTCTCTCTTCCCCATTAGCTGGGGCTAAAAAGCAGCCTTTGAAAATGAAGGTTTTGTATCGTCAAGAACACAATTCCCAGCTCGCTTGCCTTTGCCAAATAAAAACTATTTCTAGTAACAACCAAAAAAATTACCTGAGGTTTTTCATTGTGGTTTTTTTCACCCTGTGTAAGATTTTTACAAGAGCCAAGAAAATATTAAGATTTAAAATTTATTGGAAATATTAATGACCGCCAATCAAGGACAGAAATTGGGGCCATTTTCCCCTTGTTAATTAACAGACAGTTTTCCCAACTACTACAGTGTCTTTATTCAATGGCATGAGTCAATAAAATGAGAACAACCTTTTAATGCGATGTGACTGCCTACTGTAAATTAAACGAGGCATATCACTCAGATCTATCCATATTAGTTATCTTTTGCTGCATAACAATATTGCCGCACACTGAGCAGCGTAAAACAGCCCACATTTATTGCTTCGCAGTTTCTATGAATCTGGCTTGACTGGGAAAAGGATCTGCGTTTAATCCCAAGTGGTTGTTGGCAGCATTCATTTCCTTGAAAGCGATAGCTCTGCAGTGGTTTGTTTCTGGCTGTCATTGGAGGCCACCCTCAGGTCCTCACCACATGACCCTGTCCATGGAGGAGCTTATAAAATGGTTGCTTGCTTGCTCAAAGTCAGCAAGGGAGAGAATCTCTCAGCAAGACAGACCTGACAACCTTATGTAATATAATAACAGAAGTGACAACTAGATATCACCCTTGCCGTATTCTCCTGGTGAGAAGCCACTCACAGATTTGCATCCACATTTAAGTGGAGGGGATCATAAAGGAAAGCCAGGTGTGGTGGTGCCAACTCTAATGCCAGCACTCAGAAGGCTGAGGCAGGAGGATTATTGCAAGCTCAAGACCAGCGTGGGCTACAAAGTAAGTTCAAGACCAGCCTGAACTGCATAGCAAGACCCTGTCTCAAAAAGACAAAAAAAAAAAAAAAAGAGGGCCAGCGAGGTAGCTCAGCAGACTAAAGTGGCCGGGGTTGGATCCCCCGTGTGCTACGCTGCCCCTGCCCCTGGGATATGCTGAGATGGAGACTGAGACTGCACAATTGATACTGGGCGTGGTGGCATGCACCTGTAATCCCAGCACTTGGGAGGCTGAAAATAGGAGAATCACTACGAGTCTGATCTACATAGTGAGACCTTGTAGACCTTGCACTAAATACATTTTTTAAAAAGAAAAGAAGGGCTGGAGAGATGGCTCAGTGGTCTAAAGCACCTACTTGGAAAAAGCTTGGCAAAGCACAGGGACTGCAGTTCGATCCCCCAGCACCACATGCCAGCCAGCCCCACCCCCTGGTGG
>NW_004524655.1:5752694-5759475 GCF_000260255.1 Octodon degus
AAAAAAAAAATTAGAAAAGAAAAGAGATAAGCACGAGGAGTCTGTCTTCCCCGTGATCCAGACTGTCTATGTCATGTCATTTGTCCATCCTCATGACGGCAGGACACGTCATCCTCTGTCATGAACCCTTTAATGTAGAATAGTATTTACCACATAATTGAGGTCAAGCTTGTATGATTTATTTTTTTAACTGTCCTTTTGTCTCTTCCTATCGACCTCTCCTTCAAATATAATCGTGTGCCACATAGGCATACTCAGCTTGCATGAGATGCTAATGGAGTTGAAAAGGTTCTTTCATCGAGTAATGTTATAGCCATGAAGCAACAGTGCAGCACTGAACTCAACTATTTGTGATATTGGTGTATGAGGTATAATCGAAAAACATGGTAATTTTTTTTGAAAGTCCAACCAGTTTATTAATCTAGATCAGTAGAAGGATAAGGTCTTATAAATACATCTCCCAGGGACCTGGTAAAGACAGGTTTACTAGGTGGGACTTTGATACTTTTCCCCATTCTATTTCCAGAGACAGCTACATGATTTTTCAGGGTCCAGTCCAAAATGGAAAATGTGAGAAAGAAAGAAACATATGAAAAAATGTGCAACATCACTGGTCATTAGAGAAAAGCAAATGAAAAGAATGCTGAGATTCCATCTTACCCCAGAAAGAATGGCTTTCATCAAGAAGCCAGCCAGGAACAAATGCTGGCAGGACTGTGGGGAAAAGGAAGGGGCTGGGGGGATGGCTCAGTGGAATAAGCACTTCCCTGGCAAGCACAAGGGCCTGAGTTCAATCCCCGGTTCTGGAAAAAAAAAAAAAAAAAGGAATCCTTCTCCACCGTTGGTGGGAGTGTAGATTGGTACAACCACTGTGGAAATCAGTGGGGATATTCCTCAAACACTAGAATTAGAGGTTCCATTTGACCCAGCTAGTCCACTTCTGTTTGGTTTTTTTTTCAGAAGAATTGAAAACATCATTCTACAGCAATTTACGTGCACCCATGTTTATAGCAACACAATTTGTCATAGCTAAATCTTGGAAACAACCCAACTGCCCATCAACTGAGGAATGGATTAAAAGATGTGTTATTTTTACACAATGGAGTATTACTCAGCTAAGTTTGAGATTTTCATAGGTAAATGAATATAACTAGAGACCATAATCATAAGTGAAATAAATCAGACTTGCATGTATAAACATTGTATCGTCTCACTAGTGTAAGAAACTGAAAAAATAAATGAGCTCCAAAAGTTACAATAGAGATTGTGAAAGGGAAAGAAACTGATCAGAAGGAAAGAACTGGGGTGGGGGAAAAAAAGGAAGGGGGGAATATATACACACAAGATACCTAAGATAATTGTACTACTAATTTTACTTCACTGAAAGGAACAGTTAGTGCTTATATTGTTTTCAATTTTGTCTGACTATATCTGGTAATCAGAGCAACTACATTGAAGATAACAATATATAATATAATAAGATTTTTAATTTCCTATCATCTTGTTTTGAAATTGTGTACCATCTTATTGTTTTGTTCTTCTTTTTAAAAAGAAAAATGTGGGCCAGATATGAAGTTCAGTGGTACAGCACCACCTGGCAAGTGTGAGGCCCTGGGTTCAAGACTCAGTACCAAAAAAAGTGAGTTATAAAAAGCAGGAAAGAAATGCAAAACATCTTAAGGAATCCAGAACATACCACTGTGGCAAAAAAAAAAAAAAAAAAAGATTCTGTGCTGGACCATTTGGGAATCAGCAGGTGCTAGAAGAGGCTTTGTTTGAACAATTCTTCTCTGCCACAGAATAAGGCCTCCTGAAAGAATTCACAGGCCACAAACCCACCTCCAATGGAGGCTTTCTGTACCAGAGGAAAGAGTAACTCTTGTCACCAGATTTAAGAAGTCCAAAGTAGGATAGAAGCTGCATACAATGAACTGACTAAAATAAGCTCCCCCTTGGGTTATGTTCTCCCATTTATTTTGCCTCCATCATTTCCTATCAGTTATTGCTCCTTGAAATCCTAATCACTGTCTTTCTTTCTCTTTTTCTTTGTCTTTTTTTTTTTTTTTTTTTTTACAAGAGTCTACAAGGTATTCAGGACCTCACTACTAGATCAGGCTCATAGTGAGCCACCTGTTTACAGCCTCCCAAGAGCTGGGATTACAGGCATGCGCCACCACTCTCAGTCTCAATTGCCATCTCAGTGTGCCCCAGGGGCAGGGCCAGCATGGCAGGCCTGGGGATCGAACTCCCAGCCCCTGCGCCTGCTTGCAGGCACTTTAATCTGCTGAGCTATTTGGCCGGCCCTCCTAATCACTTTCCATGTTAAAAGGGAATATAAGTCTCAAATTCTAGCCCCGTCTTTGAGCTACATTTGCATTTGTAGAAATTTTTGTAAAACAAAAAACTTATGATGCATCCTCATGCGTGTCATTTTCTGGATGTGGCACCATATGACTTCTGGCTCTTTCCCAAAGGCAAATGACCATGAAAAGTAAACTTTTTGAATCAATTCACAATACAGAGGCAGGCACAACAGTGCCACTGAAGACACTCATGAAAGAGGACTTCCGGACTGATAGGTTATGGCCCTAGTAAGAATTGCTGAATTATGGTGGTCTTCTGATATGGCTGAAGCCCTTAAAGCAACAGTTTATCTTCCCAATGACCACTTCCTCCTCCTTCCCCACTCCAGCCCTGGGTACAACTTCCTGTGACCTTTCCCGCCCACACAAAGGAGCCTCCAATCAGCTCCTTATACGTCACTAAATCCGCCCCTCAAACTCCACCCCTGGCAGATGTCCATAAAGTCTCAGGCTCCATGTCTCAGGTCAGAGGATCTGCCCATTTCTGTGCCCTCAGTCCTCTCCGGGTGTTTAGAGTCAATAAAAGCTTTCTTTCTCCTATTTCTTCTTCTCTGCTGCGCCGCCACCACTGCCGCCATCGCTGTTGCCTCTGAAACCTATCACGGACCTGCTTCAGAAAGTGGCAAGAGTGATGGGATCAGAGTGTATGAAGCCGGAGGAATATTTTTCAGGCAGATAAATGGCCCTGTGTCTTTTGTTGGAATAAATGTATTAAACTTAAACATCACTGTGTTTGTCATACCATCTTCACAGAGATCTCCACCAACACCATGATCATTGTCGCAGTTGCTTGGGCCACCCCTGGGCAAGGAATGGTTTGACAATAATGTCCTGAAGAATAATGAGGCATGACACTCAAGATGTTTACAACCCAGATAAAGGTTTCTCTACAGTCCTTCCCCAGGCAAGCTGAGGGGCTGTAAACCTAGGCAGGGTGGACTCTGCTGTTCTTGACTTTTTAAATAATAAGCATACATTATTTGTGTAATCAACAACACAATTGATTTGTAATTGATAGAAATAATTTGTAATGGAAAAAATAGGCTAAAATGTTTCTTAGTCAGATTTTACTGGTACACTTTAGGTATATATAATGATCACACTGATCATAGATAATTTATACCTGTACATGATATAACTTGATTCTTTTCTTCCCCATTCCCCTACTCTTCCTTCAATGCCTCCTGTCCTCCCCATTTACAAATGCTTTGCTTCCATTTTTTACTTCTTTTCTCACTTTCATTACTTTTCCTTTGTTCCTTTCTTCCTCTTCCTCCTCCTCCTCCTCCTTCTCCTTCTCTTCCTCTTTTTTTGTTCCCTTTCCCATTTGAACATTTTCTTCATAAAAACTAGGCTAAAAGTTGAGAATAGATATCTCTTATCCAACCTACTGCAGAAAAGTCCCAAATACCTTCATGAAACCTCCTGCCTTCCCACACTTTCTCACTCATAAGGTTTAGATGGGACTGATCCAACGCCTGTATTTGACATCAGCTAAATAATTTATCCCATGCTTTTCCTCTACGGTTATGCCAACCCGCGAGAAACTTTTATTTGTGCTTGGTGTTGGAAATGAAACCCATAGCCTTGAACATGCAAAACAAGCTCTCTACAGGCTGAGCTACACCTCCAACCCCACTCCAAGCCATTCTTAACAGATAATTGTTGAACATTGAGAAGCTTTCTTTTTTTAAAAAAGGAACTGCGCTTTTGACTTTTTAAGTGGCTAGGCAAGCTGAGAACCAAATCGTTCCAGAGAATTGAGGGGAATTTGGGTTGTAAGGGGAACAAAGGCAGATGGG
The DNA here is from genome assembly GCF_000260255.1 of Octodon degus. Classification (NCBI taxonomy): domain Eukaryota; kingdom Metazoa; phylum Chordata; class Mammalia; order Rodentia; family Octodontidae; genus Octodon; species Octodon degus. The sequence goes on from NW_004524655.1 coordinate 5,756,860, forward strand.
GAAGAAGAGAAGAAAGGGAGGAGAAGAAGCTGACATTTAGAGAGGAAATTCTAGGAGAACAAAGATGTTTAAAGGCAATTTCTGTACATTTTTGCCTTATGGTATGCATTGTGGCCCTTCTTTCTCACTTTCTAAAAATTCCTCTGCTAAAGCTACATCACTCAGTAACACCTAAGAGAGTGGAGCCCCCATTTGCAAGAGTTGCAAATAAATGTTGTGTGCACTTGAGGTTGGGCCCAGCATCTTTTGGTGATGTTGGATTTAGTAAAGAATATGCATTATGCGAGCAATCAGCAAACGTTTTTTCCTAAGTTATCTACACCTAAGGACACAGACTTGAGAGAATTTTTTCTCGTCTTATTGAGTAGAATTGTGGCAGCAGAGAGACCATGCAGTTTAAGGGAATCTTGCCCTATAATATCACTTAAAGCAGTGACGGTGAGCCCTTTAGAACTTTCAGAGAGGACAACAGCCCTCTGTGACACACACATCCACAGATTCATCACTGCTGTTCTAAAGCAACTGGAACTAGTTTGAAAGAGTATTCTGTTATACAATATAAGCTCCTTGAAACTTGGATGCACTTAGTGATTTTCTGTGTGTCCAACTAAATAGATGCAAGTTTTGTTTGTTTGTTTGTTTGGGTTTTTTGTTTGTTTATTTTTGTTTTTGTTTTTGGGGGTTTTTTGCAGAACTGGGAATTGAACTCAGGCCCTTGTGCTTGCCAGGGAAGCGCTTATTCCACTGAGCCACCTCCCCAGCCTGGTGCAAGTTTTTATTATGATGATAAAACTAGGCAGCAGACATAATTATTTGCTGAGTACAAAACATGGTTTTGTGACCAAGTTGTGTCATGTGACTCCACAGTAACGGTTTGTCTCATATTTCTTCCCTTTTAGCTATAGCCCTTTCATTTTCTTTTGGGTGACCACCATAGACAGTGACATATAGTTGTCCCCACTATTATAGACATTCAGATTAGGCAGAAATATTACAGATAGGCAGACAGGGCTGGCCCTCAAAGGAGTCAATGCAGAAGATGAGAACACAGTACAACTGTGGGTGGAGGCACATTCATTGAAGGCCAGGCCTCAAGCCAAAAATGAAATGACTACACTTAATTCCCCAAGGATAAACAATAATGATTTCTTTTTAATGTGTTTGGTACAGGGTCTCACTATGCAGCTCAGACTCATAGTGATCTTCCTGTTTTCAGCCCCCCAGAGCTGGGATTACACGTGTGGGTTGCCAGCTCAGCATGCCCAGGGGCAGAGCTGGCATGTGGTACCAGGGATCAAACTCAGTGCCTGTGCTTGCTTTAGCAGGCACTTAGTCTGCTGAGCTATCTTGCTGGCCCTTAAACTATGAGGGTTGATATTCTAACTTAACATCAATCCCGAGTGAGGGACCAGGACCTTGACCCACCTCCTTCCAGGAAGGGACCTTGTTCTCTCCATGTGCACTTGCTAAGTGACTTGCTTCCCCATTGAATCAATGTTACCTAAGTGACTTTACCTGTAATCCTATTAGTTGAGCATAGCTTTGTCCCATTTTAGACCCACCTCACAATTTCATACCTACCATGTGATTTTGCCCTACAAAGCCTTCCCTATAAGTGGATTCGCCAGCAACACACTTTCCAGGTCCCTTTCTCTCTCTTAGACTGAAGCTATCTTTCCTTCAGTAAATATTTCTTCCTACTCTTAACCTCTGTTGTTCCTTATAATTTATTATTCACTTTGGGAGAACATCAACTGGATGTATTGGACATCTAGTCGGTTGGGAGATATATGATTTCTTTATTTGGAGGTCCTATGTGGTCTCTATATCACCAGTACCTATCTTTGTTTCTGTTTTTCTCAATTTCATATCTAATAAAGACTCCATTCCCAGCTTCCCTAGTGACGAAGCCATGTGTCCAAGTTCTGATCAGTGAGATGGATGTGGAAGCTGTAGGGGCAGGAGGCGCAGTAGGTAAAGACCAGGTGAAGGCCTCATAGAGCTTTATCAAAACTTAGTAAAACAGCTCTGACCTACCACAACAATTTAAAGGGCATTAGGAGCTAGACCTTAGGAATTACAAAGACAAAGACAGAGAACTCCAGTAAGAATCACAAACTTCCCCTTTACTTAATCCTTAAGACTAAGCTACCATTCCACCCATAATCTTTCCTTCCACCAAGGACAGGGGTGAGAAATATCACATGGGCACATGGATGAAAGACAAGCCAGGTAGTCAATCAGATTCCCAGAAGCCTATGTGGAACAAGGGCCTCAATGAAAGGAGCTGCAGATAAGTAAGAAACTTTCTGATTCTCCCTACTCATCCAAAATAGCTTTCTGCCATCTCTTCCTCTTTCCTCATCTTCAAGTAAATTGTCTTCTTTTATTTTAAACTGCTTCTTTAGTTCTTTACCAACACAGGGGTTTAGGAAAGCTGGGAAGTATGTTTCAGCTGAGCAGTGGCTTGCTGTTCACCCATGAACCACTGGAAGAAGTATCTATGTATCCGTCTTTATCTTATTCCTTGTTTCTGGCTGGAATTTAGATGAGATGTCTGGAGCTCAAACAGCCACACTGAACAATGAGGAATAAGGAGGTGAAGCCTGATAGAAA
>NW_004524655.1:5760075-5765513 GCF_000260255.1 Octodon degus
CAGAAGCATCATGACTCTGTCAAGTTCACCAATGTTGAGGCACCAAGGCACTACATTCACCAAAGCTGTGTGGGACAGACAGCTCCCAGGTTCCCTGCAGACACCAGGACCTGATGCGGTTGCCTGCATCTCTCCAAGTTATTTCCTTGCTTCTCACCATCTGCCCAACCTTAACCACCTTCCTTCTTTTTGCAAAGCTGCTGACATCCTTACTTGTCTAATTTCTGCATGTCTGCCTGGATTGCCTGACTTGAGTCTCCTGCTGCTACTAAAGGGTTCCAACTGACGCTTGCTGACTGCTTTCACTTGGCTGCCTAAGCCCCCCTGACTGTGGACCATATCCAAGACTCTAGATTCCCAGCACAGAACTGATGGCCAATGTCATGCTATTTTGCCACTGCAAGGCTAAACTCTCACTCTGTAACTTCTCTCTCTTAAAGGCTCTGTTGGACTGATCTGTGCACCCAAAAGGAGCAACTCGAGCCAGTACAGAATAATGGTTAGGAGCACAAAGGGCTGTACTGTATCAATTGCCATCCACTCACAGAAGGCAATGTGAATCTGCCCCCTGCAGGAAAAGGCCAACATTACAGTCTATGCAAATAATTTCCCCTCTTTCTTCCAGGATTGTGCTATATAGGCTACGCTTAGAAGCTGTGTGACTTTCAACAAGTCAGTTAATCTCCCAGGGCTTTAGTTGCATCACCTATAAAAGGAAAGTAATGTATAATACCTACCAAGAAGGACCCTTGCAAGGAGTAAATGAAATGCTGGGTAACATTGGCATTGTGACTGTTAAATTAGTCATCTTCTATGTGGAAGAGTAGGTATTATTTTCTATTATAATCACAATGTCGAACCCTGATTGAACCTAAGTTTAAGCTCTATCAAAGATACTATTCTTCTATATCTTAATGACACCAGCAAGCCTTAGTCCTATTATCATATAGATTAGACCTAAGAATATGCTATGGTTGGCATCTGGAATGTCTTGTAAAGGCTTGGTCCCATCCTGCGGCACTCCTGGAGGTGGTGGAGCTTTAGGTCATGAGAGGGTGCCCTTGAAAGAGTTGTAGGGCAACAGCGTCTTCCTCTTTTTCGTTTTGACAGGAACTAACTTCCCCTGATGTGTGCTGCTTGTCACAGGCCCAAAACCAGTGGAGCCAACCACCTAGGGGCTGAGACCTCCAAAACCAAGAGCCAAAATAAAATTGTTCTCACTGGGCATGGTGGCACATGCCTGCAACCCAGCACTTGAGAGGCTGAGCCTGGAGGATCACTGCAAATTCGAGGCCAGCCTGGGCTACAAAGTGAGTTCAAGGCCAGCCTGAACTGTATAGCAAAACCTTGTCTCAAAAAAAGCAAAAAAAAAAAAATTCTTTTTGTAAATAAAAGTGCTCTCTCAGTTAAAAAAAAAAAAAAAAAAAGAAAACCAAATGGCTTTTGGTTTTGTCACCCCTGGATTCAATTCCCAGTACACCTATGCACACACACGCGCGCACACACACACACAGTTCATGACTTAATATAGAGTATAACAAAATACAACGAAAGAAAAATACTTTTTTTGATTTTTCTAATTTATTCCCAAGATATCAGGGTATAAGTATACTAGTTAATTTTCAAAGAAGCTAGAGCATCTAACTTAGCTGAGTTTTTTTAGTTTTTTCTTTTTCTTGGCAGTGTTGGTGATTGGACCCAGGGCCTTACACATGCTGGGCAAGCCCTTTACCATTAGGCTACATCCAAGCCCTTTTTAAAAAAATTTTATTTATTTGTGTGTGTGTGTGTGTGTGTGTGTGTGTAGCCAGCTCAGCCCGCCAGGGGGCGGGGCTGGCTGGCATGTCGTGCTGGGGGATTGAACCACAGTCCCTGTGCTTTGCTAAGCTTGTTCTAAGTAGGTGCTTTAGACCACTGAGCCATCTCACCAGCCCCCCAAAGCCCTTTTTATTATTTATTTTGTGACAGAGTCTGAGTTGTCCACACTGGCTTTGAAATGCCAATCTTCCAGCTTCAGCCTGCCAAGGAGCTGGGATTACAAACCTATAGCACTGAACCTGTTCTATGTTTTGTCTTCTTTAAGAACAGCCAAAACAAAATTGTTATTTTCCTACAGTAATCTCAAAACTTTACTACTGTTATACTAATTAGGGCTGCAATATGAATAAAAGCTATATATACATAAGTAATTCATCTAAACAAACATACAAGATTACTGTTGTACATTTTTCTTCCTAGAAAACATTGCATTTGGTACTGTCAAAACTAAAATGCATTATTAGGTACTGTCTGTATATACACTTTATCTTTGATATGTATTAATTACAAATACTATTCTTAATATATAATTAGGACATTAAGAACACACATTCACATTGCAATAACAACTGCTAATGATATTTTTTTTTTAAGACTTGCTCAAAGAGCTTTTGAAAGAAACAAATCTAGCAATTTTACTTCAGATGTAAGACTTATTGCCAATATCATGAAGCCCAAACAGGGTAAAAATCTTAACACTCAAAAACAACAGGCTGTACCACTCAAACCATTCAATTATGGATGGGTGAATGGATAGATGAAGGTACAGACAGACAAACTTCACTAGAGGACTGACTTAAAGTGCTTATCCAAGTCTATCTAGTGTTTTATGAGGTACTTTTCTAGACTCACAATTTTAGGATTTGAACTGTATGCCAATAAGATATACTTATTGAAAACAAATCAAACAATGCCTTGATCTTGTACAGGGCTTCCCAGATTCTTATGCATTTTGAAATCCATTACTTCCTCTGATCAGAAAGTGAGCTAGCTGTATGTTAGTTACTCCTGTGCAATCAGTTGTGCTCTTACCCTTTGTGCTGGCTGATTCTGTGTGCTGGGTACCTCTGGCTTTCCAAACACCTGACCTCGGCCGGTAGGTACTGCTCTTCCCAGAGGTAAGTTCAAAGGTCTAGGAGTTTGTGGCCGACAGCCTGGCATCCGTACATTGTGAGACGGGTGGATAGGAGCAGGGCCCCTGAATGGTGGGCGGACAGGATCCATTGAAAATTTGTAAAAGACCAGGTGTTGAACCTGTTCTGGTTAAATACCTGCAAGCAATTTTAAAAAATTATATTCTTAAATATTTTCCTTTTCATTCAAGAAAAACTCACAAAGCATAAAAAAAACAGCAACTCTGCCAATCATGATCAGCCTTCTATAACATATTCATTTGAAAAGCTTCTATTTGAGCCTGGAAAATCCTATCCCTCAGAGGCCCACACTCTCCTCTAATTTCCTCACAAATTTACATTTTCTACCCAAATAGCCTCTCACAAAATGAGTCTTATACTAAAAGTCTGTGGTAAAGGGAAGTAATTTTACATACGGGGATGACTGTGCTTAATAAACAAGGACCAGGGATATAGCTCAGTGGCACAGCACTTGTTGGGCAAGTGCAAGGTCCTGAGTTTGGTTCCTGGTACAAAACGTTTATAACTAACTTGTCAATAAATGCTTATGGTGTTTTCCTCCCCTATACCAGAGTTTTATTTCTTCCCCAGTCTGTGACTGCATTAAACTCATCACCTTAATCTCCTTCACTGCCTCTCTGAATCCGACCAAGGCCTTCCTATAAAACTCTTCTTCGAAACTCCAACAGAACAGAAGTTTCTAGAGTACAGAGACATTTATCTTAAACCCACAATATGTGCTAGGTCTTCTGAGTTCCATTTAATTAACATCTTCTCTCCCAAGGGTAACCAAAGTTTAGTTTCTTCTCTATCCCCCATCTCCCAAATCTAAGACTTATGAGGCCTCTTTAAAATTATTTTATAAAGCACCTGCAAGCAGGCGCAGGGGCCAGAGGTTTAATCCCCAGGCCTGCTGTGCCAGCCCGCCCCACGGGCACGCTAAGACAGCAATTGAAACTGGACATAGTGGCGCACCCCTGTAATCCCAGCTCTTGGGAGGCTGTAAACAGGTGGATTACTATGAGTCCAATCTAGTTGTGAGACCCTGAATACCCTGTAGACCCTTCCCTAAAAATGAGTAAAATAAAATAATAAAATTATTTTAAAATCTACAAATTTCAAGACTCCCAATCTAAGGGGTTCCTCTCATTATTCTGACCAGTTCTCTGAAAGAACCCTCCCCCCTCGCTTTTTTTTTTTTTTTCATGCTTAGGATCCAACCCAGGGCCTTGGGCTTACTAAACATGAGCTCTAGCACTGAGCTACTTCCTGGATCCCTATTATTTTATTTTCGAGACCAGGGTCTCCCCAAATTCCTAGACTGCTCTTGAAATTACAATATTTTTGCCTTAGCTTTCCTAGTAGCTAGGACTACAAGCATGTGCTCCCACTCCTGGCAAAGAATTTTTAAAAAGTAAGTGTTCTCAACTTTTGAAAACCTGTCTGTAGAATACTAGTAGCTACAAAGACATCAGGCTGTGCATATGAAGAAAATAACACACACACTTTTAAATCAATTATATTGGTAGCTTTGAACTAGCCTACACTCTTTCAAGAGGGAACTAGCTTTCCCTTCTCAAGGCTACAGAGCTCTCCCCTTTCATTGATAAAATTCTTTTTGATTCCCCCCATGAGCCTGAACTCTTCCCTTACATCTCTTCAGGCCCACACAAGAATCCAGAAAATCAGTTTCCCTAACTGATACAAGGGATGATCAAAAAAATATAGTCAATACTCAAAGGCTCTCATTAAAAACCATACTGCCAAGAACAATGGGTGTGACAGCAGTGCGATTTTTACTTGCAATGAATTTTGTAAACAATCACCAGATTTTCCAAACACTGGATCTGGAACCGTGTGATTTCAGGCTCTTTCCCAAAGTGAAAATAACCACGGAAGGTGAACACTGAGAATCGACTCAAGCCATGCACACAGTCACAACAGTGTAAGACACTGCTTCAGAAACTGGTGAAACCTCTTCAGAACTGGCCAGAACTGCTTCAGAAAGTGGTAAGATGAGGGGTTCAGTGTATTTGAAGCCAATGGGAGTATGCGGGGAGGATTCATGGCAATGTGCCTTTTACTATATAAATATTTTCCCCATTTTTGTAGTTTTTGTTTTTGAGACAGGGTCTTGCCATTAATACAGACTGGCCCTGAACTCAATCGTGGAAACCAGGCTGGCCTCAAACTCACAGAGAACCTCCCACATCAGCCTCCCGAGTGCTGGGATTACAGGCGTGAGGCACCACGCCAAGCTTTTATTCTAACTTTTTTATTTTTTTATTATTTTTTTTAAATTTTATTTATTTATGTGTGTGTGTGTGTGTGTGTGTGTGTGTGTGCACGTGTGCGCACGCGTGGCCAGCTCAGCCCACCAGGGGGCGGGGCGGGCTGGCATGTGGTGCTGGGGGATTGAACCGTGGTCCCTGTGCTTTGCTAAGCTTGTTCTAAGTAGGTGCTTTAGACCACTGAGCCATCTTACCA
>NW_004524655.1:5765613-5776959 GCF_000260255.1 Octodon degus
AAAAAAAAAAAAAAAAAAAAAAAAAAAAAAATTCTTTTTGTAAATAAAAGTGCTCTCTCAGTTAATCATCTCTGGTATTTTGTTACAGTATCAACAACCCCCCAAAAAGCTAATCAACATGGGATGGCTTTGCTTCTGCACATTTCAGACAAGTTCCAGTATGAAAGCAGTGATTAACATGCATAGAAATCACCTTAGGGTAAAAACAAGATCAAAAAATCCAAACCTGAAACTAATAGAAGGAAATAAGTTATAAAGATCAGAATGGAAATTAATGAAACTGAGATTTGAAAAACCCACAAAGAATCAGTGAGGGGCCGGGGAGATGGCTCAGTATAACAAGTGCTTGCCTGCCAAACACAAGGGCCTTAGTTAAATCCCTGGTTCCTCCTAAAAAAAAAAAAAAAAAGAATCAATGAATCAGACTTAGGAAGGGGATTTGGAGGTGGGGGAAGATGGGAGAGAGGAGGGGAAGAGAAAGTAAAAAGGATCAAGATACAGGATGTATATACATCAGTCCCCCCATGATGAGTGTGTTTACTCTGTCATGCAAACATTTACTAATAAAAGGGGGAACACAAATCATCTAGGGATGTTGTTAAAAATACAGATTCCAAATCAGCTGGTCCAGGATGGGCCCTAAGATTTTCATCTCTAAATATTTTCCAATACTGCTGCTACTACTGTTCCAAGGATATAAGTCCAAGCAGCCAAGTTTTACTCAAGCACAATTTGTAGATCATAAAATTCATCCCTTCTTAATGCAGAATTCAATACTTTTGTGAGAATTTATCAAGCTGTGCAGCCATCACTATCAACAATTTTAGAACATTTTCTTCACCGCAGTAAGATCTCTTATACCCATTTACAATTAGTTCCCATTCCAATCCTCAGCCCCAGACAAATACTACTTTACTTTCTTCTGTATAATTTGCTTTCTCTGGTCATTTTGTGTAAATGGAATCATAAACTATGTGATCTTTTGGGGCTGGCTTCTTTCACTGCACAGAATGTTTTTGAAGTTTATCCATGTTATAGCCTTCTCAACACTAGGTTCTTTTATATAGATGGGTAGTAAGGATAGAGCATACTTTGGCCAACCTTTTACTAGTTAGCAGGTCTGGGATTGCTTCCATATTGGGAAACAATCCTGCTATAAGCAGTTACATATAAATATTCATTTGCTGGTGCATTGTCATTTCTTGGTTAGCTGGTGAACAGCAAGGTTCAAGGTATGATAATGTGTTATACACAGGGCTGTGTTAAATAAAAGGGGTTCCCCCCCCTCTTTTTTTGTGGAAATGAGGATTGAACTCAGGGTCTTTGCATTAAGCTACATTCCCCAGTCCGCTTCCTTTTTATTTTAAGACAGGGTCTCACTAAATTGCTAAATTTCCCAGGCTGCGCTCAAATTTCCAATTGTCCTGTTTCAGCCTCCTAGAGTGGTGGAATTGTACATGTGTGTCACTGTACCTGGCTGGGCTTTGATTTGTATGACTATTCTGAGGCCCAAGGATGTGATGGTGTGGTTGTAATTCCTTATCAGGCAATTTTATTTCTATTAAATCCAATTTTCTCAACGACAGTACTATTGATATAGTAAGTCTAATAATTCTTTGGGGGAGTACTGGGGATTGAACACAGCTCCTTTGAGCTGAGCTACTTCCTCGGCCTTTTAAAAAATTTTCACTTTGAGAGAGGGCCTTGTTAACTTGCTAACTTATCCAGGATGCATGCACTTTCTTATTTTCTTCTCTTCTCTTTTCTTTTTTCCTCTTTTCTTCACTTCTTTTTTGTCATGCTGGGGATTGTGTCCAAGACTTTGGACATGCTAAGTAGATGACCAACCACTGAGCTACAACTCTAGCCCCAAATCAATATAATTCTTTGTAGCGTGTATATGTATGTATGTGTAAATGCCAGTATGCTGAGCACTGTAGGAGGAGGCCAAGGAGCATCTTTGGTCCTGACCCAGTAGATGCCAGTAGCACTACCTCCTCACAACTAAAAATGCCTCCATACATTGCCAGATAACTCCTAGGGAGCAAAAGGGCCCTCACATGAGAATCACTGAACTGGAGTTTACTCAGTGAAGGGAAGCTATGCCAATCCTGTTCCTCACCTGGGGAGATTTAGTGGAGGAGCCCATGGCTGGTTCTTTCCATCTTCCTCTTTTGAAGGAGGTGTGCTGGGTCCTGTCTTGGAGCTCTCGGCATTGACATCCTACATGTTGCTTTATTTAATTCGTTCTAAAACAGTAGTTCTCTTGTGGTTCGTTGTGTATGTGTTTGTTCTCAAACTAGGCCAAGAGAAGAAGTGGAGGGCTGCAGATGGTGGAGACTGCAGCCTCTTGTCTATTTAATTCAGATCAGTCAGTCCCGGTGGTATTTATTTCAAAAGTATGAGTTAAGACAACACGTAATAGGTATCTAGAGGGTTTATATGGCTCTGCTTACAGGAAGTACAAAGCAAAATAGAGCAGATTATTTGTGGTTTTCAAACTGCCAGGTAGATTTTTCTCTTCCAAAAAGCATCCTGCTTGCATTTTGAAGAACAGCTTATCCCTGACTGCGGGCAATTGGTGGGGCAGAAACTCAAGTAGGCAGCCCTCGCACTGTGGAAACCAAAAGGGTTCCTGGAGGCCCCTCCTGACAGATGCCTCCTCCCCAGGCTCAGGGGGTTGGCATGTATTTCAGCATTCTATTGCTGTGCGACAAGCAATCTCAAATTTGGAAGCTTCAACCAATAGTGGTTTATAATTCTGTACGATTCTGTGGGTTGTCCATCTGGGCAGATCTGCCACTCTCACCTAACCTCATCCACATGACTGCATTCAAGTATAAGATGAGCTGCATTGGAAGAGCCAATGCGGCCACACTTGATATCCATCAGGGGTGCTGACGGTCAACAGGAAGCCTCCTTCCTGGAACTCCTTGTCCTCCAGTAGGCAGGTGCTACAGCACGGCAGCCTCAATTCACAAGTACAAGGTGCAAAATTGCATAAGACCTGGAGCTCACATGGCTTCCAATCTGCTCTGTTTGGTTGCTCAAGTCATAGGGCCAATTCCAACAAAAGAGACTGAAAAAATAGATCCATCTCTTGAAGGGAGATGGGATGGGGAGGTAGCTCAGCGGCATAAGCTCCTGCCTAGCAAGCACAAGGTCCCAAGTTCAATCTCCAGTACTGAAAAAAAAAAATCTATAATATCATGAAGGGAGGTGCAGCAACACTGGGTTACAGGGAGGCAAGAAGAGGAGAGTATGATTTATTGAGAACTAGTACAGTGATCATGTGACTTGGCCTACTTCAGTTAGATGCTCTATGCCAGACTCCAGATATGTATGTGTGAGCATTATTTGCTCTGTGTTGGCCAAGTTGCCATCTGTCACTTGCAACCAAATAATCCTAACCAAATACATGTGTCAGACCTATAGAGCAGAAGGCCCTTCCCCACCTTGGGCATAGAAGAACCCACATTTACTTTCCTGCAGTGACACCAAGGGCTGACAGCAAGTCCCAGAGACCTGTCCTAGCTCCATTCCCAGCTTGACTGGTGGCCCCCTTTGGCCATGTCTAGGCATTGATGCCACAACTCCTTGACCATACTTGTTAGGATCAGGAAAAGAAGCAGATCCTCCTGAGACCAATCAGATTATTTGTCCTAGTGCTTACAAATAGGATGTGAAGTCTCGGAAGCCTTGCCATGACATAGGATCAAGAACTAAGGGTGATCACCTTCCACTCTATGCAGAGAAAGAAATAGAGTTAGTTGATGTGACGTGGTGGGGTGGCGTGAAAAGGAAAGGGGTAAGCCACTATGCGCTACCTGCAAGACAGAGCCTAAGAGAAGCTTGACTTCTGAGAGCTTTCTGGCCCCCGACTCTTGGCTTTTGGCCAGAGTGATTAGTTCAGGAACCAGCAAATAGCTGGATTCCAGGCAACAAGAGAGAACAAATTCCAGTACTCATGTAAGAGACATTAGAAGATATATTTCTTCCCCTGGAAGGTACAGCATAAAGATGCAAGTTGTACTAAAAGGAGCAAAACCTGGACATCCAGAGCACTCCTAATGGTCTCTGAAGACCATGCCAACACTAGGGAAATTCAAACGGAGAAGCAGGAGAAATGCACATGCTTGAAGACATTCACTAGCTACTAGATAAAGCCTTACCAGACTGGAGCTCTACCTATATTCTTCTAGTTATGTGAAAAAATAGATCATAAATTTCCTGTCTTATATATAAGTGAATGTCCATTTTGTATCTGTGTATTCAAAATGGTTAGGATAGATATATAGTTATATTCTCTCAATGAATAGAAAGATTTGTTGTAATAGTGTTTGTAAATAGGATATCATGTCTGCATCTTGTACAGCAAATAACCACTAGGAAGACAGCATGCAATGTGTTAATTATTGAAATTGTCTCACCAATTTGATTTGAAACTGTCACATTGCTATTTGTCTCTCAATAAAATTATGGGAAAAAAGAAAAATTCCAAAAGGAAAACAAAAATAAAATAAAATAAAATAAAATGTGCCCAGATTTGTGAAAAAATAATAATAAATTTCCTGTCTTGTTGAAGCCATCTGAAGTGAGGCTGCTATCAAAAGCATCCTGGCTAGGCATGGTGTACACGCTCAGCCCTGAGGGAGGCAAGATGAGCACAAGTTCAAGTCCAACCTGGACAACTTAGCAAGACTAAGTCAAGAAAGAAAGAAAGAAAGAAAGAGAGAGAGAGAGAGAGAGAGAGAGAGAGAGAGAGAGAGAGAGAAAGGGGCTGGTGAGATGGCTCAGTGGTCTAAAGCACCTACTTAGAACAAGCTTAGCAAAACACATGGACCGCGGTTCAATCCCCCAGCACCACATGTCAGCCAGCCCCGCCCCCTGGTGGGCTGAGCTGGCCCCACCCACACACACACATACATAAATAAATAAATTTTTTTTAAAAAAAAGAGAGAAAGAAAGAGGACTAGGGAGATAGCTCAGTGGGATAATCGCAAGGTCCCAAGTTTGATCCCTAGTACTGGAAAAAAAAAAAAAGGCTGTAGATGTAGTTCAGTGGTACAGTTTGATCCTCAGTACTGCCTACATCCCAAATCATCCTCATTGACAGTCATCCCTTATTGAGAAAAAAGCATCCTCACTGGTATCCCTCTCTTAAAAGCATAAACTGGCATTTCTTTGGAGAGCTCCCAGATTTATGGGATGCAGGGAGACCACAGTTCACATACTGTTGCAAAGGATCCAATTCCCAAAGCAACCTCTTCAGGCCTTTTTAGAATTTTAAGGAGAGGCCAGGTATGATGGCACATGCCTGTCATCCCAGCAGTCGGGAGGCTGAGGCAGGAGGATTGCTGAAGTTCAAGAGCCACAAATTCTGAGCTACAAAGTGAGCTCAAGGCCAGTGGGAACTGTATAAGGAGACCCTGTCTCAAAAAGGACCACAGGGAAAAAAAGAATTTTAAGGAGAACTCATAGATCCTCCTTGAATCTCTTTAATTATAGAAATCACCACTTGGAGTCCTCCAATCAAATATTTCAGGGTTATTAGAGTATCATGCATAAAAAATAACTCAAGGAATTTGTCAGATGGCTCAACACTTATTTTGGCTAGCTAGTCACTGAACATCAGTGGACAAAAATCTTCAGTCATTGTGTAGTAGATGGCTACAAATCATGAAAAGGATTAGAACATTTAACAAAATAATGTGGCTGGTGATTAATTTTTTAACCCCAATTTAATTACATTATTGGATATTTACAGTCATCCTTGATATATATTGATTAGCTTTTCACCTTCTGTGATTTTTTTTGATGGTTTTCTTTGCCTGACACAATGGTGTAGACAGTAAGTAATGGTTGCTAGGAGAGTTTATTGATGAAACTCTATCTGTAAAACTAAAACAAAAAGATCCAAAAAGTTTTATTCTTTCATAGGTTGTTTTAGAAAAACAGATGTCTAATAAAATAAAATGTGCATTCGCTGGTTTTTATAAAAAGAAAAAAAATTACTTTATGGATTGAATTTAACCTTGAAGAAGTAGGAAGGGTAAAATAAGGCCAGTGTCATGGAACACATTCTGGATTCTAAAAACTCATGTGAAGCTCAGAAATTCATGTGTATGGGTATCATATGTGCACATATGTATCTAGTCCTTGATCAACACAACCCTCTCCTCTCACAGTGTAGAGCCAGGGGCTCATCCTGAGGATTCGGAGGTAATTTTGGGCCTTTAAATGCAATCAGAAGAGTACCTGAGCTTGTGAGAACTGTTCAGACAATTCATTCTATTCTCTTAGTATTGTTAATTTATGAAAAGGCAGGGTAAGCTCCATGTTATTAATTAGCCAAACAAAGGCATGGCGATCATTTATAAGCTACAGAAAAACAAAACAAAAATGAGCAACCAGGCATTGTGGCATATGCCTGTAATCCCAGTACTTAGGAGGCTGAGACAGGAGGAACACTGTGACTTCAAGATCAGCCTGGGCTATATAAGTGAGCTCAAGGTCAGTTTACTACATGGTGAGACCCCATCTCAAAGGAAAACCAAAATTATGAGCAAAGGCACGCATACCTGATGCAATGTTGAGCTCTTAAATCACCTTTGCAAATGACTTCTTTTCTACCTACCTGGATGTCTAAAAATAGAACTGGGGGCTCCTGAAGAAGCAGAAGGAACAGCCCCTAAAAAAGGCCAGACACATTTCAAAATTATAAATCTAGTTTAAATGATTGGGACATGCATTACAGTGACATAGCACGGGGACCTCATTAGCGACTGACTTGCAGAGTTATTAAAATCATCCAAAAATGAATATGGCTGCTTCCACAGCTCCATGTGTAGAATCAAATATCATGAATAAGTAGGAAAATTAGCAGGTGTCCACATGCCCAGGATCCAAAAAATTAAATCAATTGCAGCTACCCTGCAATAACTTTAATAATAAACTTTGCTTTTCCCTTTATTAGCATTCAGTTCGGTTTAGCTCAACACACACATAGAGAGGACTGCCTTCCCTTTCTTTCTCTTTTTTTATAAGTGCTGGAGGATGAGCCTAGGACCTTGTACTGATCTACAGCCCCAGCCCTTTGTGTTTTATTTTGAGACATGTTCACACTAAATTGCCCATCACTATGATGGGGCAATCTCTTCTCTTTGCATAAGACACATCTCTTCTCTTTGCATAAGATACTAAATTTATCCAGGCACGGTGGCACCTGCCTGCAATCCCAGCTACTCAGGAGTCTAAGGCAAGCTCAAAGGCTGGCCTCAAAGGCCTTAGTAAGGTCTCATCATAAAACAAACATTTTTAAAGGGCTAGAGATGTGGGGCTTCCCCAGGGTGCATAAGGTCCTGGGTTCAAGCTTCAGCAGGGAGGTGGAAGTGGGGATAGATGGAAGCTCATCCTAAATTCAAATTTCATCTTGAGATCCTTAACTCGTTACCTCATCCATAAGTTTATTTCCAAAGAAGGTAATTTTCTGGGGTTCCAGCTGGGACAGGAGTTGGGGAGATTGGGAAGAATAATTACCCCTCTGAAGTACAGGCTCACAGAAATCTAAGTGAGCAATGCCAATTTCTCCGAAGCTTTCAACATGAGGAAGAGGCGGAGTGGGTTTAGATTTCTCACCCACCAGCAGACACCCTGAAGTCCCTGTTGCAGGCTGGGCTCCCGGAAAGCCAACTCTGAGATGGACTAGCATATTCGAGCGTATCCTTGGGACAGTAGAGGAAGAAAGCAAGGCTGACAGGAAGAGGCCAAGCTGTGACATGGCCACATCAAAGGCCTCAGCTGACCTCTAAAGAGCCCTAGAGCTGGACTGGCCCCAGAACCTCTAGGTCCCCCATCAGTTACTCAGTGTGACCTTGGACAAAACTGTTGTCTGCAGGAGAAGCAGTCCCTCGAGGTGCTGCCAGCCAAAGGCTGCGGACCCACAGCTGCATCCTTTCAAGACTAAGTCCTGTCTTCTTGAAGGGGGACCCGGGTGGTGCACTGTAGCATTTCCAGCTTCCTTAGTCATTTCTCTCTTCCTGCGTTGCCAGCAGGGAAGGTTTCCTTTTTCCTTCACCCCTTCATGTCACTGAGGGTTTTGCACGATTCCTCATTCCTCTTAGAACTTCTTTGTCTGCACTTCCAAATGCAGACACATTTACAAAGGTCTGAGCATTATCCATAAGGTCATCTTCTTGGAAAGCATTGAAGGGCATAATGAATAGCAACCTAGGTGTGTTGCTTGTTGCATGCTGGAAATGAGTACTGGATTTTGAGTAAGAAATCTCAAATTTAGGCTAGGAAGATGGCTTGGCAATCTAAACACCTGTCTGGCAAGCACAAAGTCCTGTGTTTGATCCCTGGTACTGCATGCCCTGCCATCCCAGGACCCTTGGACACACCATGCCAGTCCCAAAACCCAGCATAGTGGTGCACACTTATAATCCCAACACTGGGGAGACTGAGAAAGGAGGATCACTATGAGTATGAGCTGCATAGTGAGACCCTGTTTCCCCCTAAAAAAGAAATTCAAATGTTGGTCCTACCACTAGCTATATATAACCTCAGCAAATAGTCTAAAAGAGCAAGGACCCTGTTTTTTATATCACTGATTATGTGGCTCACAGAATCATGTTTGATACATAGCAGGTTTTTAATAAATATTCCCTGAGTACATGAAAGAGTGAACAAGCTTTCCTGAGCTTTGATTTCCTTCAGATAATATTGAATGGCAGGAACAGGATAGGTCAGGATTCCTAAAGTGTGATTCTTCCACTACCAGCAGCAATAGTAGCAGCAGCAACTGAGAAGCTGTCAGAAATGCAAGGTATTGGAGCCCACTCAGAACTACTGCCTCAGAAACTTTGAAGGGAGAGACCAGTATTCAGTGTACTGTAGGCTGCATGTTTGTGTTTCCCTAAAATCTGTATGTTGGGAAACTTGTGTTTATCTGGTTTCCATTGCTATAATAAAATACCTGATGCTGAGTGCTTTGTAAAGAAATGAGGTTTATTTAGTTCACAGTTTGGGAGGCAGAAGAACACGTCTTCTGCTCCATTCTGGTGATGGCTGTCATTGTTGATGGCATCACAGTTGTGGCAGTATATGCAATAGGGAGAGATCACATGACCAAACAGGAAGCCGGAGAGCCATTCCAAAGCCCAGCTCACAGTCATAGCAGCTCACTCTCATGGGAGCTAAAGTCTCAAGAGTACTGTGTCACCACCAATGACCTAGTACCTTGAACTGAGCCCTACCTTTTAAAGCCTCCACCACCTCCCAAAATTGCCACATCGAAGACAGAGTTGCCACCACGTGAGCACTGGGGCATGACATAGTCAAATCATATCCAAACCATAGTAAAACCTTCTCTCTGACACAAAGGTATTTGGAGGCAGGGCCTGTGAGAGATGATGAGGTCAGAAGGTTGGAGTCCTCCTGAATAGAAAGCTCAAACCTTACAAGAGAGACCTCTGACAGATCCCTTGTCCTTTCCTGCCTAGTAGGATATCTTGAGAGGATGCTCATCTATGAATATGAAAGTATTTCCCCATAATTTTATTGATAAACAAATAGTAATGAGACAATTTCAAATAAAACTGATAGGACAGTTTCAATAATTCACACATTGCATACATTCTTCCTAGTGGTTAATTGCTGTACAAGATGCGGACATGATATCCTATTTACAAAGAATATGAAAGTCTTGTTCAGTAATTTTTTTCTTTTTTCTTTTTTTTTATTTTTTTGAGAGTAGAATATTTTATTGGGAAAGAAAGCTTCTGTCTCAGAGAGGACAGAAGGGGGAGCCGAGCGGGTGGCCCCTAGTATCTTTCTTATCACCTATAGAATGCCATCTTCCTAAGAGCAAGGACTTTAGGTTTTTTTGTTGCTGTTGTTGTTTTCCTTTTTTGTAATTTTTTTTAAGGGAAGGGTCTACAGGGTGTTCAGGGTCTCACTACTAGATTGGACTAGTTCTGATCCGCCTGTTTACAACCTCCCAAGAGCTGGGATTACAGACGTGTGCCACCACACCCAGTCTCAATTGCTGTCTCAGCCTGCCCCGGGGGTGGGGCCAGGCTGGCAGGCCTAGGGAATTGAACCCCCAGCCCCTGTGCCTGTGCGCAGGCACTTTAATCCACTGAGCCATCTGGCCAGCCCTGAACAAGGACTTTGAATGTCTCCTTTTTCACCGGGACCTAAGCTCCCAGGACCAAACCTAAACCCTAAGTTTGACTTTGTAAGAGTCAGTGAGATGAAGGACTCAGAGCTCTGCTTCCCTTTAGGGGTATTGGCACTCTCTTCTACAGGAGGAAAATATCTTCTCTCCAAACTTGAGATAACAATGAATTTCACCAGTGGGAACATTTTTTCACATTAAACCAATGGATTAAAAAACGAAGTGCATCTGGGAGTCTTGCATTGCGGAAGTGCCAATTTTAACAAAGGGCTCACAGGGTCACCGTTCCAGCTGATCCACTTTACAGCCTCCCTGCAGATGCCCGGAAAATATTATCCTCACAGCCAAATTATGTTTGCACATTACTACTCCAGAACTATACACAGTGTCCTAGTAGTTATGTAGTAATATGTAGATGTATTTTTTGGAGGAAAATAAGGTTGATCATAGGTTTTAGGGTTTCCAAGGTCAGAAAAATCACAAGATCATTAAAAAAAAAAGAATCAAAAATAGAGAAATATACAAAAGAAATTTCAGTCTTCCAAACAGTAAAGCACCTTTTGCTTTTCTTAGATGAAGTCTTGCTATGTTGATCTTTCCCAGGCTGATCTCAATCTAGTGGGCTCAAGCAATCCTCCTGTCTCAGCCTCCTAGAGGCTGGGAGTCATGCTACGCACCACCACACTCAGATCAAAGAGCAAAGAAATTTAAGGTGTGGACATTCTAATTTATCTTCTGAGAATGTCTTAAAAATGAGTTCATACCATATAAACTCTTTTAGAGTAGAATTTTTCCCTTACTGGTGTATCATGGTTAGGACTATTTAACACCTTTTTGTTCAAGAAGAATGTTTATTTTAATAACATTATGTTATCACGTAATTTAGTGATTTTAAATCATATAAAATATAGTATCACCTTTTTAAAGAAAAATCTAATAGCATAGAATGGTTTAAAAAAAAAAAGCCACCATTATTGCTACAAGTTTCTTATATGTCTTTCTAGAATATTCTAGAAATGTGGGTATATATGTATACATATGGATATACAGAATCACACTATATTATTGTTCAACAACTTATTATTTAATGTAACAATATATCTTAGAGAGACCCAGTCCTAGCCCAGGTCCGGTGAGTGTGTGGAGAGCTTCCTGCTACCCTGCGC
>NW_004524655.1:5782594-5786619 GCF_000260255.1 Octodon degus
TATGTGTTAATAAATTCAAAATATTATAATAAATTCTACACATATGTGTGATTAAAATGCTTGAACAGTACCCACACATAGTAACATTGTCTTTCTCTATATATAATTATATAATGTATACAGGACACCATCTAAAAATTTAAAATGTATATCTTATTTGATTTTCTAACTCTGTATACTTTGCAAATTTGTAAATGCTTACATAAAAAGCTAATAAACCAATAAAATACATATTTATTCAGGGATTTTAAATTTTTAAAAATACTGCAAAATTGCCCTCTGAGTCTGTGCCAACCTCCCCTTCCCTGAGAATATCAATGTACTTATTGCTCTTTTGCTAAGACTGGGTAGAAATGACTTTTTAAAAAATCTTTGTGACTCTGAAAGGTAAAAAGGCGCCAGCCTTGGTGGCTTATACTTGTAATCCTAGCACTCAGGAGGCTGAGGCAGGAAGATCACTGTGAGTCCAAGGCCAGCTTGGGCTATGTAGCAAGTTGAAGGCCAGCCTGAACTATATAGTGAGGCCCTGTCTCATAAACACCGAAAAGAAAAGTTATATTCCGTGGGATCTGAAGAGAGCCATTTGCTTGCTTATTTTGCAGTCCTGGGGGCTGCACCCAGGGCCTCACATATACTAGATAATTGTTCTATTACTGAGCTATATCCCCAATCCTTTTTAGATTTTATTTCGAGGTAGAATCTCACTATTGTTGCCAGGTTGGCCTCAAATTCAATTTTCTTCCTTCAGCCATCTAGGTATGTGGGATTACAGGCATATGCCGCAAGGTGCAGCATCTTCCTAATCCCTAATTAATAGTATGTTCAATTGTGCGTGTGTGTGTGTGTGTGTGTGTGTGTATGTGTTGTGTGCACGTGTATATGTGCATGCATGTGTATATTGTGTGTGTGTGTGTGTGTGTGTGTGTGTGTGTGGCTTGTTTGGATTTTTTCCTAGGAACTGGCTTTTCATGTCCTTGAAGTAGTTTTCCATTGTTTATCTTTTTCTTATTGAGGACCAATCTCTTCGTTGGCCTAAAGTAATCATGTTTTGATAAAATTGCCCAGTTACGAAAGGTATATTATTTGTTATTGATCACACAAATTCTTTCTTATTTTCTGGAAATTAAAACTGGAGTCTTCTCAACTCAGTTGTAGCAGAGTCGCCTGAGAAGTTGCCACCATTTGAATGCCCCCGTTCTCCCACCAGAGACCCCACTGTCATCAGTGCTGGGAGGGAGTCACTGCACATCAGTATTCCCAAGGGCTTCTCAGGCCCAGAAGCACTGATATTTTTGCATCAGATAAACCCTTGCTTAGGGAGTTGGTCTGGGCATTGTGGGGGTATATAGCAGCATGCCTGGCCTCTCTCCACAAGATGCCAGTAGCACATCTCTTCCCAGTTGTGACAATCAGAAAACATCTTCCAGCAGGGCTAACCCTATAGGTGCAAAATTCTTCCTTCCTCGGCTCTATTGCAGCCCCAACTGGGGACCACTCATATATGGCTTTTAACATGCCAAGTGAATCTAAGATTTAGGACAACTGGTGTGAATAAATCTTGCAATGAACCCTTGTAAGTATGTATCACTGCATACCAATGACTTCCTTAGGTTAAACTCTGAAGCATGTGCAACCGAAGCTTCCTATACATTTCTGTTAGGTGCCCTTCCAAGGAGCATGCTATTGATTCCCATCACCAGAGTTGTGAGTCTCCTCTTCCCCCTCATTTTGTCAATTCCAAACATCATGATCATCCTTCTAAACCAAACTGATAAGTGACAAATTGCATCAAGTTTAAATGTCGACCTTCCATAGGGTGCATTAAAAAGAAAACCTAATGCAGGGTGTGCCAAAGATAGCAGGTCAATCTTCTGTAACACATTTGCTGGTTGATTCCACCTTGTGTGAAAGACTAAGGGTTCAGATAAATTTTTACACTGACCTGGCCCTAGCAGCATGTTGGCAGTTGTTTAACAACTAACTCTCTGGAGTTAGAAAGCAACAAGAAGCAAAAACACAGGGAGCTGGGGGTGTGGCTCTGCAGTAGAGCCCTTGTCTGACATGTGCAAGGTCTGGGCTTTGATTCCTAACACCACACAGACAGACAGACAGACAGACAGACAGACAGACAGACAGACACACACACACACACACACACACACACACACCCCAAAACCCCCATAGTAATATTTGTAATGCTCTCCAATTCTTGTGATGTAAACACACCCATTACAGCAGATTTCAAATTATCCATGCGATGTCACTGATCATGGACACAAGGAAAAACACACAGAATTGGTTCTCTTTTTTTTTTTTTTTTTTGCAGAACTGGGGATTGAATTCAGGCCCTTGTGCTTGCCAGACAAACACTTATTCTACTAAGATCCCATGGAAAGGCCATGTTTTGTTTTGTTTACCAGGGTACCAGGTATTGAACTCAGGACCCTACACTTGCCAGCAAGTGCTTATTCTACTGAGCTATCTCCCCTGGCCCACACACAATTGGTTCTTGCTAAAGTATCTAGCACCAGCCCACCACACCCTAATATAAATGTTGGAGTAACTTTAATTTGTCCAATTTCTGATGGCGAGAATTTAACTTAGCCCCAGTAAGTGGGGTCTATGTTAGCAAAGTAGGCAACAAGCAATTAATGAATTGATTTGGCCTATGAAGTCAGTTTGCATAATGAGAAGCTTGAAAGAAAACAAAAATGACAGGTGAAGGCAAGGGTCTATGTCACCCTAAATAGTTCCCTCAGCTGCTAGTTGCCTAGAACATTATCAGCTCTTCATTACCTGGTTTCACAGACTCTAACCCTGAGGATGACATTTGCATGACATCCAGCTTCCAGCAGCTTTCTTAAATTTCTGTGCCTCAGGAACTGGGCAGGAAAAGAGGTGTATTATCTCACAAAGAGGCTGTGCAAAGCAGTCCATGGATATCAGGAACCGCAGAAAGGCTCAGAGCCATCTGCATCGCTGATTAACATGAAGCCACTGAATGTTAACTTCCACACTCGAGCTCTGCACGCACACGAGCCGATCCCAAGACCTTAATAGTCCTCCTGCCCAGCATGGAATAGAAATGCATGGCTTGACTTACTATGCAGCCTCCTACTGAAATCAGTCAAAAGAATGAGTTTTCCTCTTTCTCAACATAACAAAGCAGTGAGCATAAGATCAAATTCCAGAGACAAAATTACCTAGGAACTATAGCAAACATTCTCTTCCATTTCTCAAGGGCTGCTTACCCAGCTAAAGTTTCCTAAAACAGCAGCTCTTAATCCTGATTATAAATCAGAATCACCTAGGGAGGTATGTAAAAAATACAGTATGCCTACAATAAATACATGAAACAGTATTCAACATCTCTGGCCTTTAGGGAGATGAAAATTAAAACAGCATTGAGATTCCATTTTATTCCAGAAAGAATTGCTATTATCAAGAAATCAAATAACAAATGCAGATGAGGCTGAAGGGAAAAGGAAACCCTTTTATGCTGTGCAGAGGAATGTAAGCCAGTATAACCACTATGAAAATCAGTACAGCAAATCCTCAAAAAACTAAAACTAGAGGTTCCATTTGACCCAGGTTTTCCTCTTGTAGGTATTTTCCAGGATGAATTAAAATCATCATGTTAAGGTGTTACATGCCCATCTGTCTGTATAGCAGCACAATTTACAAGAGCTAAATTGGAAATAGCCTATATGCCCATCAACAGATGAATGGAGGCCAGGCATGGTGGTGCACACCTAGAATCTCAGCACTCAGGAGGCGGAAGCGTGAGGACTGTTGTGAGTTCAAGACCAGCCTGGGCTAAAAAGTGAGCTCGAGGCCAGCCTAAACAGGATAGCAAGATCCTGACTCAGGGGCTGGTGAGATGGCTCAGTGGTCTAAAGCACCTACTTAGAATAAGCTTAGCAAAGCAAAGGGACCACGGTTCAATCCCCCAGCACCACATGCCAGCCAGCCCCGCCCCCTGGTGGGCTGAGCTGGCCACACACACACACACACACACACACACA
>NW_004524655.1:5786719-5809714 GCF_000260255.1 Octodon degus
AAAAAAAAAGATGAATGGATTACGAAAAAGTAGTATTCATAATCAATCAAGTACTACTCAGTTATAAAGAAGGATAAATTTGAGGCATTTGTAGGTAAATGGAAGCAATTTGAAGACATAATATTAAATGAATAATCAGACATACAAGTTCAAATATCAATGGTTTCTCTTACATGAGAAACCTAAAATATAAATAAAGAACAAAATAAAAGACAGATAATACAAAGTAGCAAGGTCTTTTTCAAATGAAAAAGGGAACAAAAGATGGAAGGAGGGGGAGGAAGGAGAGGGAAAGGGGATAATGAAAAAGAACCAAAAGAAACAATAGAAATGGAACTTTTGTAGATGGTAAGGGTACAAAGAGATGGAAGGAGGGGAGAGGCAGGAGAGAGATAGGAGATGAGGAAAAAATTAAGATATATTATGCACATGTACCAACTCCCCACAGTAAATGTATTCACATGTCCTGCAAACACAAAATACATACATACAGTATGCCTAGGCCTCACTTGGTTTAAGTGATTTGTAACCTGTTAAATGGTTAGGTAATCTGTGTTTTTGTTTTATTTTCTTAACTCTTCAGATAATTCTAAGGTTCAACTACATCTGAAAACCACTAACCTAAACCAGTTGTTCCTGAACTTAAACCTGAATCAGAATCACTGGGTTTTGATTGGCTCCAAGAATCTATTTTGTGGAGTTTGGGTAGTGGGAGTGGGGCGAGTGTGTATGGGGGTGGAAGGAGTGTAGGAGGGTGGGATCTGAATTTTAAACTACTGTAGTGGTCCAGGAAATTCTGAGGCCCTCTTTCTTCGTTATTTGAAGGCTTTTTTTTTTTTTTTTTTGAAGGCTTTTCTAAGAGTCCAGGTGGTCATATTTTGCAGTAGAGACAGAAAAAGAAAGCTAAAGGAATTGACATTTGAATCCATTAGTTGTACAGAGTCCAAAGTCCATTGGGGCAACTGAGTGAGGATACCATAATAAAGACTTTGGGGGAGCCGGGGAGATGGCTCAGTGGAATAAGCGCTTCCCTGGCAAGGGCAACGGTCTGAGTTCAATCCCTGGTTCTGAAAAAAAAAAAAAAAAACCAAACAAAAAAAAAAAACAAAAAAAAAAAAAAACAAATAAAGAGTTTGGGGATGAGCATCAGATTGTACTTATCTGTCCAGCCTAACAGGACACACACACACACACACACACACACACACAAATACGTTCACAGGTATACACTTCCAATGTAGTGGCTACTATTAATACAATCAGTATGTCCACAGCAATTATTATCATGTTGAAATACTTCTATACTAGTTCATAAGCAGCCACTCCTTCAAGACCTTACTCCTTTAAATGACAATGGAATACCCATCTCTGACAAAACTAAACAAAAAAAGGGGATAATGAAGGACCATTTTATATATGTATAGTCAAAACAGGATAAATATATAGCTACTTTCTCTTAATTCAATGAATAGAAAGATTTGTACTAATGGTGTTTGTGGACAGGATATCCTGTCTGCATCTTATACTATGAATAACCACTAAGAAGACAACTATATGCAATGTATTAATTATTGAAACTGTCCTACTAATCAGTTTTGAAACTGTCTCACTGCTATTTGCTTCTCAATAATTTTTTTTTTCAGAACCAGGGACTGAACTCAGGCCCTTGCACTTGCCAGGGAAGCGCTTATTCCACTGAGCCATCTCCCCAGACCCCTCAATAAAATTATTTAAAAAAAAAAAAACCTTATTCTTACTCCTCCCCATACATCCAATGTAGTAGTTCCTCAGTCTCTCCTGGAGGGGCCCTTCCATGAAGCAGGCACATGAGGATCTCTATCTGAAATCCAACTGATCTGCTCAACATAGCGTACTATCATTGCATATTGTGAATATCTCACCCATTTGCCTCTCTATAAAAATAAAAATCTGATCCTGCAAATTTGTACACACTGGTAAGAAGTATAAAAAGTAATTAACTGTAACTGGTAGAATCAAAGAAGTATTGAAAAAAATAGTAGGCTTTGATCTGACCCTCAAAGGATGAGAAGGTCTTCCTTGGGTAGGGAAAAGATCATTGCAGATCTGGAGCAAGAGCAAAGGTCTAGAGGTATGAGCAGTCATGAGGCATTTTGGCTGGCATAACATCACTAGAGTACGGGGCAAGAAAAGGATTTAAAAGGTAGATTGGAGCCAGGTTAGGGGGAAAAATGAATATATATATATCCTAATATCAGATATTTTCTCCAAGTATGGTTCAAGAACTGCACCCACAAAGAACTGCCTACAGAGAATTACCTAGATGCTGCATATTCCAGATCTTCACCCAAGATTAAAGAATGTAGCGACCTCATCTCTATGATGGAACCCAGGAACATGGACTTTCAACCAACTTCAACTTCTCAGATTGAGACTCAATGTTAGAGAGTGAGGAAGGACCCCAAGAACTGGGCAAGGATGGAATATGACAAGATTGGTGTCCCAATAAGAAGATTCTGGAGATCAGAGAGATATGAGAAATAATGAGGAAGATGTGGGAGAATTCCCCACAAGCAAGAGAGTAGATGGTAGGCACAGAGGGATAGAAGAAAGGAGAGAGGACCTGGACCCAAGGTCGGAGGTAGTGCTACCAGGATTTGTTGACTGATGGGATGGACAGTGAAGAGGAGAGGGAGTCACAGGTGACCCTGAGACCCGTGTCCATTTTTGACTGGTTTGGTAGTGACACAACAAAGCTATAGGAGCAAAAGCAGATTCGCAGCCAAAATCAGTGTGCTCTGCTTTGCACCTCCTGGGTTGGGGCTGCACCTGGGACACCCATTAGGACTTTCAGCAAGTGACTGGGTCAGTTTGCCACTCAGATAGATGACAGGCTGGGGGCAGAGACTTGAGGGTTATTGGAACACAGACAAGCATAGAAGAGGTGGAAAAGATGAGTTCACGCCAGGCCGACTTCTCTCTCCATCAGGCATGGCGGGCGCCTAGAGACCACAAGAATGTATTAATTGCTTTTGAGAGCAGAGAAAAACAAATAAACATAACGCAAATCCAGCCTGGATATTTGCCTTCTATTGATATGGTAATAAAATATAATTTTTAATATCTTTTATAGACAAGGGACCCATGGAGACAGCAAATGTGCCTCAGGAGCCTAAAACAACATAGTCTGGTCTTGAGTCCACCCAAAGTGAGAAAAATCAAGGCCAGGCTCAAAGAAATTTTGAGTTTTGCCATTTTCTCATCTACTGTAGGCACAGAGTTCCTTTAGCTGTCCTGTGACACTGAAGGACTCTTCTCAGAATAATGGTTTAAAATGTCTAAAATAAAACAGGGTTACAAAGGAAACAATTATATTGAAATACAGTTATCAAAATACATTTTAAAACCAACTTGGGCTGTAGTAACTTATGAGTATCTTATTAATCCACCAGAGAATAGAATGGAGCAGTGAGTCTAATAACTGCCATAATTTCAAGGTAATGATGAGTATTAATTCTGAGATGCCAGCAGGAACGACACATGTGATGTCTGTGACTTCTGCTGGCAGCAAAGTCACAGGCCCTGCTGACATTCCTGCGGTTTGTTGTCTGCATTCACAGAGAGAGGAGAAATGCTGACTTTCAGGTAGAACCTGGCGAAAACAAAGATGTGATTCTCCCCCCAGCTAAGTTCAAGGATGTCTGAATTCTAGCCACAGTCCTATTGGCCTGCAGTACTCTCAGTCAAATGAGTGCTAGGAATGAGGTAATGGGAATGATCAGAGGATTAGTCTCAGATCCAAGAAAGACATGACCAAAATGTGAAAATGGTTCAGAAGAGCTGCTCCAAGTGGGGAGACAAAGGGAGGGCGAGGGGAGACAACCACAAGACCTATGAAACTACCAGCCCTTGGGGCAGGGGGTGTGTCCTGTGTGAGCCAGAGATGGCAGTCACAGTGTCATCACAGGACTAGATACAGTAATCACTACAAACCTTCCCCAGCTGAAGAGTGGATCCATGTTGCCTCCTGTATACGTGCATGAGAAGTTTTCAAAATATATGTAGATGATGTGGTAATAAATAAACTTGAAATCAGTCAAGTGTCCTTGAATCACGGTGATTTTCAGGCATTATGTATTCTCTCAATGAGAGTGCTCTAAAATCCCATAGAGGTCATTGGGCCATTGAGTATCCCATTCCATCAGCCTAGAGGACTCTCACCCACTTTTGCTTTGCATATCTAACTCTTATCCATCCTGGGTCTCAGTGTAAGTATCACTTTTCCAGGAAGCCTGTCCTAAGCCCTTCGAAAAATTACATCGTCCCATAGCACCCCTTCATGGCGTCCTTCATACCTTAGCTAACATCACACATGTAATGTATTACTTGTGCCATATTTGTGTGTTCCCAAACCAGGAGTAAATGCTCATTGCAGGGATGGGTGGATGGATGGCCAATTTGGGACAAGGACTTAGAGAACAATAATCTGTTTAAATATTTTCATTTTGTTCCCAATGCCTCATCAGTTTTCACCCATTTTGCCTGAAATGTGTTCTGTAAATCTCTCAGGTTTAATCTCCGTTGCTGTTCCTTATTAACTTCAAACTCTGAGTACAGGGATTATTGTCACTTCCAATTTGTTCTTCAATGCATTTTTAAAAATCATTCCCGTGGAAGAAATTGGCAGAAAAAGAAAACGGATCTGTGGGTATGTTTGGGAGTAAAGAAGCGTTGAGAAGGAAGAAAGGACTGGGTGAAGGGGAATCGATTTAGCAAAAATAAGGGAGAACCATTTTTATTCCTCTCCAGAAACCCAATGGGGTGGCCAGAGGGAGCCTCCGAAGGGAAGGCTGCTCTTTGCTGCCATCTTGTGGTTTTGACTGGAGCAGCTCTCAGAGCCAACAATTATGCAGCACTTAACTGTGTTCAAAGTAATGTTTAACATATCAATATTTGATGGAAAATACCTATTCCATGTTATGCCTAAGATGTTTGATATTCAGACAGATAATGAAGTTGAACCCAACTGCATAAGATGTAGGGCAATAATAAGCTTCTTTTCTGGAGGGTTAACAACCTAAGTTTGCAGACCAAAAATTAGAGAAATAGAAGGGCTGCAAGGACAGCCAACATTTTGACCATAACCTTTTAAGGTCAGTGAAGACTCAGAGCATAGGAGAACCTATACTGCAACGTCATGTAACTCAGTTGTGTCCCAAATTTTCTGATCACGGAGATTATGGGGCCACAGAGCAACGTGATTGATGACATAGAGTGTGCCTAAGGAGAGTTACCTGGAGAGAAAACATTCTCTCAGGCTTTCACAGAGAGCAAATTGGTCAAGCAATGGCCGTGACTCGTCCACATGGCTGACAATGACAAAGGATCTGCAAACTGCAGTACATGTTACAGGATAAATCCTGAGGGTACTTGACTGATCTTATCAGACACCTTGTTATACAGGTCTTGCTTTATCTTGGTCTTAACCATCCAGCAGAAAAGTATAAAAACGAGGTATATAAAGTAAAGCCATATTAATATGCTGAGCTGTGAAAGGCTCAAGTCAACAACTTCAGTGGATAACCCACTACTATTGTGGACTGTTGGACTGTGTTGGATTGCTTTGCTGAATTCACACACCTATAGTATTTAGATGCCAAAGGAAAACCCATTTTTGACAGGACTAAACAAAAAAAGGCAATACAAAGGAAGGACCACTTTGTATCTGTATATGCAGAATAATTAGGATGGATATACAGCTACTTTCGCTTAATTCAATGAGAAGAAAGATTTGTACTAATAGTGTTTGGATAGGATATTCTGTCTGCATCTTATACTATGGATAGCCACTAGGAAGATAACAATGTATAATTAATTATTGAAATTGTCCTATTAATTGGTTTTGAAACTGTCTCATTGATATTTGTTTCTCAATAAGATAAAATCCTGAGCTGGTTGTTCTATAAATAATTCCTTACATGTATATATTCCTAGACCACTGATGAGGCATTTTCATATGTAGTACTTAAACTAATTCTTATAACAACTCTCTGACACAGGACCTGACAGGTAAAATGATTTCCATTTCAGGGGTGAGGAAACTGAGATTCAGCTTGCAATGGAACCGGGGTTTAGTGAGTACAGCAAAACAGGTATTCCTTCCTTGTTTGTTTTTGTTTTTTGATTTTTTTCCCCCTAATGTATTTTGTACAGGGTCTCACTACACAGCTTGGACTTGTACTGATCCTGTGTTCAGGCTCCCCAGCACTGGAATTACTGGCTTGCACCACCACACCCAGACTCAACTAAGTTGCACGGTTCCTGGGGGTGCAAGTGGGAGGACAGAGCCAGTGAGGCATGCGGTATTAGGGATCAAACTCCAGTCTCTGCACTTGCCTAAGCAGGGTTTAGTCTGCCAAGCTATCTCACCAACCCTCCTTCCTTTTGTTCAGGGTCTAAGCCCATTTTTTAAAAAAGCACTACATTCTCTGGTACTGTAGGTCTTAAGACACTGACAGTGACTTAGCAAAGAAAAATACACAAAGAAGAGAGAAACGGAAGAAAATGCATCTTTAAATTTCTTCTAGAGAGACTGGACATGGTGGCCCATGCCTGTAATCCCAGCTCTTGGGAAGCTGTAAACAGGCAGATCATTACGAGTCCAATCTAGTAGTGAGACAAACAACCTGTAGACCCTGCCCTTAAAAAAAAAAAATCTTCTAGCTCTAAACTTATTGATTTTTAAAGTAATATCCTCAAATTGTAAGATTTAGATCAATGACAGAAAAATAAAAACCAGTGAAGCACCTCCCTTGAAGTTTGATACTAGAAGGAACTCAGACTCCTAGATCACTGTTCTTTCCAGAGGAAGTCCTCCGCACAGCACTCCTAGGTCTGACTGGACTGAACTTCCCTGGAGATAGCATTAAAAGACACATTCTAATTAAATAGTTCTGGGGTGAGACCTGAACTTCTGTGCTTTTTATAAGCATTCCTTATTGTGATTAAAAACCAAAAACGCAAAATTCACCACTTTAATCATACTTCAGGGTACAGTTCAGTGGCATTAAGGACGTTCATATTGTTGTACAATGTCATCATCAATCATTGCCAGGGCTTTTAAAAACTTCCCACACTGAAACACCATATGCAGCTGACAGTCGCTGCCCATTCTCTGCGTCCTCCACCCGCTAAGTCCCCATTCTATCTCTGTGAATTATTTTTACTTTTTTAAATTATATGTATTTGGTACAGGGTCTCACTACGCAGCTCAGACTCCTAGTAATCCTCCTGTTTTCAGCCTCCCCAGCGCTGGGATTACAGGCACGCGCCACACACCCAGACTCGGTCGCAGGCTCAGCGCACCTAGGGGCGGGGCTGGCGTGGGCATGTGGTGCTGGGGATTATCTCTGTGAATTTTGACTGCTCTAGAGACCTCCTATTAATGACATATAGACAGCATGTGTCCTTTTTTTATGTCTCTCCCCAGTTCTCAGGTGATGTTGACAGTCTTGTCCTATCTGCAGGCTCTATTTTGCATAGCAATGGTAGAGCAGAAGTGGTGGATCTGTAAGGACCAAGTGTTTAGGCTTTTGTAAGTCATACAGTCCCTGCTGTGACCCTCAACTTAGCCATTGTTGACTGCATGATGCTACCACTTGAGCACAAAAGTAACCTCAGATAATACACACAGACACACACACACACACACACACACACACACACACAAATAGGTTTGCTCAGTTCCAATAAAGTTTTATTTACAAAAGCAGAAGCCTGACAGGGTTTGACCTGTGGGCCTTGGCTGGCTGGTCCTGCTCTAGACAGTAGTTCTAGTCCCCAAGGGCTTTTGTTTAACTCCAAATGGATTTGCTGAGCTGTATGTGAAGTACTGTTGCCCTCATGGAGATCACAGATTCTATTTTTTTCTTTAGTACTGAAGAGTAAACCCAGGGGCTTGAGCATGCTAGGCAAATACTTTGCCACTGAATTACAGTCTCAGCACTTTCAATATTTTATTTTGAGACAGGATCTTGTTAAGTTGTTCAGGCTGGCCTTCAACTTGGGATCCTCCTGCCTCAGCTTCCCAAGAATCTGGGATTATAGGCAAGTGCCACTACACTGGGCCAAAGATCTGATTCTGAAACTCAAAGAACTTCCCTACCCAATACTCTACTCATTCATTTAGGCACCATTTTAAAACATTCCCCCCTACCACCACCAAGGCTGGGGATCAAATCCAGGGCCCTGTGCATGCAAGGCAAGTGCTCTATCATTGAGTTCTATCCCCAGGCCTCTAGGTTTTTTATGTATTATCAAATTTAAGACTCACAACACTGGGGCCAGGGAGATGGCTCAGTGGAATAAGCGCTTCACTGGCAAGCACAAGGATCCGAGTTCAATCCCTAGTTTTGCCAGAAAAAAAAAGACTCACAACACTACAAAGAAGTACTTTTATAATCTCCATTTTGCCAATCAGGGCAGTAAGATTAGTTAAGTAATTTGCTCAAAGTCATGCCCCTAGTAAAAAGTAAAATTAGAATTTGAAATCAGGCAAGCTGAGTCCCATTTTTTTTTTTTTAATTTCCATTATAATACTTCTGAAAAGAAACATTTGGTACCATTAGTTGGGGTTGGTGGGTGGAGAGAGGCAGCAAGTGGTATGGAGAAAGATATAAAATAAGGCAACTGAAAGTTAAATTATATTCTCAATCTCAGAATGAATATGCTAAAACCAGACCTTGTTACTAGATTTTTTACATTGTATTTTGTCATGCACTGAATTTCCTCATTAGCTGGAGATGGTGGCACACCCCTCTAATCCTAGCTCTGGGGGACTAAAGCAAGAAGATTATAAAGTTTCAGTTTAGCTGGGCAACCTTAGCAACTTAGCAAGATTCTATCTCAGTTTTTTAAATTAATCAAATAAAATATATTTCCTGATGGTAGTGTATGACCACTATTTTCCAAGGGTCACAAGAGAAATAAACCAAGTACTGGTGATTCCTACATTTAATTATAATCCAAGCCACTGTACTTAAAGTACAGTCCATGCTAACCTTGAAAGAAGGTGTTTGCCAGGCCTTAGAAGAGAGGTTCTTGGGGGCCGGGGAGATAGTTCAGTAGAATAAGTTCTTCCCTGGCAAGCGCGAGGGCCTGAGTTCAATCCCTGGTTCCACCAAAAACAAACAAACAAACAAATAGAAGAGAGGTTCTTAAGCAGTTCAGCTTTGTCCTTTGAAAACTTTTCCCCTGGGAAAACAGGCCCTCAGTATTCCAAGATAGTTCATAAATGTGCTAAGTCTTCCTGTCAAGCCAAGCCATCTTCTTGAGATTACTTCAGATTCCAAAATTATGACCCATATCTGTTTGTGTAGAGCAGAGTTTCCCAGTATCAGCACGACTGGCACTCAGCATCAGGCAATTCTTTATTGCAGAGAGCTGTTGTTTACATTGAAGGATGTCCAGGGGAATCCCATCCTCCTGCCCCTAGAAGCCAGTAGCATTACCTGTTTTGACAAAGAAAGATGTCTCCAGCCATTGCCACTGTCCCCTGTGGGAAGGGAATAAAGTCACCCCAGCCGATAACCAACAATAGAAATCAATACCAGCTTTCATTTCGAGAATGGCCATCCCTATCTGTTTGTGGGAGTAGACAATGGTACAAACCTTTGACGGTTGATTTTGAAAGTAGGCTTTGGAAAGAAATCATTAAAGTATTCAAACTATTTGCATTGCAAGGAAAAGAGAAAGATCTATTATTTAAGGCACAGGACATATAATAGATTCATTAGGAATAAAGGTCTGACAACATATGAGACTATATATTCCCCAAGCAGTAAAACAGATTCAGTGGCTGCCAGTTCCCAAAGATCTCCAAGTTCCACATGCTTGAGAGAGCGCTTGCGCATTTAATCTAACCAAGCAGTGTGTACATTCAGCCTAACTGGCTTGGTCTGTATGTTATTCACCAGACTATGGTGATTAATCCAAGAGTGGTTTAGTATGAATATTTGTGATATTCCAAAACTTACATGTTAAAATTTAGTCATCAGGCGCCGGCCAGCTAACAGAGGATTAAGGCACCTGCTTAGGCAGACACAGGGACCGGGATTCAATTCCCGACATGCCAGTGCCAGCCCAGTCCCCCAAGGGCACATTGAGATGGAGATTGTGACTGGGCGTGGTGGCGTGTGCCTGTTGTCCCAGTGCTTGGGAGACTGAAAAGAGGAGTACCACCATGAGTCTGATCTGTGTAGTGAGGCCCTGTAGACCCTGTAGACCTTGTACTAAATATATAAAAATAAAAATAAAATTTAGTCATCAAAGTGATGGTATTAGAAAGTGAAAGTTTGGAGAGGTAAGTGGGTCTTGAAGGTGGAGCCCTGGTAAATGGGATCAGTGCCCTTGTAAGAGGCCTGAGGGAACCCCGTAGCCTTTCTGCACTCTGAAGCTACATAGAAGGCATCATTTGTGGGCGACAGACACTAAATCTGCTGGTAGCATTACATTGGACTTCCCACTCTTCACAACTGTAAGCAATATACTCTATTTATTGTATTTAAATTGCTCAGTCTAAGGTATTTTGCTATAGCAGCCCTAATGGACTAAGTAATAGGTAAGCCAACAGTCTTTCTTAAGGTTCTAATAACTAATCTGAGGTGCTGAGATGGAAACAATCACAAAGTTATAAAGATGCGAGCCCCCACCAAAGGAAAAAGTTGTTCTGAGAAAATAAAGACAATACACAGAAGGCAGTACAGGTAAAAGAATCCCCATGATATTTGTAGGGATCCTTTCTGATATGACTACAGCCATCTTGATCATAAACTCCATCCCTGCCCCCCAGATGGTCCTTAACATGCATCCAAATTCTGTAAGAAAAACAAAATCATAACATCATTAGCCAAACATTTTGTGCTAGCTATTGATGCCTAACTGGTATGTAAAGTACTTCTGAGAAACCCAGAGTATATTCTAGTTGGCTGTGGCCCACTTTGTCAGGTTTAATACATACTGTAAATCCCATCCTCCTGCCCTGAGACGCAAGGAATCCTATCTTGCTGCTGCCCAAAACATCTTATGGCTACTGGTCCCTAATAAATTATACTCTGGAGCTGGCAAGATAGCTCAGCAGACTAGTCACCTGCTTAGGCAAGCATAGGGACCAGGATTCAATCCCCAGTACCACATACAGCACCAGCTCCACCCTAGGCAAGCTGAGCTGGCCACTGAGACCCGGCATGGTGGTGTACCTCTGTAATCCCAGCACTAGGAGACTGAAAACAGGAGGATCACTAGAAGTACTAGCTGCGTAATGAGACCCTGTACCAAATACATTTTAAAAAATAAATAAATTTAACTTTGTGAAATCCTGGATTATCTTGCTTCTTTGTTTGATCCTTCAATATGTTCTGTCTTTGGTAACAGTTTTCATCCACTGGATTTTTCCAGAACAATGGCCACGTCTAGAGTTCAGGCTATTCCTGTGGCCAGCTTCAACCAGTACATTCACATGAATTCCTATGTGAGCCAGCAAATTCCTCCTTTTTATTCCAGCTAATTCATTTTGGATTTCTCTCCCTTGAAACCAGGGGATTTTAACACATCTTGGCAAAGATATAGAGAATTTACATAATGGCCAGGAGAGTTAATGAAATTTTTTTTTTTTTTTTTTTTTTTTTTTTTTTTTTGCGGAACCGGGGATTGAACTCAGGCCCTTGCACTTGCCAGGGAAGTGCTTATTCCACTGAGCCATCTCCCCAGCCCAAGTTAATGAAATTTTGACTTGTAAATGCTCTAAAGAAAAAATCTTTGTGCAAACTACATAGATGCAAATTCACCATGAGTCGATTTTGTAAATCTTGGTGTGGTTCTTGAAAACTCTTGGTAGATATGGCTGTGTCTTGGCTTATGCAGATGTCCACCCCAAAAGTCCCTGCTTGTGTAGGACTTTATACTTTCCAAAGTTCTTGCATTCGGTATCTCATTTGCCTCCCACCACAAGTCAACCAGACCATGAAGGGGGTCTTGCCAAGCCCGTTTCCAGGTGAGAAAATGAAAACACCATGAAAGCTAAATAGCTGTTCTATGTAATTCAGGGATCTGGAAAGAGATTAACAATTCTCAGGTTCAGTCAGTCATGAACTGTGTCATGAATGATTTGATGCTCCTTGGTTGAAGTACCAAAGCTTGAGAATGATTGATCTTTTTTTCTTTTTTTTAATAATAATACACCATCCCTGTAACAACCTAATGCTCCCCAGCATTTTACAAGCTTTCCCAAGTGGGAAAAACAGAAGCAGAGTTGCAGCTGCCATATTGGGAATTCCCCTGGGAGGGTCATCCATGTCAATACACAACCATAGGCATCAGAGCAGGAAAACAGGTAGAGAGTCAGTGAGCTAGCTGGTCCCCAAAACTGTATCCTGCTCTAAAATGTCATGATTCACCCAAAATAAACAATGAGTTTAAGGCATTCAAGATTTAAAAACTCACCATTTCTCCCTGGCCATTCCCTATCCTTTTTTTTTTTTTTTTTTTTTTTTGGTGGAACCGGGCATTGAACTCAGGCCCTTGCGCTTGCCAGGGAAGTGCTTATTCCACTGAGCAGCTCCCCGGCACCCCTCATCTTTTTTTTTTTAATGTAATTTCTTTTTTAAAAAAATTTTTATTTATGTATGTATGTGTGTGTGTGTGTGTGTGTGTGGCCAGCTCAGCCCACCAGGGGGCAGGGCTGGCTGGCATGTGGTGCTGGGGGATTGAACCATGGTCCCTGTACTTTGCTAAGCTTGTTCTAAGTAGGTGCTTTAGACCACTGAGCCATCTCACCAGCCCCAACCCCCCCCCATCTTTTATTAAGAATCATTCACTTCAAAAAGTAGGGAAATGGTAAAATGTATCCTCTAAACAGGAATCATTTTAAGAGAAAAAGAGACACCCACAGGACAGAGCACAAGGGCAACAGATTAAATAGGAACTGTATTGAGTAACCTGGGACTTAAGTTCCCCTAAGTATATGTAACCAAAAAAAAAGTCAATGTGTGAAAATGGGACCACCAGACCTGCCCTTAAGAGCACAGCCTGTACTCCCACAGCCATATGATTACAGCAGGGACCACCCATCATCTCAGCACTTTTTTCTCCCTCTACTCAAGGGAGGGCAACTTTATTCAGGCTTCAAGACCTTGGTGCTTGGACTGGTGGTGCCTTTCCAGAGAAGAGACTAAAACTATGGAATGCTTTCTGAGCTAACATGTCATCCTTGGCTGGGTCCACGCCGATCTTCTCTTTATCATTCCACTTTAGTGTATGTGCTGCATTTCAGCACACTACCCAACACTTCTGTCATATTCTATTCACCAGAAGCAAGTTGCAGTCCCTTCCCACATTTAAAGGAAGAGATTTACGCAACGGTGTAATTCCAAAAGACAAGTCTCATTGGACGTCATGGTATTCTGTCCCCTGCACTGTAATCCTTTAGAGATCTTCTAATTCAAAAGCTAAGATTTCTGATCTGTCCAACTGGCAACAATTTCGCTTTTTTTTTAACTCATTGACTACATCAGACAAAACTTGGGGTGACTGCCATCTTTTCCTCCCCGACAGCCATATCTATTCTGCTCCTCTACTGTCCTTTAGGAGAATTGGTCATCGGCCCACCCATTCCACTTAATCATGTACCTCCCTCCTAAATACAAAGATTGACTGAAGAGTAGCTTCAAGTACAGTCAATCACAGCTTTATCTGCAATTTTCCTACCTAAAGCCAGTGATCCTCCCATGGTAAAAAGCCTTGAGATAATGAAGTCACTGCACATAACAAACCTGGTGAGACTTCAGATTCCCATAAGGCCCTGTATTCCCTTGAGTTGATGGTGTGTTTGTGGAAAAGGCTGCCAATTGTCCTTTGGTGTGTTCTCTGAACCTGGTGCTTCTATCTTCCGTGATAATAACTGCCCTACCTCATCAACTCAGCCACAAACCTTACCTCTTCAGCATTTCCCCAAGGAGTTCATGGGTATGATCAGACTTTATTGATGACTTAAAGGGCTGTGAATAAAAATCACAACAGATTATAAGAAAGTTTCTATCATCTCACCAGCTCCATTCTCGCACCCTCCCTCCTTCATTTAACCCACCATGAGATACCACCTCGTACCCAAGAGATGACTATAATTTACTCATGTGCATGCACATGTGCACATGCACACACACACACACACACACACACACACACACACGGATGTGGAGGAACTGAAACTTTCTTATATCGCTGGTCAGAATAGAAAATGATGCTGCCTTCTCAGAAAACAAGATGTTGCTTAAAAACATACAGAGTTAGCACATAACCCAGCAATGCCAATTCTAGTTATATAACAAAGGAACCAAAAGCAGAGACTTGAACTGGTATTTGTATTCCAGTGTCCGCTGCAGCATTATCTGTATATCAAGAAAGCAGAAGCAACCCAACTGCCTATCATCTGATGGACTGATAAATAAATGTGATATATTCATACAATGTCACTAGATGAAACATGAAAGTATATGCAAAGCAAAAGAAAATGACATGATATGATTCTCTTTGTAAGAACTGTAAGAAATGTCCACAATAGGCAAATCTATATAGACAAAAAGTAAATTAGTAGTTGTCAAGAGATAGGAGGAGGGAAGAATGGTGAATGATTGCTAATGGGTACAGAGTTTTTTTGAAGATGATGAAAATGTTCTAGAGTTAGATAATGGTTATACAACAAGGTGAATATACAAAAAGAAAAACCCCTCTGGATTCTATACCCAAAAAAGATAAATTTTCTATTATGTGGACTCTATCTCAATTAAAAATGCACAACAGATGTGTTAAATCATCCTCTCTCTCACCTCCTCTGCTGAGATCTACATGAACATGGAGCTTTCTGGAAGGATCTATTTAAGGATAACGCTGATTTATTGAATCCCAAGAATTTGTCTAAGGCAAGAATAATTTTTAGCTTCTAGTTAGTGTTTTATTAAATAAAACTACTCTGTTTCTCTCTCAAGGGAAAAATATTATGGCACAAAACCCCAGATACCTACATCCCTATGACCTATCACTTAAACAAAAATTTCCTTCTGATTCATGAGATGTAAAGCAGCCACTCCGTTTCTAGAATCTGAGATTCCTGGGGAGCCCAGTTTCCGACATTGCTGCTAATCCTTTTCTCAATAGGGGTGTTATTAGGAACAGTTTGCCAGACACCTACAGACAAAGATTAGGCTCATAAACAGACAGCATTCAAATTGTCTTTGGGTGTTCTTAGATGCACATAGCCTGCTGGGTATACATTTTAAAACACTATTTTGAAATCTATATTTAGTCCCCACTTCCCAGCTTGTGTTCATGAAAATAAGTACATCTACATGATAGTAATTTCAAGGGCAACCTGAACCTTATGCAGCACATAATTCTGGAGTGTTGGTAGTTTCCAACGTGTGGTCTATGAGAGGCCATATCATATGTAGTTCCTCCAGATCTTATAAATTCATTTAACACATATTTACTGAGCAACTTCTATGAGGCAGGCACTGTTTTACACACTGGGTTCAAAAAAACAGAAACCAAAAATGTCTTTGGTTCTACGGCTACATCTGATCACTCTACATGTCATTCTGTAGGACAAAAATCAATTGTCTCTGATGGGCTCAACACAGTGCTAGGTACAGGTGAATAACACTGTTCCAAGAAGAACACAAACTAGGGGGAAAAAAAAGGTCAAAACTCAAAGAAAAATATTAGATTTCATTATTATTCACTTATCTATAGTCTCTGGTATTCAAAAATATTTAAGGCATCTTATGTATCTTTTTGAAAGATACATAAAGCATAGCCAAATAATATAAATTATAAGCAGAAAGAGGGAAGATAAAAAACCTAAAAATGAGAACTAAAATAGGGCCAGAGATAAGACCAACACAGAGAAGGCTATGGTAAACTCCTTTATGTCTTAGCTGGAGAGAGAGTTTGGTGATATAAATGCCTGTCCAGCAAGCACAAGAACCCAAGTTTGATCCCTGGTATTGCATGCTGTGCTGGCCTGGGGTCACACTGTGCTGGCCCCAGTACAAAGGGTGGTGGTGCATGTTTGTAACTCCAGCACCAGGCAGGCTGAGACAGGAGGATCACCACAAGTCAGAGCTGCATACTGAGACCCTGTATCAAATAATTTTTTTAAAAAAATTGGTCCTGAGAATCTGAATAACACATACCTCACTGTCCTTAAACATTGCCCATCCAAATTCTAACCAAATAACACTTGTTTTGAGTAAAACTTGTCACCTGACTTTCTTCCCATTTGATGAGCTGTTGTCTGGGAAGTCCATGGGTCCATCATTCAAACGGGACCATGAACAAAGTGAGCAAAGAACTACGCAAAAAGAATAAAGTACCTTGATGCGTGTAATACTAGAGACTGAACCCAAGGCTTTCATACTGAGCTACATCTTCATCCCTTTCTCAATTTTTAAATTTTAAGACAGGGTCTCGTTAAGTCATTAAGTTGCTGGGGCTGCAGATGTGTGCCATCGCACCCACAGCTCAGATTCCCTAATATAGCTCCATATAAGTCATACGGCTTCCTTTGTGGGCTTTCAAAACATCATACTTTTTGTCTACTTCTAAGCCATTCCCAACATCGTGCTTTCTACAGAGTCCACTTCCTCCCATGGCTCATTTTTACGTGACTGACACCTTGTTCTTTAACTGCCAACTGACTTTTCATCTTCTCAGAGAAATAGCCAAGCTACCTTAGCTAAGTAGAGCCTCTCTGCTCCCCACTATTTGGCACAGCTAATCTCTATCAAACCACCATTTGTATAAAATGTATCAGAATCTGAGATTATCTTATTATATATTTATTTTCTATCTCACTGGAACTTTTGTTTATTGTACCTAAAATCCAAACTATCTAGTACAGTGCATAGCATACAAGACCCACTCAACATGTTGGCAAACAAATCTACATAAACAAGTGCATATCTTTCTGTTCTGAATAGCAAAAAGGCAGATAGAATATCAATAAATTCATTCAAAACTAATAGCATGTTACTAGGTTATAATCTTAAAGGCAGGGAAGTCAGTATGCAGCCTTTACCTTCCCTCATGTAAAACATTTCAATAGGGAGTGGAGGTGTGGCCCAGTGGCAGAGTATATACTTAACATACAGGAGGGGCCACAGGAGGGGCCGGGGAGATGGCTTAGTGGAATAAGCGCTTCCCTGGCAAGCACAAGGACCTGAGTTCAATCCCCGGTTCTGAAAAAAAAAAAAAAACATACAGGAGACCCTGAGTTTAATCCCTGGCATCAAAAAAGACTATTTTCAATGATTCTATCCTAAGACTTTTACTAATTATTCTGACTCTGTATGAGTATCAACAGCTAGCAAGAGAAGAGGAAAACACCAAATTCCTGAAACTTAACCTGTAACAAACTTCTGCCCCAGGAGAAAGTTACAGGGAAGGTCAAAAAACATGGAAAACATTATTCCTAACCAACTTTTCCACATAATAGCAAAATAAAATATAAAAATTCACATTAAGTACTCAAAGAAGGTGACTGCTTTTAAAATCAATGCCCAGTTTGAGTTAAATCTTTTGGGTAGACCAGCACCATCCAAAAAAGTTATAAACCACACTTATAATTTTCAATTTTCTAATAACCAAATGGAAAAGTAAAAAGAAACAAGAGAAATTAATATGAATAATGCATTTTATTAAAGCCAAAATATACTCATTTTAACATGTAGTCAATATAAAAAAAAGTTTGAGATAGTTTACTTTCTTTTCTTGTACTGTCATTGCAATAGCAGGGCTGGGAAGGTGACTTAGTGACGGAGTACCTAACATGCACTACAGCCTGGGTTCCATCCCCAAAACCACAAAAATTAAATTAAATTAGATTTTACTAGTAAAATTAAATTAAATTAGATTTTTAGTATATCTAAATTTGGACATTATATTTGCCTGTATGTTTGTGTGTTTCTGGTTTTTGTTTTTTGTTTTTTGTTTTTTGTTTTGAGACAAGGTCTCACTATGTAGCCCAGGCTGGCCTTGAACTCACAGCAATCCCCCTGCCTCAACCTCCTGAACCATAGGATTACAGGTGTGTTCCACTCTGCACCTGGTTGGGATATTACATTGGAGTTGAAAAATAATTCTTCTTTCTCTAGATTTCATAAAATTTCTAGATTTGAAAGGTAGGTTTAATATATACATGTCTCCCAAACATACTTGGGCTATCCAATAACCCAAGAACAAGTTTTTAAATTTTAAAGGGAAATTAATTGCATTATGCTGAGTAAAAGACAGAGCACTCAACTATGGCATTTTAGAACATAAACAGATTATTTGTATGCAGAGTCTACAGCTTTTGGAATTGTTTATCCCTGTTTTGGTTTCCTAGCACTTTCCCAACACTCTCAAGGTGAAGTGTCCCAGTTTATTTAAGCACCACCTGGCAGCCACCGAAGCGTCACGTTTCTATTTCACAAGAGGTACCCATGAATTTGATTGCTACTGTTCCGCATGATTAGCAAGTTTTGGGTGACAGATTGTAAGGTTTGCCACACTTCTGAGTGTGTTGCGATTCTTTAATCGTTTTTTTGTAAAGGGTGTGAAGCACCCAGAAGCTTGTGGTCTGCGCTTCTGAAATTGACTTATAATGGTGCTCAGCAGCCCTTGCCTCCAGTGGCTTGCAAGACAGCAGAGGGAAAAGGGGCTCACAGAGCAGCATCGTGTTGGTTGTAACATATTAAAAGAGCAGTTCTAATGATTAGGAATGCAAAACCTTAAGAAACCCCACAGGTGACTCAGAGGACGCTGAAGGATCTGATGAGCTCACCTGGTCAATCTCAGATGAATAAGAAAAATCTCTCCTTTTAAGTCCCCAGAGATAAAGATCCACAGCCACACTTGTTTATTCATTGTGCTGAATCATACCTCTCAGGTATCAGGAGGTAAGTCTCTGTGTCTTAACTTGCTGAAACCTTTCCTATTCATTTATATTTTAAATCTCTCTGCTAAAGCTGATACCATTCACTGATGGCCTTTCCCTGAGAATCAGGATCCTTTGCCTGGATGAGCACTTTGGCATTTTCTCCTCGTTGATGCTTCTACATCTCCATATGATTATCCCATTGCAGGACACCTGGTCTTTCTCCTTTCTTATTGCCCATTGCTTTTAGCATTTTTTAAATTTCCTTTATTATACTGAGGAGAAGACAAAGAAAATAAATCTCCATTGTTTTTTTTTTTCCTCAACCAGCCCAAGAGTGAATTCTTCCTTTCTAATACCGAGGCAATATCTGTCAGCATAAATCTATACCTCCTATTTATAATACAGGCCTTGATTAGTTTCTTTAAAAACAACTACAGTGAAACACAAAACATGGTAACACATTCAATTCTTTCGCTGACAAAAGTGATGGCTTTTATAGATGCCTCAGAAGATATGACAAATATTCTCCAAAGAGTTGCTGGCATTTATGCCTCTTTGAAGGTTAAAATTGCCTTATGCAATATTTTGCTTGCAAACTTTTGATTGCAAACAACAGAAATGTTTTATAGTTAACATAAGCAGATTTTTAAAAGAAGGAGGACAACTAGGGAGTTAGTAAAAGGATGCAAGAGATATTTTATCAAGCAACGAAAGGGTTGAGCATCTAAAATATAGAAAATTGAGAAAAAACTAAGACGTCAGCTGCAGCTCAAGAACTTTCTCTCCTGAGAACTTTTTACTTTAACATGACTTTGCTCCAGGAGTTTCAGTTAACTGGGAACAGTTTTTTTACAGATAAACAATGACTATGTTCAAAAGGGTCATTGTAAAAAAAAAAAAATTACTCCTTGCTCATCCAAAATTCAAAGTTAATTGGATGTCCTATATTTTTGTTTGCAGAGCCTAACAACCATCCCAGTATATACTTTCTTATCTTCCTTTTAGTAGAGCAACCTAAGGAATTTTAGCTCAGCTACAACTTACATTTCCCTCCTTCCTCTATAATTGGAGTGGTCACATGACTAGGTTCTTGCCAATAGACTGCATGTGGAAGAACAGTATGTCGCCTCAGCTTGGCAGCTCAGTGGCTCCTTCCCTTCTCTGCTCAGCTTCTGATGTTGCTGCAGTAGTGGTGAGCTGGCTTGCACCACACGTAGATGGAGGCAGCACCTGCCCAGGGAATGGCAGAGCAACAACACAGAAGAAACCTGGCTCGCCACTGAGCTTCACAGAGCACCTTATCTATGGACTAAAGCCTGAGCAAGAAATTTCTAACATGGTTACTCAGGGACTGTCAGAGTGGCTTATTCATGAAATGACAGAGATGGCATTGCTGTGCTGGGTCTTAGGAACTTTGCAGC
Organism: Octodon degus; assembly: GCF_000260255.1. NCBI lineage: Eukaryota > Metazoa > Chordata > Mammalia > Rodentia > Octodontidae > Octodon > Octodon degus. The sequence goes on from NW_004524655.1 coordinate 5,807,090, forward strand.
TTTTGCTTGTAATGTAGTCACTTAGAAACCCAGCAGGATCCAGATTTGGTACACCAAGTAATGTTGAGTTGTACATTTTTACTTGGATTCCCATGAGGCCTGGCAGTCTTTTGAGATTCCTGCCTTCCCTACTTCCATTAGTATCTTTGCTGTCAAAGGAGACTCTTTTTTGGCACCAAAAACTTCTAAGACAAATTCTTTCCTTCTATCCTGCACTTCTCTTTTAGACATGTCCTTTATTTTTCCCTGCTAAACAGTGACCTCCATGGAAACCAAAATCATTATCTCTCTACTGCTGTGTTCTCAGAAGCTAGAATGATGCTCAGTGAACAGGGAGAGGAAAGGACGGATACACAGATATGTGGGTAGCGAGATGGATGAGTGAGTAGATGGAGGGATGAAGGGATGGAAGGAGGGGTGGAGGGAGAGAAAGAGGGACAGATGGATGGGTAGAGGCAGGTTGTAGTTTATATGAGAATGGACAGATGAATAGGTGGATAGATGGATGGATGGATGGATGGATGGATGGATGGATATGTGGATGGATAAAAATCAGATTGCAAGGCTGGGCATGGTGGCACACACCCATAATCTCAGCACTTGGGAAGCTGAGGTAAGAGAATCACTGCAAGTTCAAGGCCAGCCACAGTGAGCTACATAGTAAGTTCAAGGCCAGTCTGAACCACATAGCAAGACTGTCCTAAAAAGCCAAGAAGAAATCAAAAACAAAACCAGATTATAGTATATAAGAGGGAAGGCCATATCTAATTTCCCTCACAAACTCTGGTTTACTACTGTTCTAATTTTTTGTGTGTCACTGTCATGTATGACTAAATCAACTTCCCTTTTTTCATATCACACTCTAGACATGTTCCTCAACAGAAGTGTTAAATCAGTGTGATGTCTGAGGGACCTTCCTTTTTAGTATTCTCTAATGTCTTATGATCCTCTTCTCAGGCAGGCATCTGGAGACCTAATATTATAGTCTCTTCTTTTTTTTTTAAAGTTGAAAAACCATTTATTTCACTGGAAAGATAAAAGTGATCCAACTCTATGTCTAGCCTTTGGGCTAAAAGAAACCTAAGAGCAGTGGTGACTCTCACTGAGGTCATTCCCAAATCCAACACCCACTGGAGGCAGGAAGCAGGGAGGGACAGGGCAGCCCCCACCACAGCAATGAGGCCTGCTGGGATAACAGAAGATGAATGGGATGCTACAGAAGTATTAAACAACAGCAAGCACAGGATAATGGGCAATAGAGAGAAAATGAAAGGAGATCTGAACTTAGCAAGGTAAATTAAGGTCCATGGTTCCTGAGGGACTGAATGTGCAGAGCTGAAAATGTCCCAGAGATGGGATACCAACGAAGTGTGTATTCTCTGCACAACCGCAGCTTGGAATTTCAGTCCACATACATCCCACCTCAAAACTCAGTGTTATCAAGGCCCCTGATGGCCTCCACTGCATCTTCTGCCCGCTCCATGTGTACAAAGGCATAATCTTTCACGATGTCACATTTGATGACTGGACCATATTCCTCAAATTTGGCGTGAAGCTCTTTGTTGGTACAGGTGGGGCTAATGCTACCCATATGTAACTTGGTTGACGCTCTGCTCTTGTTCTTGCTGGCTTCCACATTGATGTTCACCCCATGCAACTTATAGTGGTGCAGGTTCTAGATGGCATCTTCTGCTGCTGTTTTGTCCTCTATGTGCACAAAGCCATAGTTCTGAATGATTTCATATACCAGCACCTTTCATACTGCTCAAAGAGTGAGCGGATCTCTTCCTTTGTGGCCTCCTGGGGCAGGTTTCCAATGAAGTTTTACCATCTTGACCCAGCCGCATGGAAATCTGCAGGGCCTCTTCCGCGTGGTGTGGACACTTCCAACAAAATGCTAAAATGGCTATAGATCTCTTCTTCATCACTATCAAATAATTCTTTCTCAGGGCCTACCTTTCTTAGTCTGGTTAGAAAACAGAGCCTGAGACAAGGATTGAAGTTCTAACACTTTGTTCATGCGATTAAAAAAACTTGTGGTGCTAAGGGTGAGAGGAAAAAATAGAATAGAGTTGAAGAAAAATGCAAAGTAACCTGATGCCTTCCCACATTGGTCCTGATTCCAGTCATCCACAGCAGGCTGCATGCCAGGTTTGCTTGGTTGGCAAAGTCTTTTCCAGAGGGACCACATCTGGGGATGCTTCCTAAGGAGCAAAAGGAAAAGGGCTGTATCTTCTCAGTTCTCAGATCTCACTTCCCAGTAGTCAAGATTGGCAAAGTAATTCTTCTACATTTCCCAGTTGTATAACTTACCACCTTGCAATATCCAGGCAGGAAAATTCCCATAGCATGATATGACATCATTCCAGAAGCAGAGAAATGACCCATTGAGGGCAGGTTTCTGACCAGGGGAAATAAGACAGTTGAGGGAATTCGGGAAGGTTTGTAAGATTTATATCATGTACTACTCATGACCATTCATGCCCTTCCATATTTGGCACCCTTGTGCCTATAAGAACAAAGTTACCCTCACTTTTTCTCAAAGAGGAGAGGAATAGGCACATTAAGTTGTAAAGTCTGCCTCTTAAGACTGCAGGTCTCACATGTTCCGTGGGCCCTGCCCCC
>NW_004524655.1:5810724-5812750 GCF_000260255.1 Octodon degus
CCTAAGACCCTTAGTCTATTTTGTGTGCTATGACAAGGCACACAATTCTAGCATTCAAAGAGCATGGTACTGGTTTTCTAGCAAAGGGCACTTGGCTGTAACACAACATGGCAGAGAAGTAGGAAGGGAAGTAACCATGTTCAGAGGAAGCACGCAGCAAGACAAGAAGAAAGAAACCTGAGAGAGTCAGGCTTGATTTTTTATAACAAATCACAGGAAGTTCCCCCAAAGTGAGATTGTACCACTCTCTTAGAAAAGCATTAATGTGCCCTAAAGACTTAATCACCTTTCACCCCCTTAAGGTTCCACCACCTCTTAACATCAGCATTCTGAAAACCAAGCTTCATGTACCTTTGGGAGATAAGCTACATTCAAATTGTACCAATGATGCTTTGATTTTTTTTTTGAGGGGGGAGTTATATATCCAGATCTATACTTAAAAAAAATCTTATGCTTGCTTCTGCAGCACATATACAAAAAAAAAAAAATCTAAAATAGATTTGTGTCTCCTTGGCCTAATTCCTTCTGTACTCAGATAGAGGTGAGGGTGAGCAACCTACTGTCTCCTCAGGGAGTCAAGTCTGCTCAATCAAGACAGAACTGTTAGGTTTAATTGGTAGACATTAAACCTGGTTCACGATTAATTTTGAGCCAGTGTATGCCATCAAACAGTTTCTAGTTTTTCCACCAAAGGAAACATGTAAAGGAAATTTCCCACATGCTACTTGAAACTTCTTCACCTTTTGTTAGCCCCAACCCCAAGGTTAGTTAATCAAAAACAGGACAATCAAAGAAAATGAGGCGAGGAGGCAGGCAGGGGCCTGCTCTGCACACCACACTGAAGCTGAGAGGGCATTTTGTGGTACTAAAGCAAAATCAGGCTGGCGAAGGAGAGGAAAGACATGGGGCAGGCAGAGAGGTTGGCCAGCTAAAGAAAATCTTGCCAAGAATCTTAATCACATATTATTTTGTTGGCTTGGTTGTAAATTTTAGGCTGAGCAATACCCAAGATATCGAGCAGTAAAAATGAAAAGTGCATTCATTATGAATTTTTAAGATCAGTTCAGGCAAGCTTCTTGTCTGGAGCCTATAAATTAGGACAAACATATGCACTTCAGGGTTTCTTTCTTCTGTTTTTATTAAGGCTGAAACTAATCAGCATGACTCAAACCAAAAGTTAAAATTGGCATCAGCTCTTTTGAGCTGTGCTTCACCACAGGTAGACAGCTGCAATAGGAAAGTGATCAAAGTCGACTTAAAACTCAGAATTCATTTTCTTAAGGGAATTCTCAACTCTGAAACTCACCCACACAGAGCTGTGTGCAAGAGGATAATTGATACTGAATATATTAATGGCAAAATCGTATGCATGCTTCCTAAAATAAGCAGAACTCTATCACGGCTGGCTGGGAAGGAAGTTAAAAAATAAGAGACAGAATTTCATACCACAAAGACTCAATTTTAAATCACTGTTTGAAATAATACTAAACATCTTAGCTGGACACTCCCGAGGATGTGTTCTGAAAAGATTAATCATAAAGTTTACCTTGTTACAGTTCAATTTTAGAGAGTGCTTGGATACCAAAGTTGATAGCCTTATCCTCTTGGGATAGGTATTATATTTTTTGTGAGAGTAGTTGTATGTGATGCTATACAAGTTCTCCTACCATTATTCCATGGTTTGCCTGATGCTCATTTCTATAAGAAAAAGAACTTGGAGCTCGGCATGGTATGTACACCTATAATCCCTGCATTCAGGAGCCAAGGCAGGAGGTTCACAGCAAGTTAGAGCCCAGCCTGGGGTACACAGTGAATTTAAAGCTAGCCTAAATTACCTAGCAAGACTCCATCTTGCCGGGCATGGTGGCACCTGCCTGTAATCTCAACACTTGGCAGACTGAGGCAGGAGGACCACTGTGAGTTCAAGACCATCCTCAACTACCAAGTGCATTCAAGGTGAGCCAATTTGAACTGTATAGCAAGACACTGTCTCAAAAAGATAGATAGATAGATAGATAGATAGATA
>NW_004524655.1:5813263-5829718 GCF_000260255.1 Octodon degus
AAAAAAAAAAAAAAAAAAAAAAAAAAAGAAAGAAAAGAAAATGAAGGGCCAGGGAGATTAGCAGAAACAAATAAACAAAAGCCAGGACATTTCTCACTTTCTCCATATGCATCTCTCCCTTTAAACATTAGCCTAAACTGCAGACAAATTAAAAACCCACTCTGCCTTGTTTCCTTTAGGAAAGATGAGATCATCTGTAACTTTCAAAATGAGATTCACTAGTGGGCAAAGGAAGTATCAAAAGCAAGAAAAGAAAAAATAAGTTGAAAGATACATGTCTCTCATTTTCTGCTTCCACATGAGCTTATAAGCTCACCAAGACAACTTGTCCTCGTCGACCACCCTGCTTAAACTATTTCCTCACTTAATTATCCTGTTCTTTCCTCTTGTGTCCCCAACCCAGTTTGAGTCCTTGAGAATCAGTCTTAAAGTCACATCCAAAATTCCATTTGGATGAAAAAAAAAAAGTGAATTTTTACCACGGAAGTTGCAGCTGTCTTTGATACAAAATTGACTCTTTTACTTTGAAAATTTTTCCGAAGTTGAAACAAGCCATCTGGTTTAGACATTTCAAACAAACCCAGTTCCCATAATCTAAGTGTTAAATTAAGTACAAGAACTTTCTGCGAACATTGTTACTACAGGTTGTCACAAATGACCAACAGCGAATGAGCTTAGGTTAACACAGATTAATTTCTTCTGCTTCTACAGTTAACTATAAATGATAACCTCATTTGTACAGCATTCATATATATTTTTACAGAACCAGGACCACACCCTAATTATGTGACTTAAATCACATTCTAGCCTACCTACAATTTTTTACAGCAATCCAGAGCCAATAAAGTTAGCAAATGACTCCAAAGTCTGCAAGTCAGCATTTTCAGAAAGTGCCCTTTGACATTTAATCAAATCCTTCAACATAATTGGAGAGTACTTGGTTACTACCCTCCATAAAATAAAAAGCTATGTTATTAGTTCTCTTTGGTTAAATGGTCCAATACATATTTTCTTTTTAAATTCTACTTATCAATTGTTTAACCACACTCTGGGATTCTATGAGCCATCAATCTGGTTTGGGTATCACATATTATAGAAAAGTAGCATAATTAGAAAGTAGCAAAGTGAATGACAACAAGTCCTGCTAGTTGCTTTGCATTCACTGGGCTAAGCCTGGTTTTGCTGCAAAAGAAGCAGTCAGTATTTGTCCTAGACTCTGATCAGCTCTGTTCCAAGTTACTCTTCTGCCCACCCTCCCTCCAATACCTTATTCTTCCTATTCAGTGGTTCACCCATATCTGAACCCCTAATTTAGCACCAGAATTTCCTTACTCTCACCCAATCCCTTGCAAATTATATAAAATCTTGTAAGATCACATATGATCAAAAGCTCAGTTTGATACTGTGACAAGTGCCTATAGTCTCAGCTGTAGTGGAGATTGAGACAGGAGAATCTCTTAAGCCCAGGAGTTTGAGACCAACACCTGGGAAACAGTGACACTTTGTGGGAAACAAGCCCAAGCAAGCAAAATCTCCCTTTTGGTCACAAGCCCAGAATTCTTAAAAGGGGCAATGGATCACAATAGGTCAAATAAGACCAAACAGGCCTTGTATGTCCCCAAATGTCTATCCCTCTCTGTTTACCTCTCTCAATCAATTAAATGCTACAATCTGAGAGCATTCCTTCCCAAAGGCAGCAAAGTTCCAGGAAGTGTAAATTATATACCATAGTCATTACCAATATGATTACATTCATATCAATAAATCTCTCCAACTAGCTATAATAAAATTGTTGAGTTGTAGAAAGGCCTGAGCTTGGGGTGTTACCTGGAGGTGCTGGGTTTGTCTCACCATAGTAAAAACTTTTCAGGAGGTGGAGTTCTTGGAAGTAGAGGAAGGGACACTAGAAAGAAGAAACAGGAAAGCAAACAAGAAAAATTCTTCCCAGAATTTCTTACACTTTGAAAATAAGACTTATGCAGATTTCAGTAAACAAGAAGTCTATGTGCTCTATGACATCAGATTTTGTCTACCATGACATCTCATACAGGAAAATTACCTTGGAGAATCTTTCAATAACAAGATTCAATACTTAGAGTACTTATATGCCTGGCCTAGGACTATGGTCTGGCTTAGAAGTCTGATTTTTGCCAGTATATTGAAAATGACGTCATGTTTTAGAATTGGACTCACATTAATTAGGGCTAAGTCCAACATTGAAAGTAAAGTCCAAGTTATTAATTTATGATAAGAAACCAAAGCTCTTGAAGGCCAAAATGCTGAGGTTAGCAGGACTGAAGTCTCCCTTTGTGGGCAGAGAAGCCAAACTACAATCAGAACACAGTTTAAGAACCATAAAATTAAACAAGGAGAGTTAGGTGAATGAGCTAAAAAGCTGTGTCTCAAATTTGCTTTTGCAGACACTCATTTCCTCTTGGTATGGCCTTACTAATCAGTCAGTTTATTGGCCCCAATACCAGTTATCCAAAATAATGTTTAAATTGTGTTGAACTCCTGAATTCCAGCCTTGGCTTGATTTAGGAGTAACTATATCTTTCTATTCTTACACAGTGTATATTTTCTAGATCTCTTTCTCAATACTACTTTTTAAATTTCTTAAAATCTTTTATTTATTTGGTACAGGATCTCACTACACAGCTTGGACTCGCAGTGTTCCTCCTGTCTCAGCCTTCCCAGCACTCGGATTACAGGTGTGCACCACCACATCCAGTTTTGGTGACTGGCACAGCCCACCTGGAGCAGGCAGAGCATACAGTACTGGGGATCGAACCCTGGTTCTTGTGCATGCCAGGCAGGCACTTAGACTGCTGAGCTATCTGCCCAGCCCCTAGATCTCTTTCTTTCATAGAACTAAATTTGTCTTATGTATAAACCTCTTAGAGCCTAATATAGTCATTTTATAAAGGCCTCAGTGATGTCTGTTAAAAGAATGAGAATGAGAGTGAAGAAAGGAATGAATGAATGCACCCCATTACCAGATGACTTAAAAATTGTTCTTCTGCCATGAATAGAAAAAAAATTTTCTTTTTAAAGAAAACAGTTGTCCAGAATGCTCAAAATAGACTTAGCACAGAATTCAGCAATTGCCCTTCTGGATAATATGAACCCAAAAGAACTGAAAGCATGACCTCAGGGAGTTACTTGCACTCATGTTGATAGCTGCATTATTCACAATAGACAAAAGGTGGAAGCAAACCAAACGTCTATAAACAGATGAACGAGTAAATAAACTATAGTGTATAAACACACAAACAAAAAAAATATTATTTAGTGATGGGTCTGTGCCCATACAAAAATCTGCCAAGTAATCAAGGCAACAAGCCAAGATGGCATGGGGATCCAAAAACAATGTGTCACTCCAAGCCTAACTTCCACTTTCTTTTTCCTGGTCCATCTCAACTTTTCTTTTTCGTGCATGGGCCAAACCTTCCTAATCAATGCTTATTTCAACATCTTAACCACCCACATAAACTCCATCCCCAGCCCAACTCAATGAATTCTTTATCTGCCTGCTTCCGCCTCAGAGAGATCTCACATTCTCCTGCAGTCCTCCCATGCCCACAATAAAGGCTTCTTTTCTCTCTTTCTGCACCAAAGGAAAAAAATCTTACATTTTGATTCTGTGACTTGGACTGTTGGGGCATTTACCTCCTTGGGGCCAACCCCAGTTTGAACTTCCCCCTGACAAAGGAGTCACCCTTTCTTTTCTCTGGTCCCTGCCTTTGCTATTGTCAACCTCCATCCAACACTGATCCACCTTAATTCTCATAGGTGAACTGCCTCTCGATCTGGGAAATCCTGCCTCATTCTTTCTCAAAAATTGTGGACTCCCCATGCCCCAGGGCACCCTCATGCCCTCACAGGGTGCCCCTCCGTCTTCCCAGTGAAGACCAATAGGACCAACAGATATCTTTCTCCATCACACTAAAAGGGGGTGGTGACAATCCACTTAGGGGTTGTGCTCCAGTCAACACTTCTTTTTTATTTATTTATTTTTTATTTTAGGGAAGGGTCTACAAGGTGTACAGGGTCCATTTGGCTGACTTTTGATTTGATCGCTATGGGAAATATTCCTTCCCAACTACAAAAACTTTCTCTGTTTGGATGTCTCTTAAGAAACTTAAACACTCTCAGTCTCCAGGTGCTAAAATGATTAATCTTTTGCTGCCAAATGGCCTCATCCCAATATAAACTTGATAATGGTGGCCACTGGCCTGAGGAAGGGACTTCTGATTTCAATACTCTTCAGGACCTGGACTGCAATGGCAAATGGACAGGCATTCCCTATACTCAGGTCTTTTGTTGCTTTCAGGGCACATCCTTCTCTCATTCAGACATGCAGGGTGACCCAAATACTTTTGACTCATTCGAACATTGTCAGACCCTCTACCTGACTCCCCTCAGAACCCTCTTGATGATGTTCCTCTTGCTTTGACTCCTCCTCCTCCATACCCACAAGCCCAACCTCCTCAATCTTCTCAGTCTGATCTCCTTATATGCTCTCTATCCCATTCCTCCCCCTCTATTGCCTCCTTTTCCTTCTCCTCTGCTCCTATGCCACCATTTTCTCCTCCTGCACACCATACCTGGTCTTACTCTGTGCATCGGTGCCATCTTGCAGCCAATTTTTCCCCACTATCTTGTGGCCAGCCACCATCTTGTATTTGGCCACCATCTTGTATCCAGCCACCATTTTTTCAGCTCCAACCTCTTCTCCCCCTCTGAGAACAGGCAGGCCCCAAGGGGCTGGTTCATATTCATGTCCCTTTCACTCTCTCTGACCTATCCTAGATGTCTCACCAGCTAGGCTTCTTTTCCACTGACCCCCAAAATTACATAAAAGAGCTCCAATTCGTCATTAATTTCTATGATCTTCATTGCAAAGATCTCTATGTTATCCTCACCTCTACTTTGTTCCCCCAAAAAAAAGTCCAGCTCTGGAAAACTGCTCAGACAGAAGCTGACCAAAGATACCACACTGATCCTAACCACTCTCAGGTACAGCTGTGGTTCCAAATTCTGACCCCAACATTGGAACTATCAGAGGCCCAATGGCTCAGCTCACATAGCCGTTGTCACTGGCTGCCTTATTGTAGGACTTAAAAAATTTCACACAAGGTCAACAATTATCAAAAGCACCATGAACTAACCAAGTGCTCTGATGAGAACCCTGTCAAATTTCTTTCCTGTCTCACAGACACCTTCACCAAATACATTAATGTTGACCCTCAGTTCCCTGAGGAAATAGCCATTATTAACTCCTGCTTCATTTCTCAATCTGCTCTTCACATTTATGCCAAACTAAAGCAGACAGATCTTGGCCCTCAAATCCTACAGGGAGATCTACTTAATCTGGCTTTCCATGTTTTCAACAATAGGAACAATTAAAACAGGATACAGAACAGCACACTAAGCTTAAATTCCAACTCTTGGCTGCAGCATTAGGGGCTCTCATCAAAGCCAAAACTAAAGAAAAATGGTGTTTCCTGAGCCCCTCCTGGAGCATGCCTCAAATGTGGTAAAGAAGGACACTGGGCATGAATCTTCCTCAACCCACAGCTACCACCAGGATCTTGTCCCTTCTGCAGTTCAAGGGTCACTGGAAGGGCAACTACCCTGTCTGCCAGAAAGAAGGTAAGTCATCCAATTTCCTGCCCTCACAGGACTATTCATCACTGCTGCTGGACTCATCACTAGAGGATCTATTCAGTATCACCACTGAAGAGGATAGATGGAGCTCATAGCCCACAGCCCCCATCGAGGTATCTTTGTCTGAGCCCCAAGTCTCACTGGAAATCTCAGATAGGACATTCTCTTTTCTTGTTGACACAGGGGCCACATATAGTGTTCTTCTAGAGTTTTCAGGCCACTGTACCCAATCCATGGTCTCCTTTGTGGGAGTTGACAGCCAACCTACACAACCCCTCCAGATAGGGCCCATCCCCTGTCAACTTCAAACTCTTTTTACCCACAACTTCCTTGTTATTCCAGTCTTTCTCACTCACACCCATCATGGGCAGGGATCTCCTCCAAAAACTCCTTCTTTTTTACTTTCTCCCTTCCCAAAGCACTTGTCCATCTAGCTTAACATTTGAACACTGCCAATTCATTCCTTCCTCTTCCCCCTTCCCTTGTCAATCCTATAGTTTGGGACACCTCCCATCCCACTCATGATACCCACATCACCCCTATGCTAATTAGACCCAGGGATCCCTCAGTTTTTCTCCTGTGTTCCTCAACATCCAATAGCTCCAAAACACCAACAGAGACTTAAATTGATAATCCAATGCCTCCTAGCCAATGGTTTTCTTAAAACTGTCCATTCACCTTCTAATATCCCTATTATCCCAGTACTCAAACCCAGTGGCTCCTATTATTTAGCCCAAGATCTCAGAATTATCAATGATGTAGTGTTATGGTTTGTGTCTAGTTATTCCCCCAGAGCCTCATGCAATCACGGGGTGGACTTCTAGACTTTGTGATTAACTTATGATCCACTAGGATTATGAGTATAAATGCTGCTAGGACCATGGTTGTGAGTGCTTCACCAGGCCTGGGGCAGTAGCTGAGTATGGCCTGAAACCTCTACCAACTGTGAGCTAAATAAACCTTTCCTTACTACATTTTGGGTGTTGGGTATTTTTGTCCCAATGAGTGAAGAGTAATTGAGACATATGGATACACCAATTCACCCAGTGGTGTCAAACCTTTACATATCACAACCTTGTACTACCTACTTTATGGTCCTAGACCTCCAAGACACCTTCTTCACTATCCCCCTGCACCCTGATTATCAGGACCTCTTCACCGTCACAGACCTAGAATCCTCCACTCCCTACAGCTCACATAGATGGTCCTACCTCAGGGACTCAGAGATAGTCCTTACTTCTATAGCTAGACCTTTGGTACTGACTGCACAACTCTCAATCTCAAACCCAGCATTCTCCTCCAATATATAGATGATCTTTTCTGTTCTCCCTCCCATGCTCTAGTCATACAACAAAAAAGCAACCTGTCTCAATTTTCTCTTAGGTTGAGGATATAGGGTTTCCCCTACAAAAGCTCAAATAGCATCCCCAAAGTTCAAATATTTAGGGCTCACCCTCACTCCCACTACTCACTCAATCACTGCTGATCACAAAGCCCTCCTTCTTGACTTTCAATTGCTTACTACAAAACAACAAGTTCTATCTTTTCTTGGTCTAGCCGACTTCCTTTGCCTGTGGATTCCTAACTTTGCTTCCCTAGCTCAACCTCTCCATAAAGCATCCAAGGGCTCCTAATCAGAACCTCTTGACCCTACTACTCCTATACATTCCTCCTTTCACAAGTTATAAGAGGCCCTCTTAGAGGCCCCAGCTCTCACTCTCCAAAACCCAACCCAACCCTGTATTTTATACACTATCTCTCAAATCATAATGCAGTGGGAATTCTAGGGCAAAAAAGAGGGCCCTCATTTCAGGCAGTAAGTAGCTTACCTATATAAAAAACTAGACAACACAGTACGTGGGTGGACCCCCTGACTTTGGGCCCTTGCAGCAGCAGCCATACTAACACAAGAGGCAAAAAGTTCACTCTAAAACAATCAATCACAGTACACTCACCTCATTGTATTAATGAATTCATTTCACGCAAGACACTCCCCTCCCTAATGACCCCTGCCTGCTTAGAGCAGATCCATCTGGGGCTCATATAGGACCCATCACTATCTCCACTAGCAGGTCCCTTAACCCGACCACCTTAATCCTGTTTTCTAATGAGGCCCTTCATCACAACTGCACTGACCTCTTACAGATAATCCCCATCCCTTCCCCCACATCAGGATCACTCTAGTCCCTACAGACTCTGACACATGTTTATAGCTGGGAGCTCAACTAACAAAGATACTCAAAAAAGGGCAAGATATATGATAGTCAGTGGTTCTAGAGTGACAGAAGCAAGTCCACTGACACCTAGGACATATTCACTAAAGGCAGAACTTACCACACTTACACAGGACCTGCTTTGCTATAAGCAGGTCCTCACACTAGCCAAAGACAAAAATCATAAATATCTATACTAACTCAAAATACATATTTAGTATCCTTCAGTCCCATACCATCATCTGGCAACAAAGCAGTCTAATCAGCACTCAAGGAACCCCACACCAATGCACCGCTCATCCTTAAGCTTATAGAGATAAAGCAGCTCACAAAGCAGGTTGTTGTCATTCACTGTAGAAGACACCAAACACCATCAGACCCTATTTCTCAGGGTAACACCTTTGGTGACGCACATGCCTTATTAGCTGCACAACAGCCATACCCTTCCCTTCTTCCCATTATTCCAAACACCCTGCCCTCACCTACTTGCCTGAACAACTCCAATTACTCTAGGAACCAAATTACAACCAAAATGCTCAGGAATAGTGTAGCGGATTTCTAACTGGTGGTCAACTTATTACATAATCTAGCATGACGTTGGGTGTGGGAGGCTCACCTCAGGACTGTTGCCAGCAGCATAAAGGCAGAACAGAAGAAGCTGTTAAGAATGCTGTTAGGGATGCTGTTTGGAGAAGCTGTTGGAGCTCTTAGGCTGTTCTGCTGGATGACTTTGTCATGCTGGCTATCCCAACAAATGGTGGAGAAGCTTGGGTTCTCATCTCAAGTATTGCTTCCTGGCTCCAGAGAGGAAGATGGTGCACTGCTCAGCCTTACGAAGTTTATCACATTGGATTTACTGACAAAACCCCGGTTTCCCTCATCACTGGAGGAGCTCGAGATGGCTATAGTACCTCTGAGGAAGCTCAAGTACTTACCTTGAAAATTGGTTTCTAGCTCGAGTTCAGATCCCTCAGCCTGCTAGCTCAGATCCTTCATCCCACTGGCATTGACTTCCTAGCTTCTACCACTGACCTTTGGGCCTTTCCAGCACAGATCCATGAAGAAGACCTGCATGAGACTTTCTTGTGTGCTCTAGGCCTCCATTTGGACTTATGAGCCCTAGGTTTTCAGATAGACTAATGCAGGATATTAGGATCTAGGCCCTCAGCTGAAGTCTTTAGTGTTTATGTGTGTGGACTGATTTTCTGAACTTCTTGTATGTGATTCTTGGGTAATTCATTAGAAAATATTACAAAATGTGCCCTGTATTATATTGTTCCTTTGCAAAAACCCCAACCATGACAGATGGATTTTCCAGATATCAAAGCTTCTCCTCCCAGATCAACAAGCTTTAACCATCATCACTGACTTACATAATTGCTTTCCTGTGGTCACCCAAGCTCTCTATAAACTTCTAACTCAAAAAATTCATCCCTCCTAAAAGCTATTATTCACCAAATCACCCAAGGTTGCCATCTCTGTGCCAAAAACCTCTCCTCATGGACATGTACCTCCTCCTTTCCCAAACCACCAACTTCATGGACACACTCCAGGGCAGATGGGCAAATAGATTTTACACACATGCTTCATCATAAGACCTAAAAATATCTTCTTATCTTTGTATGCACTTTCTCAGGATGGATAGAGGTTTTTCCCACTTCTCGAGAGATGGCAGATAAAGTTTCCAAAACTCTTTTTTTTTAAAACCAGGGATTGAACTTAGGCTCTTGCCCTTGCCTCTAAAACTCTTATACAAGACATTATCCCCTGATTTGGCTTATCCCAATCTATCCAATCAGACAATGAACCAGCTTTTATCTCTCAGGTTACCCAGTAGGAATCCTCAAGTTTAAACATCACTTGGCAACTGCACATACCATACTATACACAATCCTCAGGAAAAGTAGGAAAGGCAAACAGCCTTCTAAAAACACACTTCATAAAACTTATTCTAGAACTACACTTACCCTGGCCTCATCCCTTCCTTTAGTTCTAACTCAACTCAGGGCACTTCCCAGGAACCCCGCCTTTCTGAAGGATTTTTTTTTTTTTTTTTTTTTTGTGGCCTCAATGCCTTCAGGGCAGATTTAGCTGGTTATAGTTCTGAGGATTGAACCACAGCATCCTAAGCCTGATTGCTTTGTTTAAGCAGGCACAACTGAGCTAATGGGCAGGACCCCAGGACCCCACCTTTCTAAGCTCCTTTAAGCTTATGTAAGGAGGCCATTCCTGCTAAACCTTCTTTGCATTGCAGGCTATATTCTCATCCTCTTCTTCATCTGATATCTTTTAAGACAACATACTGATCTTTGCCTTCTACAGGATAAATAATCCTCAACCAGGATCACCTAAAACTCCTAAAGATTTAATAGGTCTCAAATCCTTTAAGCCTATAGGACTTCAGCCCAAGTGGATGGGACCCCATCTGGTCATTCTCACAACAGCAACAGAAGCCAAGGTCACCAGCCTTCTGTCCTGCTTCCACCTCACCCAGGCTAAGTAGTGAAACCTCTGACACCTAATCCTCAACATCTCCGATCCTAAACTCTCATCCTCAGTGTGGTCATCACATCTGTTCCCCACCTATCTCCACCACATGAAAGGCCCTAAAACTCCCAGGTAACCTCATGCACTGCTTTCCTGTCTGGTTTCTGATCCCCTTTCTTCTGATGTTTCTTACATTCACCATTGCCAGGCTCTAGGATGTCTACCCAGAAGATTTACAAACACCACACAAGATCAGTCTCATAGTCTTTTACGAGGTGAATGTCCTTGGACTCTCTACTCTCAACTGCCTGTCATAAGACAACAAAGCTCCAAACCATTTTGCAGTCCCCGACATGCCTCGCTGTCCGGGTTTCATACTCCTACTACTTCCCTTTTCCTCCGACCCAGCTCTGAGACCAACATGAGCTTCCACTCATATCTTCACCCTCACTTTAACTGACAGGGGAATAATTATCTCAAATAACTTTCTATCACTACCCCCCCAACTCCACTCTTAAATTCACCATTCCCTACTGTCCTTATGCCTACACCTGGAACATGAGTCCAGGAGTTTTTAACTGTGCCTCAGATAGTGGTCTAGTTTAGACATCTCATCCTCCCACATCTCACCAAAGAAACTGTGCTGATGCTGCCTACTTCTATGCCAATAAATGGGGATGTGAAACCATAAGTATATTTACCAATAGGAAAGATTGGAAACAATCAGACCCTCAAATCATGGTCACACTCAAAGACCACTGAAACTCTACAGCCTGAACAGTATACTTGACTATTAACAATGCTTTAAATCCCCAGTAACTCTTGGAAAAAAACTTGGGGTTTTCTATTTTATGGGCCAACTATTCATAGACCAAACCCAGGCAATTTTCCTACTCTCAGGACATAGCTGATAACCCTACCCCCATCACTGACCCCTAACAGGATTCTCCTCAAATCTTTATGCCCGCCCCTCTAAAATGGCCCCTCTAACAGCCAACCTCCTCCCATCTATCAGATCCTTTCACACTCCACTCTCCCACTCTTCCAACCTTAAAGAATGCTGGCTTTGTGTCTCCTACCAACAAGACCTATATATGGCCTCACATACACAATGGAATGCCTCTCACCTAACCTTCCCACCCAATCCAACTATTGTGGGCCCTCTCTATATTTAAACCTTACATCATTGGCCAACTAACCTTACCTGTCTAGTTTCACTCTCTCAAAGCTCCTCTCACCTGCTGGGACACCTTTCCCACTGCACCCATTACATCACCTACAATGCATCTCTTGCCATCTTCTCCCCCCACGGTGGTTTATAGGCTGTCACACCTGTCTTCCTCCCTGATAGACAGGCTCTTGTACCCTAACCCTTCTAGTCCTGGCCCTAACAGTAAACTCTCAAGACACCATTGAAATGTCCTTTTAACACAAACACATAATACACATCTCACTCTGAAGACAAGAGCCATTCACGTCCTCATACTTATTGGCATGGGTGTTCTCTCTGTCCTTGGAGCTGGTCACAGGACAGAGGGAGTAGCCACTGCCACCCTCCTCTATCAACAACTCTTTCTTGAGCTCCACCAACAGTTAGAAGACATAACAATATCTGTTCATTCACTCCAAATCCAAATAAATAGTCTTGCAGTGGTCACTTTCCAAAATTGCTGAGCTTTAGATGTCCTCACAGCTGAAAAAGGAGGCACTTGTGCTACATTGGGAGAAGGATGCTGCTATGTTGTAAATGAGTCCAGAAATCATCATTAATAAGGTAAAAAACCTTCACAGCTACCTCCATAAAAAACACCAACAACTGGGTGACTGGCTCATGCCTTTGGCATGATGGAACACCTTTGGATCATGGGCCCCTGTCCTCCTCCCTCTCCTGGATCCTCTAACCATGATAATAGTCTTACTACTCATAGCTCCATGACTTTTTAAACTCTTTTTGAGATTTTCTCAATCCAGGATATGAGCTTTTACCACCTATGAGCTTCTTTCTAATCCTGGCCATGACCCCTGGCACCAGCTTCTACATGAGCCTGACCCATCATCCCAACAATCACACCAGTCCTTACTATGATGCCCCCTGTCAGCAGGAAGCAGCTTGAGAGAGTCATTGCCCCCTTTTAAACAAAAAGACAGGAAAGATGGGTCTGAGCCCATAAAAAATCTGCCAAGTAATCATGGCAGCAAGCCAACATGGCATGGGGATCCAAAAACAACATGCCACTCCAAGACTAACTTCCACCATTTTCTCCCTGGTCAATCTCAATTTCCTTTTTTCTTTTTCATGTGTGGACCAAGCTTTTCCCATTCAACACTTGTTAGGACACTTTAACCACCCATTAGACTCCAACCCAGCTCAATAAATTGTCTCCCTGCTTCCTCCTCAGAGAGTTCTTGCATTCTCCTGTATCCTTCCCACACCCACAGATAAAGGCTTCTTTTATCTCTCTCCTGTCTCTCATTTACACCAAAGGAAAAACCTCACATTTAGCCTTAAAAAAACAAGAAAATTCTGACATATGCTACAATGTGGATGAAACTTAAGGATATGATGCTATATGCAATAAGCCAGTCACAAAAGAACAAATATGATTTTACTTACATGATGTCCCCAGAAAGTAGGATGGTTGCCATGGAGTAAAGAGAGAATGAGGAAATATGGTTCAATGAGCACTGATTTTACAAAATGAAAGAATTCTGTGGATGGATGATGGTGATGGTTGTACACCACCACCGATGTACTTAATGTCACTGCATTGGACATGTAAAATGGTAAGAATGGTAAATTTTATGTGGATTTTATACAAACTAAAAAACAATAGCTTTACCATACTAACTCATTCTTTGCATTTTTAACATAAATTGCTCCTATAAAGCCAAGGGCTAGCAGTATGGTTTAAATATAAAACATTCCCCCAAAGACTCATTTCTTGAGGGCTTGGTTCCCAATGCATCAATGTTAAGGTAGAACTAATTAGAGAGGTAACTGAAACATAAGGGCACTAATCTTTTGATGAGGGCTGAGGATATAGCTCAGCACCTGCCTGGAATACACAAGGTCCTGAGTTTGATTCCTGGTACCAAAAGGAAAAAAAAAAAAAGACACACAACAACTAGTCTATTGATAAATTCATAGAAGAATGGGCTATTAGGAGATGAGGTCTAGTTGAAGTAGCTCATAGGAGGTGTGTGGGGAACGGCTGAGGCTGAGGATTGATCACACATACAGATCAAAAGCTAGGCCAGCCCCAAGAGCACATAGCAACCAAGGCAAGCTAGGCAAACAACTTATTCGGCAGAAAGGTTTTACCTGACATCAACCTGCCAAGTGTATACATAAACGCACTGCAGTTGTTGGGTGGTTCTTTTCCCCAACCAAGAGGGAGGGCTCCACCTGACCTCACCTTTCTGCATTTTCACTCTTGCCTTCATTTTTTCATGGTCCTTGTCTCGAGTTTCTCAAGGCCTGTGCTGGATGCAGTAGAGGCATGCCTTTGAAGGGTACATCTGGTACCTACCCCCTCTTCTCTCTGCTCTCTGCTCCCCAGCTACCATGAGGTGAGAAACTTTCCTCCACCCCACTCTTCTACCATGTTGTTCTACCGCACCACAAACCCACAACAATAGGACCAGCTGACCATAGACTGAAACCTCTGGAATCATGAGTCAAAATAAACCTTTTCTCCATGAAATTGTTTACATTAGATGTTTTGTCACAGCAACAAAAAACTAACTAACACCATCAGCTCCTATGTTTGTCCTCATATTGTACTGCAGCTGGTCTGTTCTACTGAATTTCAGTCTCTCTGAAATATACATATACATATATACATACATATATAGTCATTGTGTGGGCTAAGCCATAGAATTACATAATATACAATATTATATTTCAAAATAAGACCACAAACAATATTTTCACTAATTGCCAACTATAAGGAGACTTACAGTCAAAAAAACACAGTACTCATGGTTGATAAACACAGCAATGTGATGTTGGGTTAACACCAATTTTAACATACTTGGTTTTTTTAGAACTGCAAAAAATAAATCTACCAGCTGAGTGGAGTTGAACAAAATCATTACAGAATTAGCAGTTTTCTGACCCACTTTAAAAAGCTGAATCACTCAGTTGAGACCCCAGGGAAATGCAGATTTATACCTTTGATGTATCTCTTGGTTTTTCTTCAATTAAATCAAGTTGTATAACCAGCTTTTGAGTCTTTGCCATCACTTCTTTTAAGTGGGTGATTTTATATGTCTTCTTGAATATAAGCTTTTGCATATTCTTAATTTTTACAAATGTAAATGCATAATAAAATATGCACATGGCTTTCTTTTATGCAGTTATTTTCTACAGGCCCCAGGATGGCTCACTGCTCTTCCTAATCCCTTACTCTAGTAGTGGGTGGGTATGGCAGGAAGTCACAAAAGGAATCCAGGTGCAATTTCCTGCATGAGAGTCAAAGATGAGAGTAATGGTCATTTTATCTGTATTCACACTGGCCCAATGAAAGAGAAGTGCTTGCATTCCTGTAAGCATGATGACTTGCTTGGCCTGCTCTATCTGATGGTGAAAACTGTGAATAAGCCATGTGCGACTAGTGAATGTTCACTCTGACCTCATTCTCTTACACAAACACTGTCAAGTGTAGTTAGTGGCATATCAAAATAGAAGGGTCAGGAGGAGAGGTTGGAGTATATTTTTCTCTTATTGTTTGGAATTGTCAGTACATGGTGATAATAAAAAGCATACAGGCTTTTAGCTTTTTAACACCATATCTAACAGTATCTTTCTTCTCTGAATTCTAAAACATGCACTGCATAATTTATAAGGTGCTTAATATACTGTTTAATATAATTCCAGTACTTCCTACAATCATAGTTATTTCTGTTCATGTTGTCCAACCTTCATTAAATTATAAATGCTTGAGAGCAAGGATCATAGCACATATATCTTTGTTTTTTCCACATAATATCCAGCACAATGGCATCTGTGAGATAAATGCTTTGAATAAATGAAAACATTAATGCAAATCATACAGATCACTTCAATACTAAACAAACCTCACATTGTGAGGTCAAGGAGTGGTTTTGTTTTTTTAACATTTTATTGAGCGAGAACTGACTATGGGCTGGCAATGTGCGGCTTTATGCACATTATCCATTCACTATAAAAATGTAGTAAGCTCCTACTGTATGGTAAACAATGGAAGGTCTTAAGAATCCAATAGTGAGCAGAAGTACTTAGTTACACAATACATATTAACAGAGAGATTACTTAACTTGCTCAGGTATAATCAGGTATTAACTGGAGTAACCTTAACTTGAACCCAGAGCTTATTCTAGAAATCATACTCTTCAACACTTTATTATATTTTCTATGGTGAGAGCTATAGACAACCCAAGGTAAGACTTATAAATGTCCAGCTTTACTACATTCTCTTATATGAACACAGATGGGTTCCTGCTTGAGGTTAAGGACTGTGTTTTCTATAGTTTTCTTAAATCCTAGTGCTTTCATATAGTGCTAATTCAAGATACATACCAACCTCTAATACAGTGGTGGTGAACCTATGGCACATGTGCTGCAACAGGTTGTTGTCACTGAAAGCTCTATAAAGAGCTTTCATAAATACTTATTGACCAAATATCTTAATAACTATATAATCCACTGGGTTTCTTTATCACTTTAAAAAATTAATTTGTCAGATCTGGTGATGTAACTCAGAAGTAAGGCAATTGCCTAGTAGGTGCAAGGCTCTGGGCTCCATCCCTAGCAACGAAAAAAAGAATTTTCCCATAAAAATATTTAATTTATTACCAATAAGAACTCATTTCTCCCACTCACTGTCTTGTTTTTGGTCTTGGTTTAATTATTGTTTTTTGTTTTTGTATTTTAGGTAAGGGTTTACAGGGTGTTCAGGGTCTCACTACTAGATTGGACTCATAGTGATCCACCTGTTTACAGCCTCTCAAGAGCTTAGGGGGCCAGGGAGATGGCTCAGTGGAATAAGTGCTTCCCTGGTAAGTGCAAGGGCCTGAGTTCAATCCCCAGTTCTGCCAAAAAAAA
>NW_004524655.1:5829818-5840982 GCF_000260255.1 Octodon degus
ACCCCTGTCCCCTGTACCTGCTTGCAGGCACTTTAATCCTCTGAGCTATTTGGCCGGCCCTTCCAGTCACTGTCAATTATGAATAAAATACCCTTATCTTTTAGTGTTTCATATCAACTATCTTCCCAGAACACTTATTATGCAAATATATTCAATACCTGTACACAAACATAACTGCATTTTCCAGGACATGCATTTAAGTCTTAACCCTTCAAATAATTCTTCTGATTCCAGAATGACACCAAAAAGCACATAATTACTGTTTACTAGGAGTAAGAAAGGCAGCAGCAATAATGATAATGCAAATTGTGAACAGATTACAGATATTTTATCTATCTACCAGCAGAAGCTTATATTTGCCCTAGAAAATAGATGGTACATCAGATCTACAATGATTTCACTCTGAAATTGACGAAGAAAAAAAAGGGGGGGAGAAAATTCACTTAAAAAAGCAGTGTTAATATGAGCAGTATCAATAGATATAAATAACTTGTCTGCCAAGAGATTAAGCCAGAAATGTGATGCATAAAGAAGATATAACAAATGTTTGGCAAATTCCTGAAATGAAATAAAACTAGGAAATGTTTTTAAATAGCTTCAGATGAATGATATATGTAGCAAAAACGAATCAGCAAAGTGTTTAGGGCCAAGATGGTTGAAAAGAGGCATGAAAACGTGAATACACAGAAAATTAAACCACAAATCTTTCTAGATATGGGCATCGGAACAACCAAGAATAGCCAACTTGAGTATAAAGCAGTTATTTTCTGATGAGTTTGGGCAATGGAGACAGCCAAATCATTAGAAAAGAAAAGGAAGCAGAGGAAACAATTTAGTCAGGATTGGGAGTAATTTAGCCCAAGCAGAACTACCTCCCACACTATGTTCCCCTGGCTGTCCTTGAACCCCAGGCTCAAGGGAGTCTCCCAACTCGGTCTCCTGGGTGGTACCTTGCTCTCAGCAGAAAGTGGGTTTCTGTTAAGTTTGCTTGCTTCCTTGCCTAAATGGCATGGATCTCTCAAGGACTTTTTTTTTTTTTTTTTTTTTTTTCCATAAGGAAGCTGCCCCAAACAGCTAAAAGCACTCATACTGTTCCTGTATCTCTCCCGAAAGCCTCATGTGTTCATGGGGGTGGAGGCCTTTGGAGGGTGATTGGAAGAGGGCAATACAGCTGGCTTGCTGTTAGGAGGTGGAGTCTGCTCCCCTTGCCCCCCTCCCTGGGGAGAGGATCTAGAAGGGTCCATCTCCCTCCCTGGCTCATCCCTTCTTGCTCTCCTTTCTGGCTGCCATAAGAGGAATAGCTTTTCCTCAGTCATGCCCCTCTGCCATGTTGTTTCTTCTTTGGAGCCAACTGACCTCGGACTGAAATGTGAGCCAAAACAAACCTCTCCTTCCTTAAACTGTGGGAGTCAAGTATTGTATCTCAATGATAACAAAGTGACCAAGACACCTGGGCCCTCCATCATAATGTCCCTTGTGTAGAACCAGGCGTTAGCTTTCTATCACAATAATGAAAACACCTGAGATAATTAGCTTATAAAGTGAAAGGTTTGGGCTGGGGTGTAGCTCAGTGGGCGAGTGCTTGCCTAGAATGCACTAATGTCTTGGGTTCAATCTCTAGGAGTTCAGAGAAGAGAGAAAAGGTTGACTTTAGTTCACAATAGTCCCTTTTATTATAGGTAGCACAACATGTAAGTATAAGGTAGAGAAAAACTCACATTATAGCCAGGAAGCAAAAGAGAGCAGAGAGGGGAATGGGTCCCCCAACTACCTTCAAAGGCATACCTCCAATCCTAAAGACTTCTCATTAGGCCTTGCCTTTTAAAGGTTCCACTACTTTCCAGTAATACCTCCCTGGGGAACAAGTCTTTAACACAGGAGCCATTGTGGCACACTTAAGATACAAACTCTGGAAAGCTAAAACAGAAGGATCTTGAGTTCAAACTCAGCCTGGGCAAGTTAGTGACTCAGTGGCACCCTATCTCAAAATAGAAAATAAAAAATGGCTCAGGGAATAGCTCAGAGCAAAGGCTCTGAGTTGACTCTCTAGTATCTTTAAAAAACAAATCAAGATTCAAACTATAGTAAGCATTTTATATCTTATTCAAGGCATAAATCTTATTTTCAAATTACAGAAACTTGTTTTAAATCAGGGTTTCTTGGCCTTTGCACTCTTGACATTTGGGGCCAGGTAATTCTTGTTGTGGAAGACAGTCTTATACATTGTAGGATGTTTAGAAGTATTTCTGGCTTCTACTTAGTAAATGTCAGTTGTAAGTATTCTCTTCTAGCTGTAAAACCAAAAACATGTATTCGGACATTGCTTAATGTCCCCACAGAGTGAAAGTGTGTATGTGTGTGTGTGTGTGTGTGTACACAAAACAATCACTACTTTAGAGGATAAAGGGTTGGCCATCCACCTCTACCTTTTACCATAATGATGAGGAAACCAAAACCGAGGCATATTATGTGTCTACACAGCTGCTTAAAGGCAAATCTAGGGCTGGGGCGATGGCTCAGTGGAATAGGCACTTGCCTGGCAAGCGCAAGGGCCTTTCAATCCCTGGCTCTGAAAAAAAAAAAAAAAGGCAAATCTAATCCAGGAACCCTAGACTGTCAATTTCAGGAACTCTATCATACTCCAATTTTAATCATTTGCATGCTGCCATTATAGTTTCTACATCCCTGATAGTACCTGTATTATCATTTTTATATGAGTAGGTATATTTTTAATTTAATAAATTCATTTGAAGAAGAAACAGGTAGACAAGGGAAAGGAAGACAAGTATAAACATTTGCAACAATCATAGCAGCAGAGAGAGCAATTTGTTCTTATTTTACATTTTTATTTATCAAATACCCATACTTTACTTACCATATGATAGGTTCACTGGGTGTGGTGGTGCACACCTGTAATCTCAGCACTTGGGAGGCTGAGGCAGGAGGATTGCTATGAGTTTGAGGCCTCTCTGTGCTATAAAGTGAGTTTAAGGCCAGCCTGAACTGCATAGTGAGGCCCTGTCTCAAAAAGACCAAAACAAATAAACAAGTCCCATATGCTACATTCTATTTTAAATTCTTTACATGAATTATTTTTATCTTAAGAACAAACTTATTAGGTAATATTATCATCCTAATTTTATAAATGAAAGAACACAGACACAGAGGTCCAAGGCCAACTAACTCGTAAATGATAAAAGTGGGATTCCAGTCCACATGGACTAGTTCCTGAGTCCATACACTTAAACAACTGGAAGTGTCCAGCCAGTAGGAAGAGAAATGCATTTAAGGCTGAAGACAATGGTAGTCAAGAAATAATGGCCAAGTGAAACAAGGCAACTGGACCAGAAGGATCAGGCAAATTCTTAGGAAAAGGAGATTGTGTTAGTTGGCTTCCTATTATTATGATAAAATACCTGAGATAATTAATTTTTAAATTTAAAAGAAGGGGGCCTGCTGTGCTGAGACGGCAATTGAGACTGGGCATAGTGGTGCACGCCTGCAAGCCCAGCTCTTGGGAGGCTGTAAACAGGCAGATAACTACGAGTCCGATCTAGTAGTGAGACCCTGAACACCCTGTAGACCCTTCCCTAAAATACAAAAATAAATAAATTTAGAAGAAGAAAAAATTTATTTTGACTCATAGTTTTGGAGTTCGCATCCATGGTCTACTGGCTGCATTATTTTGGGGTCTGTGGTGAGACCGTAAATCATGATGGGGATGTGTGGCAGAGGAGGCGGCTCACCTCATAGTGGCCCAGAAGCAAAAGCAGAGGTCTCAGTATTCCCTTCCAGGACATGCATCAGCTATATCTTAAAGCTTCTACCACCATGCACAGGTACCATGAGCTAGGGAACCATGCCTTTTAACCAATAGGCCTTTGGGGGATGCTTATACAAACCATAGAAGAGCTTTTAGCTGGAAGAAAAGATGAACAGCGATGATGGTGGAAAGAAATAAGAACGTGGAGAGGATTCACTGTATATTGGGGTGAATACAAGATGAAGCTTCATCTCACCTTCTGGATGAAGAGAAGTATTCCTCCACACCAGACAGGGTAGGGTATCTGCTGAAGAGCACCAGCCACTGAAAGGAATGATTTCCCCTTATTAAAAAAAAAAAAATTAAGAAGCACCATGTTTTACAAGAACTTGAGTCAACTAATCTCTTTAAAAATATACAGGGTTCTTTGGATAACATTTTAGGGTTTTTGAGACATTTATGTTTCCACAAGTAGTTCACAAATATACAACTAGAAATACACACACACACACACACACACACACACACACACAGAGTTACTGCTAAGAGAAAGCACCGTTTTATCATACATTTTGCCAGCTTGTCATAGTTTTCCAATGCTTGACTTTTCAAAAACAATTTTTCTTGGAAATTTTTGTCTCTTACACTTTTCAGGTTTTATAGATCACGATGTTAATAAAAATAAACTTGGGAAAATTGGATGAGTGTTGTTAATTTGGAAATATCAGGATTTCTAAAGAAAAATTTTATGTTTTTCCCTTTGTAGTATGCAAGTACTTATGTGGAAATCCTTGTATGGCATTAGGTGGATGAATTTCCACAGAAGCTCAAATTTACCAGACAATATATTCAGTTATCAAAATGAATATTAATATATATATTTTAATGACATATATACAGTTTAACAATGTGGAGTGAGAGATAGTAACTCAGAGAAAGTATCTTGGAATCAAACAAACCTAAGACCCTGACATCATCATATCAGGTGCAAATATGTATTGGTGTTACCCACCAGCTTTATAGGTTTATAAGGATTCAATGAGTGCTATACAAAGGATTTGGAACATGTTTAGTATCATTTAACTGCTTTGGTCCAACATAAAGCATAATGAACTAAATAGTAAGCTTCTTAGAAGCCTGAGAATTTGTTTCATCTTTGCATTGGTAAATTTTAAATGCTGGCATTAATTTCTAGGTAAGCAAGAACCTGTTTGTTCTGTTACCTCAAGACTGAGCTTTAAAAAAAAAAAAGAAAAGACTGAGCTAATGATTTTTTTTTTTTTGAGTTAATGATCTGGAATAGCTCTAATCAGTCATTTTCAAAATGTGGTTACACCTATCCTTGAAGTTTCCTAAGAGCCTTTCAGGAGAGCTACTTCAAATTATTTTCACAATTATTGTAATAGTATATTTATTAATCATAAAACTAATTTCATAATAATAATTGTCAAATACCATTTTTGTTTTTAAGGGTGTTGTCATTTGCACTGATCACATAAAAGCAATAGTGGGTAACACTAGTAACACCTTAACATGAATTAAGATAGTGATACTGTGTGTCATGGTTTAGGGCTTTTGCAAGGTGAAGAATATCATACAGGATAGGTTTTATAATAGTATTATATAATGCATCACCCAAGAATCACATACTACAAATGCAGGAAATCTATCCACACATTAAATACTAATGAGGGCCTACAGCTTATAGCAATGCCTCCCACCAGTCTAAGTGGAGGCCTAGAGCCCACAACAAAGTCTCATGCAGGTCTTCTTCACGGATCTGTGCTGGAAAGGCCCAAGGGTCAGTGGTGGAAGCTAGGAAGTCTATGCCAGCAGGATGAAGGATCTGAGCTAGCAGGCTGAGGGATCTAAACTGGAGCTAGGAAGCAATGCTCAAGGTAAGCACCAGAGCTCCCCCAAAAGTACCACAGCTGTCCTCAGCAACAATGAGGTCCCAAGATCCTCCAGCGATGAGGAAAGCTGAGTTCCCATTAGGAAAGCCAATGTGGCAAGCTTCATGAGACGGAGCAGTGTGCCTTCTCCCTCTGGAGCCAGAAAGTCATACTCAAGATGAGGACCCAAGCTTCTCCAGAGTTCATCGGGAAAGCCAGCACGAGGTCCTCCAGCAGAACAGCCCAAGAGAACTAGCAGCTTCCGACAGCTTCTCCAAGCAGCATCCCTAACAACATCCTTAGCAGCTTCTCCTGTTCTGCCTTCATGCTGCTGGCAACAATACTCAGGTGGGCCTCCCACACTCAACACCACGCTAGTTTAATCCAGCTGGGTATAGGAAATTGATCACCTGTTAGAAATCCACTACACTGGCAGATTTCTCTTACTATCAACCTTAAATAATCAACCTACAAGGAAAACATTTAGTATGGCTCACACTTTTAGAGGTTTTAGTCCATGATCACTTGGCCCTGTTGCTTTGAGCCTATGGTAAGCCAGCAGATGACAGTAGGAGTACACCAAAGAACAAAACTGGTCAACTCAGGTCTGGAGAGCAAAAGAAAGCAGAGGAACCGAGGATCCTACAGTTCCCTTTAAGGAACATAAAAAAGACCTTCCAGTGGACCCCACCTCTTTTTTTTTTTTTTTTTTTTTTGTATTTTAGGGAAGTGTCTACAGGATGTTCAGGGGCCCACTACTAGATCAGACTCTTAGTGATCCGCCTGTTCACAGCCTCCCAAGAGCTGGGATTACAGGCGCACACCACCACGCCGAATCTCAATTGCCACCTCAGCACGTTCCCCGTGAGTGGGCCTGCACTCCTCGCTCCTCCCAGCCCCTGCACCTGCTTACAGGTGCTTTAATCCTCTGAGCTATTTGGCCAGCTGCTAGGCCCCCTCACTTCTTAAAGCCTTTACCACCTCCAAAGCATTTACTACAGGGAGCTTTG
The DNA here is from genome assembly GCF_000260255.1 of Octodon degus. Taxonomy (NCBI): domain Eukaryota; kingdom Metazoa; phylum Chordata; class Mammalia; order Rodentia; family Octodontidae; genus Octodon; species Octodon degus. Next base: position 5,836,484 of record NW_004524655.1, read on the forward strand.
GAGGACACTTAAGATCTAAATTAGAGCAGGTACCAATGTCTACTAGTAAACATGTTATTTATTCTTCACTCCAGTGTATTCACGGAAGGGAATAAAAGCTCATATCACTTAAGAATGTCCCTGTTTAGAAGCTGGGGAGATGGCTCAGTAAAATAAGCACTTCCTTGGCAAGTGCAAGGGCTTGAGTTCAATCCCCAGTTCTGCAAATAAATAAATAAATAATAAATGTTCCTGCTGAAGCATCACTTTTATTAAATCCAGTCCCTTGAGTATTTTTTGATAGTCTACATGATAAAATGGGAAATATCATACAGTACTTTTACTGCATTCTGAGATACAATGGTTGATTTGAGATAAAACACTCATGCCATTGTTTGAGTTCTGAGAAAACTAGCACATTTTGCACAGAACATTTTTACTTTAATCAATGACAAATTACAGGGGGCCTGCCCCTTAGCTCAGTTCTTTAAGTGGCTGCTTCAACAAAGCAGTCAGGCTCAGGTGGCTGTGGTTCGATCCCCACAACTCCAGCCAGCCAAACCTGCCCTGAAGGCATTCAGAGAAAAAAAAAAAAAAAAGACAAATTACAGTATTCAGATTCGGCAAACATTTTCTCAAGAGTTAATAAAGCAAGACCTCACTATTGATATTACTTGATACTTATGATAAAATTTAAACTTCCAAGAAAAAAAAAAGTTTTGGGAAATTCATACACATCTCAGTGGGCTTAATAACTATCCAACACTTAAATACTGTACTTTTATGAGATCAGTAGTAATATCGTTTGAATGAACATTGTTCTTTTCATATTGCATAAAATGGCATGTGACAGTATTTGGAAGAGCTGTATAACTCAGTGGACTATATTTCCTAAATGACCAATGCATGTATATAGACTCAAGCATCCAGAGGCAAAAGATCATTTCAAAAGGTAGATAGATCAACAGGTTTCCTTGAGATGATTTTATTTATTTATTTATTTATTTATTTATTTATTTTTGGCAGAACTGGGGATTGAACTCAGGCCCTCCTGCTTGCCAGGGAAGCACTTATTCTACTGAGCCATCTCCCTGGCCCCTCCTTGAGATGATTTTAGATTCCGTGTTGCAACTAACTTTTACGAAATTATCAATTGTCAGGTGTTGGTGTAATAACAAAGAAACATATCCACAATTATCTGAAAATTCTATTAAACAACTAAAACTCTTATTAAAATATTCCTTAATCTTTGTGAAACCAGATTTTCTATACAAAGCACAATCAAAATATTACATTAAATGGAGAATCAGATATAAGAATGCAGTTTCCTCTTAAACCAGACACTACAAAGATCTGCAAAACTGAAAAATATAACACCATTCTCTTCACTTTTTTGAAGTCTGAAAACAGATTTATTATAAGAAACCCTGGAGTTAGTCTACCAAGATCCAAATCTGACACCTCATTTTCCTCCTCCTATAAAATTGGAAGAGTAACCTTACTTACATTAAGTGCTTAAAATTCTTATTTATTTATTTATTTATTTATTTATTTATTTATTGGCAGAACCAGGGATTGAACTCAGGCCCTGACACTTTCCAGGGAAGCACTTATTCTACTGAGCCATCTCCCAGCCCCTTCTCCTCTATTTTTGATATAAATATCTACACCTATACAAACTAAAGGTTTTTTATGTTCTCAACAATTTTTGAGAGTGTAAAGCTATTTTGCTTTTTTTTTAATTTTTAAATTTATTTATTTATGTTTGTGTGGCGGGGGCCAGCTCAGCCCACCAGGGGGCAGGGCTGGCTGGCATGTGGTGCTGGGGGATTGAACCATGGTCCCTGTGCTTTGCTAAGCTTGTTCTAAGTAGGTGCTTTAGACCACTGAGCCATCTCACCAGCCCCTGTAAAGCTATTTTGAGAACATTTTTTTTTGTCAGTAAAAGGTCTCTCTATGCAGTTCAGACTCATAGTAATGCTCCTGTCTCAGCCTCCCTTAGTTCTGGGATTATAGGTGTGTACCATCATGCTTGGTTCTGGGCTGGTACGCCCAGGATTCCAGGTTGAGAGTCAACATTTTAAGAACCATCATTCTAAATAGTTACCTAAACTTTACCTGATCTTCTATGGCCATTCATAGAAATACAGGGCTTAGGGCCAAATCTTACAGTAAGAAATGATCACTTCCTAGTGAGGATAGGCAGAACATTATTGGGAATTAGAGTAGGACCCTACTGGCTCATTTTCACAGTCACAGCTAAGTCTGTTATCTCAGGACCACTGAATTGAAGCAGAAGCAAGCCAAAATCATGGCTTTAGAAACAGGCTGCCCTCCGTATTAACGAAAAACAAATTGCTGATTCCTTTTGATCAAGAATCCTGTTTGTTCTCCAGACATGCATCTCCATACTGACTAGGGAGAAACTTGTTCTTCCATGGGTCAAACAAGACAAAAGGGACTTGTAACTGGATATCACCAGGACCCACAATTTCTGGTCAAGGAGGGATACAAAAGTGCTAGAACATTCCATTGCTGGAATTGTACCTTGGTTGTGTGTAGACCTTTGGCTCTCAGATAGACATGGCAACCCCTCTGTTGTCTGTCTCCTTTTCAAAGCCAGCCTTGAATGAAGCTCAGGTGCTTTCAGATTCTTGTCATCAGTCTGAAATTATACTATGATACCTGTATGTTGTTTAGGGTATGTATCTAATAAGGAATAAGAACCATGAGAAACCATTAGACCCATTTCAGCCTCTTGGTGTTCTGAAATTTCTATCTCACCGGAATGAAGAGAGTTAAAATAGGATGTAACTCAAAAATAGGTTGTCATTCAAGAGGAAAAGGAAACAAGGACCAATTCTGCCTTCAGAAGGAATTGTTTCTGAAAATAGGAGACAGAGAACATTACCAATGAATTCAAAGCAAGAAATGACCAGAAGGCACCCAGCAGACTGACTCTTCAATTCTTTTTTATCATTGGAGAAAGCTCTCCTTCCATATTGAGCCAATCTATCTTGGTCATAAATTACCACCTCAAGACTGCCTGTCAAATGTCAGGCAAGTAAATAATTATACGGGCGAACACTAGGGGCAGCCTGACTGGATCTGAATCACCGGCCTCAGTATCTTCCTCTGTGAAACGAAAAAAGTGACAATATTTTTATAAAGTGCTTGCGAAGATTACCTGAGATGATGCACACAAGCGCTTATTACACAGCGTACACTAAATGCCAAATAAACTGTAGATATTATTAGGGAGAGTCTGTGTTTTGTATTCTCATCTACAAGCAGATTTTCCGTTATTTATTTTCTTTTTCTACATAAACCCTTCCCAGGCTGCTGCTTTCCGAAGCATCTGGTCTGTCCTTCATAACACTGAGTCATCATCATTAAGATGCGGAGTTTCCCAAGTCATCCCTCTTACTGCTCTCTAGGGCTCCCTCTCCTGATGGATTAGCGCTGCGTGACCCAGACCTAAATTCTGCGACGGCAAACCTCTTGGGAATGGACTCCCTGTTTTGAAGGAGTGTTCCCAGTCCCCCACTCTAAGGAGAGTAGCCTGAGTCCTCACTCCCAGGAGGCAGAGCGCGGAGCGAGACTCCCGGGTGAGAACGAGGCTGGGGACCCGGCCGCGCGGCTCCCCAAGAGATAGGTGGGCCTTAGCGAGGCCACACCCCGAGGTGAGCGTGCTGGGGGCGGGGCCACATCCTGAGGTGAGAGCGAGGCTAGGGGCGGGGCCACGCCGCGTAGCGCACTGGAGGTGGGGGGTGTCCACGCCCTAGAACTGTGGGACCGTTAGGGATATGCTAGTTACCTAGTCGGCGGAGCGCGCCGCCGCCGCCCCCCGGGCGTGAGGCTGCGCAGAGGTTAAAGCGGCCGGCGCCACCTGGGTGCGGCTGAGGAGACCTGCGAGCCAGCGAATCCCGCGCGGACGCGGCGAACAGGTGCCCGCGCGCGTCAGGCGCCGACGAGGGGCGGGGAGAGAGGCGCGGCCGGAAGCCCGGGGCGGGCTGCGGCCGGCCGGGTGAGCGAGAGGACTGGGGAAGGCAGGAAAGAGCTCCCCCGGCTTGCGGCCCGCAATGTGGAGCCGTCGCCTCGGCCTCTGCAGCAGCCGCCGCCGTCGCCGCTGCTGCCGGGGCTGCCGACGAGTCGAGGGACATGGAGCGCGGCTGCAGAGGGAGGCCGGCGGCAGCAGTAGCAGCGAGCGTCGTGGCGACAGGGGAACGCAGCTCGCCCCGTGAGGCGCTGCCTGGCCGGCGACGGCAGCAACAGCGGCAGCAGGGCGGCTGAACACCCGGCGGCGACGGTGGCGGCCACGGCGGCGGCGGCGGCGGTGGCGGCGGTCGTCCTCGCAACCTCCCTTTCTGCTTCGCCCCCCTTAGCCTTCCCTTCTTCGGCCTTCCCTTTTCCCACCCCTCCTCGTTTGCCTTCTCCTCCTCCACGTCCTCCCCGGCGCTCGCGAGCAGCTTAGGGCGGAGGCGCGTGCCGCCGGCGCGGGGGAGGGGCGGGCCGGCGCG
>NW_004524655.1:5841082-5870856 GCF_000260255.1 Octodon degus
CGGCCGGGCCGCACCGCTGCGGGCTCCGCGCGCGCGGGCCATGTCCGCCTTCTGCCTGGGCTTGGCCGGCCGCGCTTCAGCACCCGCAGAGCCGGACAGCGCCTGCTGCATGGAGCTGCCTGCTGCGGCCGGGGACGCAGCCCGAGGTCCTGCCGCCGCCGCCCTTGTCTCCTTCCCCGGGGGCCCGGGGGAGCTGGAACTGGCGTTAGAAGAGGAGCTGGCGCTGCTGGCGGCCGGGGAGCGGCCGTCCGATCCCGGGGAGCATCCTGAGGCCGAGCTCGGGCCTCCGGCCGAGGGCACCGGTCCGCAGTCTCCACCTGCCCACGACCCTGAGTTGCTGTCAGTGATCAGGCAGAAAGAGAAAGATCTGGTGCTGGCCGCCCGGCTGGGCAAGGCGCTGCTTGAGAGGAATCAGGACATGAGCAGGCAGTATGAGCAGATGCACAAGGAGCTGACCGACAAGCTGGAGGTGAGGACCTCCCAGGATGGGTGGAAAACTGAGCCATCTCAGGTACCCTTCGAGCCCGGGGTAGTTTTGGTAGCCATCCTCCGCCCACCTCATACTCCCTCAACCCATCCATGCTCACCCTCCTACATCGAGGAAAATCCTCAGGAATAGGAGAGAGAATTTCTAATTATCAGATTAGAGCATCTATTGAACCCACCAGAGTTTACCACCTTGCTCACAGCAAATAGGTCCATACAAAATAGGTCCATACACAGCTCCCAGTGCTATGGGGCCATTCTATATATGTACTGTACACTGCATCTAAAATAGAGCATACAGTATGACTAATTTATACAGCACTGAGACGTCTACACATAGAAATGAGAAAGTCGAGAAGCATTCAAAGTATGCTTCAGGTTTTCAGAGAAGTAGTTAATCTCTAATCAGGGTGTTAGCTTAAAGCTTTCCAGTTTGAGCATTAAGGCCTCTAGATGCCCTTGTCTTAACTTCCTGGCAGCTCAGAGTTGTGGGAAACAGGTGCCCCTAAAGCAGCTTTATATAGTCTTCAAATACTAAGGGATTAAGAAATGTGGTTCCATTGCTGAAATCAGGCGAGGCAGGGATCAACATGTAACCCCTGGTAGTGGATTTAATGTGGGCCTCAAAATTTATGTGTATTTAAATTTTTGTGTGTGTATTTGAAGTCTCAGGCCTGCAGTTGGATGACAGGTACAAACTATAAGAACCATATTTATTATAACTACTGTTATAAACACCTTTATTATTATTTTATTTTTTATTTTTTGATGGAAATTGAACTCAGGCCTGTACACTTACCAGACAAGCACTTAATATTTTCTGTCAGTTTCTTGCATCCAGGTCATTCAGAGCTATACTTGTTTTCTTTCCTCCTAGCTAAAAAAGAGCTAAGGACGGAATTGAATACAGTACAGAATGCTAAGGCTTCTAAAATTAGAGTGATTTGAAAAAGGAAGGAGAGGTCATTAATGAGCAGTGGAAACAAGCTTTTGCTTTTCTGGCTCTGCATTTACTATTACCCAGTGTGGTTACAGTTCTTTTCATTTTTACTTACAATAAAAATAGTTGCAGATTGAATAAGGTCTGAAATTGATCCTAGTTGAGTCCCATATCACTGAGCAGCCAGAGTTTGGATTAGTAAGATTTAAGTGTCTGTGATCTAGTGACATATCAAAAGAGAAAAAGGTAAAGAAGGAAACCAGTAAGTGCCCTATAGTTGAGTTGGCCTGTTAACTAGGTCTGCCAGCTGATGAGCTCCTGAGATATGTCTCTGAAAACTCGTTTGTGAGACCTGTGAGTACACTGCCAAAAGGCAACTAATGAATTGAATTGTTTAATTTGCACTTGAAGTAGAGGTTTAGAAATAAAAGGGTGTCTTTTCTTTCCTAAAGATTCAGTTACACAACTCTGTAAAGAAGTACTACTGCAGAGATTTATACTTGTGATTGGAAATTCCTTCAGTGGAGGACTTGATTAAAGAGACAGCTAACTTGAAAGGAACATCGTATCAGTTTGATTAGTGATAGATTTCATAGTAATCCTGAGCATGCAGTTACACATATCCTGATTTCCATAAGAGAGCCTTTATACATCTCTTCATCAAAGGAAAAGGACTTCAAAATTCTGCTGTACAAAAAAAGTTTTATTATAAAAGAATAAATTACCTTTGGTATTTTGTAGTTGACTCGATGGGTAACAATAAACAATCTTTCAGACTGTTAAGATCTTTACTGTTCTTCAGGTCAGCATATGAATGGTTGTATTAAAAATTATTTTTAAATTCTAAAAGTTGCCCTCACATATATTGTGGATGTATTTAATGCTACTGACCATTGCACTTTGAAATGGTCATGATAATAAATTGTAGGTTTTGTATATTTAGCTAAAACTTAGAAACAAATTTAAATTTTTTTTACCTGATATAATTTTTTAAAGCTTATTCTAATTGTAATTGTAAATATATTTGAAAATAGTAAAACCAGTCTATCTCTGTCTGTCTGTCTGTCTCTCCATCTCTCCCTTTCCCTTTCACTCTTCTCCCTCTCTCTCTCTCTTTCCCCTCTCCTCACTCCTCTCTCCTCTCTCTCCTTCCTCTCCAGTACTGGGATTGAATCCAGGGTCTTCACATTGAGCTGTATCCCCAGCCCATTTTTATTATGTGTGTGTGTTTTGTGGTAGGATCTCATTAAGTTGCCCAGGCTGCAGTCAAACTTGCCATCTTCCTGCCCATCAAAATGTTGAGATTACAGGCATGCATCATATGCCCAGGTTGTTTTTGTCTTTTTTGGTATGGAGGTTTACTATGTTGCCCAGGCAAGTGTCCAACTCTTGGGCTTAAACAGTTCTACCTCAGCCTCCCAAGTAGCTGGGATTGCACATGTACACTTATTTCTATGCTGATCTCTAAGAGCTTTTATTAGTGTACATTTAAAAATATCTTACAAAATATTGCCACTAATTGCTTTTTGTGTGTGTTGTGCTTTTGAGAATCTAACCTAGGGTTTTAAGCAGGCACTCTTCCACTGAGCTACTCCCACCTTAACCCCTATTAATTCTAGTGTCACCTATGAGACTGTAAGTCTGATTTAACACAGGTCTTGTATTTTCAATTAAATAAAATATTTGGGAGTAGAGAACCAGCATGTAAGGATTTATAATTTGCCAAAAGCTGTCGATATTGAAGTCAAACATTTTTTTCACAGGTTGATTTGAAAGGTACATATGAGTGGACTCAAGACAATGGTGGCTTTACTATTAAATTAGTTTTATTTTAGTCTCATCACAGCTTCAAAACTGATACCTTTCTGCTGTAAGGTGGCACATGCCTGTGATCCCAGGCTGAGGCAGGGAGATCACTGCTAATTTGAGACCACCTTAAGCTACATAGTGAGTTCAAGGCCTGGCTAAACTACATAGTGAGAGTCTGTCTCAAAAAAAAAAAAAAAGAAAAAGAAAAAAGTTGATTCTTTTCTAACAGGACAAACAAGGCATTTTCAAGATCTTTTCTACCTAGTCGTGAGTTAATATTGATTATCTTTCCAGTTTGGAATGCCAGACTCAAAGATTTTTTTTGTTGTTGTTCCTGGGAATTGAACCCAAGGCCTTTGGATTGAGCTATTTTTCTAGCGTTTCTTACTTTTTTTGCTTTTCAAATAGGATCTCACTGAGTTGCCCAGGCTGAGCTTGAACTTGTAATCTTATTGCCTCAGCCTTTCAGAGTGCTGGGATTATAGATATACACTACCATATCCAGCCAAAGCCAAGATTTTATTTTGTCATTTTAAGGCATAAATTTGATCCAACTATTTCTTCATTAAAGGCATACTGCTTAAAGTCTTCACTGGTTTGAAAGTTAACATAGGTGATTTTTAGCTTTACATCTTAACCTGTTAAAATGAAAACATGGGTTAAGTGGAAAACTGTGGCCACTTTTTCCAACCTTCAATTAGCTAGACTATATTATTCATTCATTTCATACATTTGAAGTTCTTAAGACTTTTAAAAATTTCTTTTGTATTTGTAATTAGCCCTTTGATTTAAAAACTTATATTCAGCCAACTTCTTAGTTTTTTCCTAGCCTATGAATTAAGATACTAACTTGCATTTATATACTTTCATTCTTTGGGGATTAAAAATTTATTTTTGTATAGGAGTCTCCCTTTTTTTTTTATGACTGAAAGTAGATTCTTACTGCAGATGTGATCTGTACCCTCAGTTGTATTTTTTAAAATGTATTTAGGGTCTGCAGGGTCTCACTACACAGATCTTGTAGTGATCCTTCCTGTTTTTCAGCCTCCCAAGCACTGTGATTACAAGCGTGCCACCACATCTCTGCACCCTGGGGGTGGAGCTGGAAGGCAGGCCGGGATTGAACCCCTGGCCCCTGTGTCTGCCTAAGCAGGTGCTTTAATCCACTGAGCTATCTGGCCAGCCCTTCAATTATATTTTTGTCTTCCTGTAGGCTAATTCTCAGGATTCTATTAGGAGTTACAGTACTAGGGATTGAACCCAGGGCTTTGTGCTCATGAGATCTACCATCAGGCTACAGCCCCAGTCCTTTATAAATTTTGAGACAAGGTCTTGCTAAACTGTTACATGCTGCCCTGGAATTTCTAATCCTTCTGCCTCAGCTTCCTGAGTAGTAGGATTATAGGCATGGTGCTACTATGCCCAGCTGTCTGTTATTATGTTTTGAGATGGATGAAAGGTGATGAAAATGAGTGTCTACCAGATGTAAAGGACCAAACCCAAGGATCCTGATTTACATTCAGTTTTGGTCCTCTTGGAAAATAGTACCTTTTTCTTTGTGTATTTCAAGAACCATGTGCTAGACTTAGGAAAATAGTTTCACTTTTTAAATCTTTTTCTCTGGAAAGGGCAAGGGGACATGAAAAGAATTCAGCTGTGTTATATACATGTACCAGTTCCCCATGAGGAAGGTAATCATTATGAACTGAAAAGATGTACTAATAAAATTTTAAAAAATAAAAGTAATCTTTTCCCAAAAATCAATTTTGGTAAAGACTTGAACAACTTTTGTGGGTTTGGATTTTTAAATACTTATTTTAAATGATTGGTTTTAAAGTTATAGAGAAATTGAAAAAATAGTACAAAGTGTTTTTTTATATCTACAGTAGTTCCTCGATATTTCGTGGTTTGACTTTTGCAGACTCACTGTTTTTGGAGGTTTTCAAAAAATACTAATCTAAATTATTTATCCTGCATTTTTTGTTATAGCATGGGATTTTGCAGTACCATACAGTGTGTGTGTGTATGTGTGTGTGTGTGTGTGTGTTGTTAAAATTGCATTCAGATTTATGAGTTTAGAAAATGATTAAGAACATTAGGAGTGTTTTTAAAAGTGTGGAAAAGGTTTATAAGAGTGTGGGAAAGGTTTATAAAGCCTTAAGATATATAGATACTAAAATAAATATAACATCACTACTTTGCTGATTTTCACTTATCTTACATGTCTGAAATGTAATCTCTGTGATAAGTGAGGAACCACTGTACATTGTTTTCTCTTAATGAGATCTTATATTAGTATGCTACATTTGCCAGAATTAATGGTGCATTATTACCAAGTAAAGTCCTTAAAGTATTCAAGTTTCCTTAACCTGTACCTATTACTTTTTTCTATCCAGGATACCATATTACATTTATTGTTTATATCTCCTTAGGTTTCTCTTTGTTGTGCCAGTTTATTAGACTTTTCTTGTTTTGATCACATTCATAATTTTGATATTCTTTTAAATATTGTATAACCTTGAAAAACAAAGGAGAGCATAACCAAACAGACCTCCACACTTCCTGACATTCTGCCTAGGATTTACTGGTTAAGTTACCACTTACATGAAAATATAGGTCTAAGAGAAAGCTTTCTTTTCTTAGACCAACAGCTAGATGTTGTACAAAAGACTAAATTCTGTCAGTTTATTAAAAGGTCAGTCTTGATTTTGTCAAAGGGTTAGGAAACCTGAAGTAGATGGTATGTCTCTTGTTAAAGAACTATCAGAGGGCAAGGGACATAACTCAGTGGCACAGTGCCTGCCTGGCAAATCCTAAGTTCTATTTGCAGTACAAAAAAAAAAAAAAAAAAAAAAAAACCAACACCACAGAAATATCAAGACAGATTAGACTGATCAGTACCACCTGTCTTCAGTCCTTCCCCTCAAGTGGATTGGATTGTTTTAGTTGCTTGGTTGGAGTGTTCACTAGCAGCTGTTTGCTGAATATTTTTAAGTCTCTCTGTTCTTTTAGAACACAAGCCTAATTTATCTGGCCTCTCAGTAACACTGATTACTGAGTTCTTGTTACTGCCTTCTGCTCAGTCTTTTCATTTGAAAAAATTCAATAAAACCAACTACCATGGTTTTATGATTGCAATTAGCATTTGTTTCCACAATGTTTCTTTATGAAGTTTCTGTAATGTTTGGAACATTCTCTGTTTTAGAAGTTTAGCACTGTTAAGGAAACTGAATAAAAAAATCTCGGATTAGTGTGAAGTCCTTTCCTAGTCATTTGTTTTTCCAACATACTCCACATTGAGATTATTTAATGTATAAATGTAAAGTTATATGACTTTCAACAAATATATTACAGTAACTACAGCCAAATGGGTGATCTCCATAAAGTGGTCAACTTGGAGTTTTCATTGAAAACTGCATTTGCCTATATGCTCAGCATTTTTATTTTTGGATTGCCATTTTTATCTTTTGCCATGTTCTTTTTTTTTTTTTTTTTAAATGCAGTTTTTTTTCCCCATAATTTTATTGAGAAACAAACAGCAATGAGACAGTTTCAAACCAAATCGGTAGGACAGTTTCAATAACGAGCACATTGCATACATTCTTTCTAGTGGTCAAATGCTGTACAAGATGAGTACATGATATCTGCCATGTTCTTTTGACTGCACTTAATAATGGCAGATTTTCTTTTTAGGGTTAAATTTGACTTTCAGAAATGTTCACCAGTCACTCAGAGCAAAGTGAGAAATGATGGGTAAAATGGGATAATGTTTTTTAGATATGCTTCAGATGTGAATAAATAGGACCAATTTTCTTGCATGACAATAATCTGACCATTGAGGCTTCCCAGAAGTATTTCAAAATATATTTTGATAGATGAGAATTGCAACAAAACAAGAGTGTAACTTCCTAAGAACAGATGACTAAGTTCTCTGGAGAAGGTTTAGGTGCTTGTGTTAGGTTGTACAGACAATCTTAGTGCATCAGAATTTTCCTATAAAATCATATCTCAGACTTCATTCAATAACTCAGCTACTTGTGTTGCCTCATTTGTAAGGAGAAATGATTAGCTAAAGGATCTTGGAGTCATCTTTGATTGTAAGAATATTAACCGATATATAATAAATGGTTCCAAAAGAAGTCTCCTTAATTAGCACTTTGGCTATGGGACTCATTTTTAGTTTAAATGTATAGCTTGCCAGTAGATTAGATGATTTGCTAAATTTGAAGTAAATTTATAAGGTAAAGCTTGTGTCCAGGAGATGACATGTAACATTAAATGTTTCCAATAAGAATATTTCTTCTGTGAAGCTAGTTCCTTTCAGCAAGAAAAGGAAGGAGGTAATATTTTTGTAGCTGAATTGGACAACTTGTCCTGTATGGGAGAATGTTTTTTTGTTTCAGTGGGGAATAAAAGGAGAGGGTAGAAAGGAAAAAAAAAACAAAAGTCCGTGGAATTTTTAAAACATTTTAGGGGCCAGAGAGATGGCTCAGTAGAAGATCTTCCCTGGCAAGCATAAGGGTCTGAGTTCAATCCCCGGTTCCGCAAAAAACAAACAACATTTTATTTATTTTATTTACTTGGTACAGGGTCTCGCTATGCAGCTTGGACTCGTAGTGATCCTCTTGTCCCGGCCACCCCACCACTGGGATTACAGGCATGTGCTACCACTCCCAATTTCATGGAATTTTTAATAGTTTTTAAATCCTTTTCACTTTTCACCCAGCACTTAGAACAAGAGAAACATGAGCTAAGAAGACGATTTGAGAACAGAGAAGGAGAGTGGGAAGGGCGAGTGTCCGAGCTTGAGAGTGATGTGAAACAGCTACAAGATGAATTGGAGAGGCAGCAGGTTCATCTTCGGGAGGCAGATCGAGAAAAAACACGGGCTGTCCAGGAACTGTCAGAACAGAACCAAAGGTTACTGGATCAACTGAGCAGGGTGAGTCACAAGTTAAGAATTTATGTAAAATATTAAGATTTGAAAAAAGCTTCTGTATAATGCCAGGGGTGTTGCTCAGTGGTCAGATTCTTGCCTTGCATGCATGTACAAGGCCCTGAGTTTGAGAGAGGGTCTCAGGCTGATCTTAAGCTTGCTGTGTACCCTAGTCCTACTGTCTCGGCCACCCAAGTGCTGGGATTACAGGCATGTGCCTTAATGCTTAATAATTTTTGTTACGATTTATAGCTCAAAAGCCTGTGCTTCCTTTATCTAGAGAAAGTCTGTCATCTGGTCAAATTCTGTTTATTTAGTTTAAATATCAACAATGTTGTCTCTAAACTGAAAAGCTTAAGGAATTATCTAGAGCAAATGATTTTCATTGATTATGCATCTGTAAACTATAAAAAGTATGTGCCTTTAAATTTTGTTTTACAACAAGTAAAAATTCTTTACTTCAACTTTTATAGAGCGGCATCATGAAAGAATTAAGTAACCAAGGTCAAGACTATAAGAAGGAGATCGGGGTTAAATGGGCAGAAATCTAAAAGAACACATCTTTTCAATAAATTGCGTAATGGTACTAATGCCTTGCTCTATAAAGCCACCTACTTTTGAAAATTAAGTCCTACATTTATTATTTTACCTTGATCTTTCTTGAGTGTTGAAAATAAAACTACTGACTCTTCAATTACCAGAGAGAAAAGAACTTCCCTTATCCCTAATCACTACTATTCTTAGATGAGCACTGCCTGGTCTGTCTGGTTAGTATTGGTACTTGGAGAATGACTTAGGTAGGGCAGCCATATGGCAAATTCCTGAATCTACAGTGTATGAGGTTACTTTACTTTTATGTATTGTAGTTGCTTACAGCTGGTATTCTGAGATAGGTGAAAACTTCATGCCTCATAAGAAAGTGTGAAGTAAATCCTATCAGTGGGGAAAGGAGAAGGAAAAATTTAAAACATAATGCTAATAACTTAGAAAATAGTGAGTTTCCAGACAATGCATGTGACAAGTGAGGATTCCAAAACTTGCTAAACATCTTGCCTATAGATTTCCCATCTAGAGAATCTGATCTGATGAGAAGAAAAAAAAACTTCAGTTCATGGGGTCAGTGTTTCTGAATCAGCTTTAAAACCTTTTTCAACAACTAGGAAGGGAATTTCTATCCTTTTAAAAATTTTAAGAGTTTTGAGTCCTTTATTTTTCATGAAAGATTAACCAGAGAGGTCTGGCCAGATTGACTTATTCAGAAACATTTAATGCAACTCTGATAAAGTTTCTCATGGAAATTTGTGAAATGAATACAACAAATCAGAACAATCAAAGGGAAGATTAAGATTTCTTGGGAACTAAATTCATGTTATACATGCAGGCTTAACCTTGCTTTTTAAGCTGGTGAGTAACAGGTGACCAAGATGGATGAAAAGAGAAAACAAATACTAACATAATAGGTTAAAAAAAAAAAAAAAGTGCTCACTTTGGCAGCACATATACTAAAATTGGAATGAAACAGAGAAAATTAGCATGGCCTCTGCATGAGCATGACATACAGAAAAAAAAACCCAAAGCTGGGAATTGATTCTTTGTCATTAACTGGATGACCTTGTTCATGCCTTGGTTTCCTTTAAAATGGGTGTAAGAATTTGAAATGAATGCAAGCACTTTTGAAATGCAAGCACTCTCAATGAAAAATGAGACAATGCATTTAAGATGAGCAGCAACTAAAGGTAAGGATTGTTTTAATGTTATGTTTACTAAAACAATAGTTTTATAGTTGTTTCATTTACCTAGTTTCACTATAGACAATCTTGATAAGGTACTTCCAAGAGAATATAAGAAGATAACAAGAATCTAGATCTAGTGAAAATGTTATCTTCTCTGGGCTTGAATATAGGCCCTGGATGGTTTTGTGGCTTTTTTTCCCTTTTTCATTTTAGGCAGGCCATGTCCCTAGGGTTTCCTTTTGTTTTTTCTTTTTCTTTCTTTCTTTTTTTTTTTTTTTTTTTTTTAATGTGGAACTGGGGATTGAACTCATGCCCTTGCCTTTGCCAAGGAAGCGCTTACTCTACTGAGCCATCTCCCCGGCCCCTCCCTGGGGTTTTCATCAGCAAGTTTAGTTTGCATTTTATTACTGGGTATTCAGGGCTAGTGGAGTTAAGTGTTTTGAAATGAATTAAGATTCTTCTAGGACCTAGGACAAACGAGCAACCACCAGAGATACTAGAAGTCCATGCTTTTTTTTATATATATAATGTATTTGATACAGGGTTTACAGGGTCTCACTACATAAATCGGACTCGTATCGATCCTCCTGTTTCCAGCCTCCCAAGCACTGGGATTACAGGTATGCGCCACCATGCCCAGTCTCAATCACTGCCTCAGCGTGCCCCTCAGAGGCAGAGCCAGCACACCAGGGATCAAACCCTGGCCGCTGCCCTCTGGCTAAGCAGGCACATTAGTCCGCTGAGCTATCTGGCCAGCCGCTGAGAAGTCCATGGTTTTTATACAGTTTATATAATGTTTTTATAAGCATGAAGTATATTTCTGTGATTATATTTTTCTAAAACTATTTTTACATTTACTTCCTTTGGCTTCCATGTCCTCCAAGAATACAGTTTTAGTGACATAATTAACATACTATAAAATTTACCTTCTAATGTATATAATTCAGTGATATTTATTGCATTTTTATGATCGGATAGTCATTACCACTATCTAACTAGAGAATACTTCACCTTCCCCCCCCCAAATAAGCCCTGTACCCATTAGCAGTCTGTTTTCATTCCTTATAACCCCAGACCCCATGCCCTGTAATTCCTGGCAACCACTAATCTACCTTCTGTCTCTATACATGTGCTTATTCTGGATATTTCATATAAGCAACATCATATCATTTGTGGCCTTTATGCAGGGTTTCTTTCACTTAGCATTACATTTGCAAGGTTCATCTGTGGATCAGTACTTCATTACATTTTATGACTGAACAATATTCATTAAAAAAAAACTTTGTTTATCTATTGACTAACTGATGGACATATGGGTACTTTCCACTTTTTGGCTATGTAAATAAAATTGTCATGAACATTCTGGTACACCATTTTGGCCGTGGTTCTTTTAGCTCTCAAGTAAAATACTATATATATATAGTTTTGAGTCCTCATAATGAAGAAATAGGTATTGTTCTTATTTTACATTAGGAAAACTTTAGAAACAGAAAGATATATGACTTAAGTATCTTAGAGTTGAAGACTGATTGGATTTTGTGTGCCTCGGTTTTAGAATTCAAAGGCAGCAGTTAAAATCATAGGCTTTTCTAGACACAGTGCATGCTTGTAACAAGCACTAAGGAGGCTGAGGCAGGATGATCTCCACACATTTGAGGCTAGCCTATGCTGCATAATGAATTCAGGACAAGCCTGAACTATAGTAAGATCCTGAGTCAAACAAACCAAAAACCACAGGCTTTGATCAAATGTCAGGTCTGCTCTTTACTAGAAGGGTGAAGGTGAGAAAGTTATTTTACCTTTACTTTCTCCTTTTTTTTTTTTTTTTTTTGGCGGTACCAGGGATTGAACTCAGGACCTTGCACTTGCAGGCACTTACGGCACTGAGCTATATCCCCAGCCTACTTTCTCCATCATAATGAAAGTAACAATTTATTGGCCGCTGATAGTAGTATGAAGATTATATAAATAATGAATGTAAAGCTCATACCATAGTGTCTTATATGTAATATGTGTTTATTAATGGTAGCCATTATAACTAATGTGTCTTCAAGATGTAAGATGGGATTTCTGTATTAAGCATCATTAGTTACTTTTCTCTTGTTATTGAGACAAAATATCTGATGCCTAAAATTAAGGAACAAAATGTTTATTTAGTTCACAGTTTGTGGAGGTGTCAGTTGACAATCAGCTGACTCCAAGGCAGGGTGGCATGGCACAGGGGCACCTCTGTAAGGCACAGCAGAGTAACAAGATCAAAAGAGGGGGACAAGCTTCTTTTCCTCCATAATATTGTATGCAGGCCATCCACCCATACCATTTCCATGCCCTCCTCTTGCACAAACTTAGGAAGTTTACAAAGTAAGGATCCTGGCTCCTTGCTGAGTTGTTTAACTTTTAAACTTCTCAACTTGATAGTTGTATATCAACCATTACAATCATCTTTCTGTTTTGGAACAAAATACTTGCAATATATGATTTAAAAGAGAAAAGGTTTATGTTGTTGTGTCACGGTTCTAGAGCTTTTAGTGCATGGTTAGCTACCTCTAAGGCAGAAACATGGTTGAGGAAATCTGCTCACTTCATGGCAACCAACAAAAAGAGACAAAGAAGGCAAAACCAAAGAGACAGGAGGGGGCAGAGGCCTTTCAAAGGCATATTTCAAAATAAAAAAAAAAAAAAAAGGCATATTTCTAGCAACCTAATTTCTGCAATTGGGCCCTACCTCAACTATGAACTCATTGATAGATTGATCCATTGAGGAGGTTATTTGATGAAGTTACTGCCCATCTACTTGAATTTTGGGGGAACACTTCATTTTTTTTTAGTATTTTTTCCATTTTATTTTTATTTATTTTTTCCATAATTTTATTGAGAAACAAATAGCAATGAGACACTTTCAAACCAAATTGGTAAGATAGATTCAATAATTAACACATTGCATACATTCTTCATAGTGGTTAATTGCTGTGAAAGATGCAGACATGATATCCTATTTACAAACACTATTAGAACAAATCTCTCTATTCATTAAGAGAATGTAACTATATATCTATCCTAACCACTTTGAATACACAGATACAAAATGGACATTCATCTGTATCTCCTTTTTTGGTTAAGTTCCGTTATTTGAATATTATAGGTGTGTAAACTCAGCAAAATATTCTAAAAGAGTTCAGAGGTCCATAATAGTATTGGATCTTCTGCTTCACTGACAATGTCAGAAATTGTTGACCTGAGTCCCCTGGAGCTCAACATAACACCATGGCTTTACTTCTTATACTTCGTTTTTATACTTTTCTGCTGGATGGTTAAGACCAAGGTAAAGAAGGACCTTTGCAACAAGAGTTGGAGCTTTTGGGTCTGATGAGGTCAGTGAAATCCCCTCAGGATTTATCCTGAGATCCTGTAACTCAGATTGTAGAACCTTTGTCAGTGTCAGCCATGTGGATGAGTCACGGCCATTGCTTGGCCAATGTGCTCTCTGTGAAAGCCTGAGAGAATGTTTTCTCTCCATGTGACTCTCCTTAGGCACCCTCTACATCATCGATCACTTTCCTCTTTGGCCCCATAATTTCCTTGATCAGAAAATTTGGGACACTACCGAGTTACGTGATGTTACAGTACAAGTTCTCATATGTCCTGAGTTTTAATTGACCTTGGAAGGCTAGGGCCAAAATGTTGGCTTTCCTTGCGGCCCTCCTTTTTCTCTAATTTTGATCTGCAAACTTAGGTTGTTAACCTTCCAGAAGAGAAGTTTATTGTTATTACCATACAATCTAGGCTGTTAAGCTTAACCTCACTATCTGTCTGAATATCAAACATGTTAGGCATATACCATGGAACAGGTATTTTTCATCAAGTATTGATATGTTGAACTTGAAGTCCCTACAGAATATGATGAAAAAACATTTAAAAATTAGAATATATTTTAAAAAGTAGGCATAAAGAATTATATAATTCTTATGTTTACACATAAGTCCAAAAACACTTCATATTAATACCATAGCATGGTCAAACATTGATTCTCTTAGCAACAGGAAAACCTTTAGTATAAATTTTCAAATTTATGCAAAAAAAATTAATGTGAGTTTTGCATCTTAATTTGTAACTGAAGTCGGGCATGGTGGCACACGTCTCTACTCCCAGGATTCTTGGAGGTGATGTAGGAGGATTGAAAATTAAACCCTACCCTGGGAAGCTGGGTGTGGTGGTGCATGCCTGTAATCACAGCACTCAGGAGGCTGAGGCAGGAGGATCGTTGCAAGGTCAAGACCATCTGGGCTATAAAGTGAGCTCAAGACCAGCCTGAACTGCATAGTAAGACCTTGTCTCAAAAAGACAAAAAAAAAAAAAAAAAAAAAAAATCCTAACATGGGCATTTTAGTGACATGGTGAGGCCCTGTCTCTTCAAAGAGTTTGGGATGTAGCTCAGTATGAAGAAATGGGTTCAATTCCCAGTGCTGCCGTGTGTGTGTGTGTGTGTGTGTGTGTGTGTGTTCATAAGTGATTTAACATATTGGTGCATAAGATGTTTTGCTTAGTAGTTAAATCTATATTCAAAAATGTTTGTTTAAAGTTGACCTTCCTAGGAGTTGACTTTGGTTTAGTCTGTGATACCTGTTCCCTACATATGCCTTCAGATTATCAGTTTATTTGCTTATTTAGACAGAATGCCCTCTGAGTTATTTTCAAGTTGCTAAGATTCTGTATCGTGTTTTCAAAATCAGGCTGACATATTTGGGGAAAGTGTAATTTACTTTCTAAATTAGAAAGAGCACAGTGACATTGACAGTGGTGTTTCATAAAATTTGTCAAATATTTATTTTACCTGTATCAAGGACAGAAAGCACAGTGGGAATTGTTTTCAGGGAGAGAAGAGAGACATGAGACATGCTTGTTGCCTGGGATGAGCATCTGTGTAAAAGTTGAATGGTGATTTTTGTGGGAATCCTTTTAATATACCATGTATCAGTTTCCAGATGATTTCCTCCCAAATAGTAACAGTAAATAAATTTATTATTAGCATTATAAAGTCATAAAGAGGACTGAGAGATCGCTCAGTGGTCTAAACACCTGCCCGGCAAGCACAAGGACCCGGGTTTGATCTCTGGGGCCACATGCTGTGCTGGCCCTGGAACCGTGGGCATGCCATGCACACCTGTAATCCTAATGCTGGGGAGGCTGAGACAGGAAGATCACTGCAAGTCAAAGCTCACAAGACCCTATTTATTTTTTAAATTATTTTTTAAATTTTTTTTAAGTCATAAATAGGCTGGCCTGGTAGCTCAGAGGACTAAAGCACCTGCTTAGGCAGAGCACAGTGTCCGGGGTTTGATCCCTGGCATGCCATGCCAGCCCCGCCCCCAGGGCACACTGAGAGGGCACTTGAGACTAGGTGTACAATCCCAGCATTTGGGAGGCTGAAAACAGGAGAATCACTACAAGGCCGATCTATGTAGTAAGACCCTGTAGAACCTGTCCTCAATACAGGAAAAACAAATATAAATAAGAGTTGTAAAGAGATTATTCACTGATTTTACTTTCTGTGCTTATGTAACACTTTTGCAGTACCGTGGAAAATTTGTAGAGCCAATATGATTTGAATGATGTAGAAACAGTCTTGTTCATAATATCAGTAATAGGCTTTTTATTTAGTCTGTGCAATCTTCAGAAGTAGCTGGAGTAAAGTATTATTTTCAGAATGAATCTCAACAGTGTTAGGAACTTTAAAAGTAGACTGGGCGTGGTGGCATACACCTCTAATCCCAGTGTTTGTGAGGCTGAAAACAGGAGGATCAAATATGAGAAACTACTTTGGCAGTAAGAATATACAATGTACTAAGCATTTTTACTCTCCTAAAATCTTGTTTTGAGATTTTGTACCATTGTTTTTATTTTTTTTTCTTTAAAAACAACTGATGTAAAAAAATAAAATAATAAAACAGGAGGATCATTATGAGTCCATCTGTGTAGTAAGGCCCTATAGACCCTGTACTAAATACATAAAAAGAAGAAACTTTAAAAATAGATAAAAGAAGATATTTTCAGTTTTTACTAATAAAAGTTCACACAGTCAAAACATTAGGGGCAGATTTCAGCACCTGTTGACCAAAGGTTAGGAAAAAATTGATTTCTGTTAGTTCATTAGATTTAAAATTGCTTAGGGACTTCTGGGGTTTTCCTTTCCCAAAATGCATAGCTCTAGAATTTGTAGAAACTGATTAGAAAATTTTCTTACACTTTCTCCCCCTGTACCTTTACATATAATAACAGTTATACCTAGCTTGCCCGCCCACCCTCCTGCTCACTTGCTCGCTCGTGCTCTCGCGCTCTCTCTCACGTGCGTGCGCTCGCTCTCTCTCTCTCTCTCTCTCTCTCATTCTGTCAACCACAGAACGATGTGCTTGGTTCAATCCTTTTTTTTTTTTTTAAACTGGGCCAGGGTTTTAGTTCCCTTTGGAACTGAATGTATACAATTGCAGTGACTTTTTGGATGGGATTCTGATGTAATTTTCACTTTGTCCAAAAATCTTATTTCAAGTATATAGAAACTGCAGAGAATAACATAAATTTAGCTTTAAAAATCTTAATATTTCATCCTACGTTAGTCAGTTATTTTTTATTTGGGTTGGATTAGGTTGGACTAGGTTTGGTTTGGATCAGATTGAATTGGTTTGGTTCCGTTCGTTTTGGAAACAGTGTTTTGCTATGTAGTTCAGACTGCCCTTGAACTTACTACGTAACCTAGGTTGACCTGAAGTTCTCAGTAATTCTCCTGCCTCCGCCTCCCAAGTGCTGGTATTACAGGTGTTCGCCACAATGCCTGGCCAACTCAGGGGGTTTTTTAGGGGATAAAATATCGTTTATACAATTGAAGCTCCCACCTCTATTCATATTCTAGAGTTAGCTTCCTTCTCATTGTTCATATATACTTATATTACATGTATAAGTGTATCTGTGTATATGTATCTGTGTACATATAGCTCATTATATAATCACCTATAATCCATTAACATCATACAATAATATATTTTTCCGTGCTTCAGACATTTAATAAAGGGCATCATAAAATATGTATGATTCTGCAACTCATTCTTTTGGCTTAGTATTACTCTTCTTTGTTTTACTCATGTTGATAAATGTAGATTCAGTTCAAGGACATTAATGATTGTCTGGTATTCTCTTGTTTAAATGCAGTACAGTATATATGTGTGTGTTTTGTCTTGTTTTCCCAATATACAAGGTTTTTGAAATATATCCTTACTCTCTTTTTAAATTGTTCTACCTTGAGATAGGTTTTCACTTAGTTGCCAAACTGGGCTCAAATATATACTCCAGAGTGCTGGGATTACAGATGTGTGTCACTGTACCTGGCTCATATATTCCTTTGTTAGAAAATATTTAGCTTAGGGCCGGCCAGATAGCTCAGCAGATTAAAACACCTGTTTAGGCAGATGCAGGGTTCAGGGATTCTATCCCTAGCCTGCCATGCCAGCCCCGCCCCAGGGCACACTGAGATGGCAATTGAGACTGGGCGAGGTGGTACACAGTGCTAAGTGTAATCCCAGAATTTAGGAGGCTGAAAAACAGGAAGGATGACTACGAATCTGATCTGTGTAATGAGACCCTGTAGACCTTATACTAAATACATAAAAAATTTTAGCTGGTATCTAGTTTTCACTATTACTGTACCAAGTTTCCTATAATGAATATTCTTGTACCTTTTCTTCTTATGCACATATGTTGTATGTTATGGGTCGATGCCGAAAGAAATGACGAGAAGACCTGATGAATGTAGCTTTAGAAGTCTCACTGAGATTAGTCTCTCCAAGTGAACCCAGAGCCTCAGAAGCATCTCACATTTATTGAGGGGTAAAGGCAGACTAAGGAATGTGTATAATTACTTAAGTGAATATAAACTATTATCTCTGTTGACTTTTACCATTTGTCTAACACTAGGCTCACACAAATGCCAGCTGATAACATCCCAAACAAGGGATCAAAGGACAGGGCTCCTGCAGGAGAAGCTGTTATCTGCTGTCTTGGGTCCCAGTTTGTCGGGAATTTGTAAACAGACAGCAACCCTCCTCGGGCTCAATCTAGTGTTTTTTGTTCTCTTGGGACAATCAGGCTTTTGTCTCAGATCTGTATTTCTACACACATATATAAAAATTACTCTGGGGATAAACACAGAAAACAAATAACTAAGTCCAAAAGTAAACATATCTTCAGATTGATGAGCTAGTGCTAGATTATTTGCCCAAGTGTTTGTATAGATTTACATTTTTAACCAGCAGTGTGTATGAGAGGCAGTTTTAATTAATTTTATTTATTGGATACACATTCTCACTACTATGTAGTTCAGACTAGTATTGATCTTCCTATCTCAACTTCTCCAACTCTGGGATTACAGGCATGCACAACCATGCCCGCTTTCAGAGCTGGCATGGCTCTGTGCTAGGGGTTCTGGGGCACAGCATGCAGTACTGGTGATCAAACCCAGGTCCTTGCGTTTGCCAGGCAGGTGCTTTGTGGTGGTTGATACAGTATGTCAATTTGAGGCATGGGAAGGTATGGGAAGATTGGCTGAATGGGAGATTCTACACCCTGAGGTGTGGGAGCCCCTCCTTAGGGCATGGAGGACCTGCCCTAGAGTGGCTCAGCTCTTAAAAGGTATATAAAGGGCTTGAGGAAGGACTGTGCACTACTTCCTTGAGAAGCTTGATCTTCATAGCCACCACCACTTCCTTGGAAGAGCTCTGGTCTTCACAGTCAGCATGGAAGGAAAGGAGAGAGGCTTGATAGATATTGCAGCTGCTGCTCCTTCCTCCACTCTTCACTGCTTTCCACTGCCATGAACTGCTGCCTTATGCCTTGTGCTACTCCGCTGTGGAGCCAGCCAAGTATGGACTGAAACCTCCACTAACTGTGAGTTAAATAAACCTTTTCTTCCTTAATTTTGGATGTTGGATATTTTGTTCCAGCAATGAATAAAAAGTAACTGAGATAGAGTTTGGTACTGGAGAAGTGGAGTTGTTGCTGTGACTACCTGGCCATGTTGTTCAAGAGATTTTGGAAATGGCTTATAGGAAGAGATAGGAAAGGTTTGGAGATGTCACCTAGTAGTGAAGAGCTGCAGTGCCTTTGGCTCCTCTGTAGAGGAGATTCTGGTCAGAGCGCAGAAGACCAGAATGCTGATAGAAATCCTGTCTATCAGGCTGGGAATGTTTCTGCTGGGATGAAGGGCTATATTAGTTGTTGGACTTCAAATGAATTGTGTTATGGGTTGGCAGAAAGTTTGTCTGCATTTTTCTCTTGTCCAGAGACTTTGCCTGAGACTGAGATTAAGCACAGTGGACTAGTTAATCTGACAAAATTTCAAGGCAGTTGAATGTTGAGGCAGTGGCATGGCTATTGTTGGGGGCTTTTAGTCACATTTATGTAGCTAATCAGGAGCAAAGTACCCAGCATGATGATTTAAAATGTTGGGGGCTTCTAGTCAAATTTATATGGATAATTAAGAGTAAGAGCCCAGTACAATGATTTAAAATGTGAGTTTGGCCAGAAAGGAAGCACCAGGAAGGCTATGGACTGCAGAGATAGAGCTGTGATCTCTATTGCTCAGGAAAAACAGGAGAATACAAAAGATGTCCTGAAAGTGTCATAGAAGGTGACAGGATCTTGCCCTTTGCAGCCGCAGAACTGTAAGGGTAAGCAACTTTGCTTTGAGGAGAAAGCCACAGAGCCCCATGTTCTAGAATGGCAGCAGTGGCCACACCAAGTTCCAGAATGGAGGCAGCAGCCACACTGGGTTCCAAAATGGCAATGGCATAGAGAATTTGTTACTCAGAATCAGGGTCAGAATGCTTAGCGATCCAGACACTTGACCCTATAACCAAGAGAAAAGAAAGCCTGGCTACTGCTCCATCTGGCAGCAGACTTGACATCAACCATGTGGAATTGGTTTAGGCGCAGACAGAATGCAGGAGTGGGGCTGGGGAGGTAGCTCAGAGGCATAAGCACTTGCCTGGCAAACACAAGGTCCTGAGTTTGATCCCCAGTACCAAAAAAAAAAAAAAAAAAGCAGGAGTTCTGAGGCTAAGAAGGCTTCCACCTAGATTTCAGAAGGCCTGAGTGGCCAGGCAATGTACTTCTGGGAGGGCACTGTATAAAATGTGAGTGAGAAGCCTTTTCAGTGGGAACCCCAGAAGTTTGGAAAAGCCAGACCGTGGATTGTCTGAGGAAAGTTGTAAGGAAAGAGCAAAGCCATCTCCCGAGAAAAGCCATGGGGGCTAGCAGCAGAAGTACTATAAGGATGGAGCCATGTAAGGCTTTTGGATCTCACAACTCATTATAGATTGCTTCAGGTGTTCCACATGGAACTAGAGGACTTCATGTTTGCCCTTCTGGATTTAAGACTTGCTTTGGTCCCAATGCTTTGTATCATGCTGTGTGTACCTTTTGAAATGGTAGTGTTTATCATGTGCCTTTGAATGTTGCAAATGTTTAAGTTTTCATTTTTACAGGGGCTCACAGCTAAGAATTTGCCTTAGATCTTGGAGGAGACTTGGGACTTGGACTTTTCAGCAATGCTGAAACTGTTAGGACTTTGGCAACTCTTAGAGATGGACTAAAATACCTTTTGCATAAAGGGATATGCATGACTCTTTGGAGGGCCCAGGGGCAAAATGTTATGGTTCTCATGTAATATAATGTTGATAGACTTAGTAATTCTTAAAGATTGTTAAAGCTGTGTTATAATGTCCAAGTTGTGAAATGTTAAAAAACATGTCTTTGTACCTGGAAACTGGTTTAAAGAAATATGTGTATTTGACAAGGGGTAGATTGTGGTGGTTGATACATTGCGTCAACTTGAGGGGTTGGAAATTTGGCTGCATGGCTGGGAGATTCCATGCCCTGGGTTGTTCCACCCTAGGGCGTAGAGGACCTGACCACTTAAAGGGTATATAAAGAGATTGAGGAAGGATTTGGTATGTCACTTCCTTAGGGAAGCTTGACCTTCACAGCTGCCACCACTTCCCTGAAGGAGCTCCGGTCTTCACAGTCAGTGTGGAAGGAAAGGAGAGAGGCTTGATAGACATTGCAGCTACTGCTGCTTCCTCTGCTCTTTGCTGTTTTCCACTGCCATGAACTGCTGCCTTCTGCCTTGTGCTACTCTGCCCTGGAACCATCTGAGTCCATTTCAGTATGGACTGAAACCTCCACTATGAGCTAAATAAACCTTTCCTGCCTTGACTTTGGGTGTTGGGTGTTCTGTCCCAGCAACCAGTAAAAAGTAACTGAGACATGCTTAGACTACTGAGCTATCTCCCCAGCCCTTTGAACTGTTCTATGTGTTTGTGTGTCCATGTGTGTGCACACACTGGGAATCACACCCAGGCCTTTTGGCCTGCTGACAAGAACTCCACTGCCCTTTACTATCCTTTGCATCTTTTTTTTTTTTTTACATTTCACTATTGTCATTTTTTAATTTCATTATGTGAAATGAAATATTTGTTTTAATTTCTATTTCATGAATTACTAGTGATATTGAACATCTTTTATTTGTTTACTGTGAACATTGTTTTATCCACGTTAATTATGAATTATCCAAATGTATAGCCTTTACCCCCTTTGTTGGTATAAAAGAGATTTTTTAAATACACATTCTGGGGTTTATGTTTGTTTGTGGAGTTTGTTTTGAGACAAGGTCTCACTGTAGTTCAGGCTGCCCTTGAACTCACTGTCTAGCCCAGCCTGGCCTCAAACGCAAGGTAGTCTTTGTAGGTCTGCCTCCCAAATTCTGGAATTACAGGTGTGTGCCGCTATACCCAGCTTAATACAAATTCTTGATTGTAGTGTCATTTTGTTTATGGAGGCTTACATTTTTTTAAAGATCTTTTTTGTGTGTGTGTTTTGCTTTATCATATCCTCTAAGTCATAAAGGAGTTTTTCCATACCTATGCATAAATTTAAAAGTTGGTTTTTCTGTTAAGATAGTTAATGTAGCTGCAGCTTATTTTATGATATGTGAGATAGGTCCCATTATGTTTCTACATGAATTATCCTCTCACCAGTATTTTCTTTACCACTGATTCCTAATGTCTTATGAATTTTTAAATGTAAAAGAAAAAAGAATCCTGGGCTGGAGCTCTAGCTCCTTTTAAGGGCTATGGGAGAAGGATCTGTTCTAGGCCTGCGTCCCTGGCTGGTACAGGGCTGTATTCCCCCGTGTCTCTTTAAACTGTCTTTCCACTGTCTGTTTCTGAATTTCCTTTCTTTATAAGGATGCCCTCACCTTGATACCTCATGCCTAGCGTGATTGAAGCCCTGGCTTCAATCACTAGTGCTGAAAATTTTTTTAAAAGGCCTGAGGATGCAGCTCAGTGGTAGAACAGTTTCCTAGAAAGTACAAGACCCTTGATTTAATCTTCAGTGCATTGACAACAAAAAACAACAACAAAAGTGCAAGAAAAAAATTTAACATTTACTCTGAAGAGCCAGGATAACTTGAAAATTGAACACCTTTTTGTTCTTTTGTTTGATACTGGGAATTGAACCCAGAGTCTTCACTTTGAACTATAACTATATCCTGCTCACTTTTTAAATTTAGCCTTGCTAAATTTCCCGTGCTGGAATTGCAGGTGTATGTTACTACCCCCAGCAAAAATTTAACTCTTTTACCAATTAAAAAAGACCAATGGGGAAGATTAAAAAATCTAGGATTATAGAAAATTGTATTAGTTTCCTAAGTTTACCTGTAGGTACTATAGGTTGAGTGGCTTAAACAACAGAAATGAATTAGCTCATATAATTCTGGAGGTCAAAGTCCAAAGTCAAGGTGTTGATAAGGTAAACTCTTGAGGACTGTGGAAGAACGATCTGTTCTAGGCCTGTTTCCTTGGCTAGGAGAAGACTCTTTTTCCCCATGTCTCTACATTGTTGTCCTTCTGTATCTGATTCCATATTTTCTTTTCTTATAAGGTCTCCAGTCATATTGAATTAGGTCCTGCTCTGATACCTTACTTTGCTGTCATTTTCTTTGTAAATATTTTTGTCTCCAAGGTCAGAGTATATTTCTGTTTCTTGTTCTCAACAGAACTTTGGGCTATTGAGATAGGAAGATCATGAATTTAAGCCTAGCTTGGTCAGTTTAGCAAGCTTATAAAATATTATGGTGTGTCAGGCCGGCAAGTTAGCTCAGCGGTCTAAAGTGCTTGCTTGGGCAAGCTTAGGCAACCGCAGAGACTGTGGTTTAATCCCTGGCACCACATGCCACCCACGCCAGCCCTGCCCTCAGGGCAGGTTGAGCCAGCCACAAAAATAAAAATTATGGTGTGTCTTTATCCATCTTATTCACTGCATCTGGTGCATGAAACTTCTGGCTCTTCCCCAAAGTCAAATAACCATAAGGTAAAATGTTTTGGATCAATTCAAGACATCAAGCAGCCAGAGCAGTGTAACTAAAAACAATCGTGAAAGAGAACTTCCACAACTGTTGGTGTCCATGAATTATAAATTGAGTCCGGAGGATGTCCACACTTGTTCTTGTCCTGCCCATGAGCCAGATTAGAACATAGAAACTCCCTGATCTTTTCTGGTCACAACTGGAAGCCCTAGGGCTAATGACTGCTGTATTTGCAGAGTAAGATAAGACTTTTCTTTCATCCTTGTCCTGGCAAGAATGCTCTGTTCATCCTATTAGTCCATCTTAGTCACCTTTACTGTTCCCAGAAACACTCACTGCCCTTCAGTAGTTGTCCTTGACTCATGTAATGAATAAATACCAAGGTTCTGGATGGCTCGTGGCCTTTTGTTCCCCTAAGAACAACTGGTCATCCCAGATCCTTGTCTATACCTCTGTATTGTCTCTTGTTCTTTTTTCATGCCACATGCCATAACCCCAGACAAGAGACTGGGGACTCAGTGCAGGGATCCCCCATAATTAGTGCTGTGGAAAGAGTATCCAATACATAACTGCTTCAGAAAGTGGCAAGAATTGGGTTGGGGAGATAGCTCAGCAGCATAAGCACCTGCCTGGCAAGTGCAAGGTCCTGAACTTGATCCCTGGTGCTAGAAAACAAAAACACAAAACAGAAAGTGGAAGAATGAGTGGGATAAGTGTGTTCAACATGAGGAGTACTATATAGTGACAATGTGTCTTGTACTGTAATAACTTCTAAAAATGTAAACATTCACTGTATTTTTCAGTCATAATTGAATAGGAGGAGGACAGTGTAATCCAACCCATGATTAATAGTTTTGGGGGGTTTTGTTTGTTTGTTTGTTTGTTTGTATTTAGGATAGGGTCTCACTATGTAGATTGGACTTGTAGTAACTTGCCTGTGGTCAGCCTCCCAAGAGCTGGGATTATAGGTGTGCACCACCACACCCAGCTGTGTCTGCCTAAGCAGGTGTTTTTGCCCAAAGGAACAGTTCTTGGAGCTGAGCTGGTAGTATAGTGAGAGGTATTCTTAGTAGTGCCATTTTCTTTGGAGTTCCATACACTCAGTGCACACCAAACCTACAGTGTCTTAAGACAATGTGACTAAGGACTGCTGTGGCCAACAGAGATATTTAGAACTCTTAATTTTATTCTTTGAAAAAGTCCCAAAACTCCTCTCTCATTCCTCTCTTCTAATGACTAACCTGATTTTTTTTTTTTTTTTTTTTTTTTTTTTTTTTTTTTTTTTTTGCAGAAATTCTCACATCTCTTTGTAGCCCAGGCTGGTGTCACATGACACAATCCTATGCCTCAGCTTCCCAAGTGCTGGGATTACAGGTATGTGCCACCACACCTTGTCCTGAATTCTATTCTGAGTAAAGTAATGAAAACATTTTTTCTTAAATCTTCTTTAGTTCAACATTTAGCAGATATTTGTTGAGCAAGGTGGAGAACACAAAACCTATGTTAGGTTATAAACTTTGAGACCAGAGACCATCTGTTTCACTGCTATAAACAGGTGTTTAGCAACATAGACAGTCAATAAAAGATTCTGAGGGTGGTAGTGGTGACATTATTATTAAATAATTATCTGAAATAATTGATGAAAAGATGTTTAGAACTATCCTTTCCTAAAGAATACCTCCCCATGTAGTCTATAGAAGAGTATTCTTGACTATGTCTTATTCACTCGTACTTAGGGAGTTTATATCCTGTTTGAAAATAAGTGGCCAAGGGGCCTGCCCCTTAGCTCAGTTCTTTAATTGACTACTTCAACAAAGCAATCAGTCTCAGGTTGCTGTGGTTCGATCCCCACAACTCAAGCCAGCCAAACCTGCCCTGAAAGCATTCGGAGCAAAAAAAAAAAAAAAGAAAAGAAAACAAGTGGCTAAAGACACCTTGGATGTCGGTGCCTTGGCTCGATGCTATAGATAACGGTGACTCAGCTGCATTAGGAGCAAGTGTTATCTTCATAGATACTCCTGGAATTGCATTAAAACTCAGTCTTCTATGAACTGGAGACAATGACCACAGGTGAGAATGGACAAACCTTTTATGCATTGATTTATTTTATTTATTTATTTATTTATTTTTTGGCAGAACCAGGGATTGAACTCCAGCCCTTGTGCTTGCCAGGGAAGTGTTTATTCTACTGAGCCATCTCTCTGGCCCCATATGCATTGATTTAAAGCCTGCAAATCTGTGTTTTATAGCACTTCGTCAGTGGCCTGTATGTAGGTCAGTTACTAAATGAATGGCCTCATGCCTTTTTTCTTACATTGGTGATGGCCTAAGGTTAGCATCTCAGCTATTACCCCCCATGGGTCGG
This sequence comes from Octodon degus, assembly GCF_000260255.1. Lineage (NCBI taxonomy): Eukaryota > Metazoa > Chordata > Mammalia > Rodentia > Octodontidae > Octodon > Octodon degus. Next base: position 5,866,763 of record NW_004524655.1, read on the forward strand.
CCAAATAGCTCAGCAGATCAAAGTGCCTGCAAGCAGGCTTAGGGGCCAGGTTTTTTATCAGAAATCCTGAGCCTGCCATGCTGCCCCCGCCCCCGGGGCACGCTGATACAGGAATTAAGACAGGGCGTGGTGGCATGCACCTGTAATCCCAGCGCTTGGGAGGCTGTAAACAGGCGGATCACTATGAGTCTGATCTAGTAGTGAGACCCTGAACACCCTGTAGACTCTTCCCTAAAAACAACCAAAAAAAAAAATCTGTAATGGGCCATTACTCCCCTGTCCCAAATATTTTCTTATCTCATGGGAAAAACAGCTATTATTTGAGTTTGGATACCATGGCTTCTCCTTCTTCCTTTGAGCATATACTCTGGACACAATTCCCTGCTCCCAGCTATATGTCATCCAATATTCTTACAAACCAAAATGGTCTATAGTTGGAAAAAGGAAGCAGCCAGATGTTCTGTCTTGAAAACCTGAACAGTGATGGCTGCTAAGCAGATCCTCAATGAAGAAATATAATTATTCCCTGTGTAGCCTTGATGGCTTCTCCAAGAGTAAAAACTGTTGAGAATTTACCTTACAATAATTTTTTCTATTTATTTAGGTGTTGTGCTGTACTCCACTCCACTTGTCTTTTTTTTTTTTTTTTTTTTTTTTTTTTTTGTCTCACCTCAACCCTACCAGCACTCCCCAGTTCCTCACACTCAGAACTGTGGTCATATGCCTGACCAGTCTGGTTTTGGGTGTCCACCTGATTGCACCAAAGTGAGAAGGTATATTTGGGGCAATATACAAAAAGTGCTATTTCAAAGGCAGAGTAAAGCCGAAAGGGGCTAACACTGAATCATTGAGATAGGAAAGAGCTAGAAAGCCTTCAGCAGGAAGTTAGGCCTAAGTCCAAGGCAAGGAGAAACAAAAACCTTCATTTAAACTAGAAGGGCCAGGGGCTGGCGAGATGGCTCTGTGGTCTAAAGCACCTACTTGGAACAAGCTTGGCAAAGCACAGGGACCTCGGTTCGATCCCCCAGCACCACATGCCAGCAAGCCCCGCCCCCTGGTGAGCTGAGCTGGCCACACACACACACACACACACAATAAATAAATGTTTAAAAAAAGATAGAAGGGCCAGGGCCGGGGAGATGGCTCAGTGGAATAAGCACTTGCCTGGCAAGCGCAAGGACCGGAGTTCAATCCCCGGTTCCACCAAAAAAAAAAAAATCTAAACTAGAAGAGCCAGAAGCTACGTCCTGCACCTTCCATCCACTTCCATCACTTTCCTCAGTAGCTCGTCAGGTTCCCAGCAGCCAGCATGGTGCAGCAGATCAAAAGCAAAGAGACTTTTCAGGAAACCCTGGCTGCTGCAGGAGATAAATGTAGTAGCTGATTTCTCAGCCACATGGTGTGGGCCTTGCAAAATGATCAAGCCTTTCTTTCATTCCCTGTCTGAAAAATATTCCATCATGTTGTTCCTTGAAGGAGATGTGTATGACTCTCAGGGTGTTGCTGCAGAGTGTAAAGTCAAGTATATGTCAACCTTCCAGTTTTTTAAATAGGGGGAGAAAGTGAGCGAGTTTTCTGGTGCTAATAAGGAGAAGCTTGAAGCCACCATTAATGAGTTTGTGTTTTCTGAAGAATGTAACTATCAGCTATTTAAGACTAAATTTTTTTAATTTACAAAAAAATAAAAAACTGTATGTTTAAAAATATGGAAACTGTATACCCAACTGCCATCTGATTATAAATGATAATAAAATATTCTACCCCTTAAAAATAATAATAAAAATAAACTAGAAGGGCCAAAAGATACCTAGAAAAATCATCTGAACATTGGTAGTGGAGAGGCTGAAGTAAAAAAAGAAAGATCCATTGTAGTTCAGGTGAAGCCACCTGAGATCTTTCTATGAGAGGTTGGCATCTTGTGCATGTTCTTTTTGTGAAATTTATGTGACTAGGATGAAATGGCTTCTTAAGGGACCTAAGCTTTATTGAATATCCCTCTGTATGTGGTCAGGAATTCTATTTTTGTCTCTATTCCAGGTTTCTTAAGTTTTATAGATTTTTAATTAAATATCTTCATTGTTTTTCTGATAGCAAAAAGAGTTCATGTTCACTGTAAAATAAATTTGAGACAGTACAGAAATGTTATGTAAACATAAATCTCCCATGACCCTTTTCTAAAGAATAACTAATGACAGTTTGATGTTCTGTCTTTTTACCTGATACAGATATACACAAAAACATGCATATTTCCACATTCCTCCCTAAAGCTTTGCAAATGTTAGACAAGTATTACTATTGACCTCTCTGGTGCATATATATATAATTTCTTCTATATTGGAGTATTTTGCTGAATTCATGTACCTGCAGTATTTAAATGACAATGGAATACCCATCTCTGAGAAAACTAAACAAAAAAAGGGGAAGGACCATTTTGTATCTGTATATTCAAAATAGGATAGATATACAGCTACTTTCTCTTAATTCAACAAATAGGTGCCAGGGAGATGGCTTAGTGGAATAAGCACTTCACTGGCAAGCGCAAAGCCTGAGTTCAATCCCCAGTTCCACCAAAAAAAAAAAGAAAGAAAGATTTGTACTAATAGTGGTTGTGGACAGGATATCATGTCTGTATCTTGTACTATGAATAACCACTAAGAAGACAACAGTATGCAATGCATTGATTATTGAAACTGTCCTACTAATCGGTTTTGAAACTATTTGTTTTTCAATAAAATTATTTAAATATATATGTAAAATTTCTTTTTGCTTTTGTTTCATTTACTTTGGACTTTTCATCTTGTAACTCTTCATCCTTTTTTTTAAGTGTTAAGGACTTTTTCATCTATTTAGTGGTTGTCTTGGTTACGTTTTACTTGTTGCTGGGCCAAATACCCAACACTCAAAATGAAGGAAGGAAAGGTTTAGTTAGCTCACAGTTACTGGAGGGTTCAGTCCATATTCCGCTGGCTCCAAGGCAAACAACAGCAGTTCATGCAGCAGAAAACAATGAAGAGCAGAGGAGGAGCAGCATCTGCAGCGGTGTCCATCAAGCCTCTCTCTTCCTTCTGCGCTGACTGCGAAGACCAGCATTCCACAGTGAAGATCTGAGCTCCTCCAGGCTGCCAAGATCAAACTCCTCCAAAGGCCCAAGACCGGGACTTCTCCACGGAATTGGGGCGGGGTGGCAGGAAACCAGGCAGGGTGGCTTCCTGCCTTTCTCAATTCCTGGGCCCTGCCCACCTGAAGGGCGAGGCCCCCATGCTGCCAGAGCTGATTCAGCCAAGTTGACACAATGTATCAACTAACAGTGGTGGAATGTGGTATCCATACAGTATAAATGAATGTATCATATTTAATGTAACATTTGCCACTGAGGAATGTATGTATTGGATACAGTGATTTGATGTTATAAACATTGTTATGGTGGACATCCTTTTAAACTTTTGTTCTCATGTTTAACATTTCTTTAGGATGTTTCTTAGATCTAGGCTAGATCAAAGGGTATATACATTGAAATTTTTAATATTTATTATATTTCCCTCAAATAATATTTAGTAGGGTATATTCTCCCTAACTTCTGTCTTTTTTTTTTTTGTACTATTTGCTGTATTTTCAACTGTCTAGCTCTCTATGCAAATGGACATTGCTATTATATTCAAAGGTACATTTTTACTTTTCTAATGCAACATTATCAAACAAGAACTAACAACAATACAGAAAGATTGAATGTTAAACATTATCCACATTTTTCTACCAGAAATAATCGTAGTGAATATTAGGCACATGTAATATTCCAAGCATCTTTGTATAAATAGGATAGATCTATGGACAAAGAACTTTTATAAAAACAAGATCATATCTTGCATGTTATTTTTTTTCATAATTTTATTGATAAATAGCAATGAGACAGTTTCAAATCAAATCACTAGGACAGTTTCAGTAATTAACACACTGCATACATTCTTCTTAGTGGTTAATTGCTGTACAAGATGTGGACTTGAGATCCTATTTACAAATACCATTAGAACAAATCATTCTATTCATTAAGAGAATGTAACTATGTATCTATCCTAACCACTTTGAATACACAGATA
>NW_004524655.1:5871681-5872962 GCF_000260255.1 Octodon degus
CACACACACACACACACACACACACATAAATGAATAAAATAAATAAATTTTAAAAAAGATTGAAAAAAAATCTATCGTTCTGCTTGCATACATAGTACAACTGTAAAGAAAGCTGAGTTAATTATAAAATTTTAAAAGTGATTATCTGAGAGTTTATGTGTGGTGCAGGAAGGTTGTTGTCAAGAAACATGCTTGGGCAGAGGCATCTGGAAAACTGACAGTGTTCTTCTTGACCTTGGATAGTACATGGATGTTTGTTTTATACACTCATTTGTTTATTTAGACAGAGTCTTGCTATATAATTTAGACTGACTGTGAACTGACTGTGTATCCCAGGCTAACCACAGACTCAGCAAGCCTCCTGTCAGCCTCAGGTGTGCTGGGATTACAGGCCTGTGTAACATGCCTGGCTCTACAGATTATATGTTTTATCTTTATATATAATATTCCACAATGGAAAAAAAAGTCCTTTGATAAATATAATCCCCTTCTAAAACATATGAAGGCACTGTTCTTAGTCACAAAGATACTGTAGTGAAAAGATAAATTCTTGTCCTAAAATAATGTAGGAGATGGACATTTAAAAAAGAAATACATATAACATCAATCAGGTAGTTAAGTGATAGATGTTATGAATAAAATACAGTTATGTATAAGGAAGAAAATGGTAGCTGTAGGGTATAGATTGAACAGGATAAAAAGGGAGTGGAAGAGTGCCATGCAGAGTGATATGTTTTGGACAGAAGAGTATCATGACCTAAATTGATGTGATGTTAAAGGATTAGCTTAGTTACTGTGCAAAGGTTGGATTGTAGGAATGGAGAGTAGAAGCATGGAGATATAAAAAAAGTGACTGCAATTGGGGAGTTGATGGTAGCTTTGAGCAGAGGTGGAAAGATAGGCTAGTTATACTGGGTATGTTTTAATCGTGAACCAATAAGACTTGCTGATGGAATAAATGAGCATGGAAAGGAGGGTTAAGAAAAAATAATCTAAATAAATAACCAAAAATGATTTATGCGGGCTGTCTGAGGCTCCGTTGCCATCATGAATGACACAGTAACTATCCAAACCCGGAAATTCATGACCAACAGGCTTCTTCAAAGGAAACAAATGGTCATTGATGTCCTTCACCCTGGGAAAGCAACAGTACCTAAGACAGAAATTCGGGAAAAACTTACCAAAATGTACAAGACCACACCAGATGTCATTTTTGTGTTTGGATTCAGAATCCATTTTTTTAAAAAATTATTTATTTGGGGGCTGGTGAGATGGCTCAGT
>NW_004524655.1:5873332-5883734 GCF_000260255.1 Octodon degus
ATGACTGGCTTTGGCATGATTTATGATTCCCTGGATTATGCGAAGAAAAATGAGCCCAAACACAGACTTGCAAGACACGGCTTGTATGAGAAGAAAAAAACCTCAAGAAAGTAGCGGAAGGAATGCAAGAATAGAATGAAGAAAGTCAGGGACACCACAAAGGCTAACGTTGGTGCTGGCAAAAAGTGAGCTGGAGATTGGAGAACAGCCAAAGGAATAGAGATTCTGCAGTGCCTGTCTGCAGTGAATGCAACTTTTTTCACGAGAGGATTTAGTAAACTGTAAAACCTTCAAAAAAAAAAAAATGATTCATGTTTTTGTCTCATGCTGCCAGCAGACTAGAAGAATTATTAACTTATAAAGTTAAAGACTTTTGAAGAGGAAGGGGGCCGTCTTACGTATAAGATCAGATAATTCTTTTTGGAGTATTTCTGCTGCCATTTTCACATAAATCAACAAAAATTTGTACTGAGGTAAAATATTGAGTTAATTTCTCAGCATTTTGAGCTCTCTAAGGATCTGAGACTGTTTCTGTACTCTGTTAACTTGTCACCCCAGACCTTATTCGAAGTGTCAACTGAAGATGTATTCAGATCAGAGTGCCCCTCTTATTGCCGCCATCACTGTTCCCACCCCCATGCTTTCAGCTCTAGAAGAGCCACTTTTCTGGGTTCCTGTAGGTGAAGTGAGCTGCGTAGGAGGAAGCTGATGCAAGCAGAGGCTTGTCTGTTTCCTGCCTCGACTTCTCATCTCCACACAAATAATGTGATTTGCATACTTGCTAAAACTAATCATGTTCAGAAGATTAATTTTCCTCTGAAGAATAAACAGCCTATTTTGGATTAGCAGCCGTGCATATAATCTATTCCTTGAAGCACATTTCTCCCAGGTAGGTTCCTTTCTCCAGGTTGGCTTTAACACAGACAGGGTCATGGTTACTCTGCTTGTTGGATGGTACAAAGCCATCTTTGTGCCTGGGACATTTTACAGAGAATGACAACAACTACTTATCAAAAATAATGTTTGTGACAGATAGGATTTGCTTTCTTTTGGAATGGACACTATTTTTGTTCTATAAAGTCAGGTGATGTGTTATAGGAAAAGATATGGCAATTTTCAGTCAGCTGTTAGCCTACCCTTGAAAGAAGTTATGATAAACTTTATAAGGGGTAGGGTATATGTAGCTCAGTGGCACAGTGCTTGCCTAGCATCTTTGAGTTTAAACCACAGTGCAAAAAAAAAAACAAAGATTATTCCTGACAAAGTAACATTTAAATTTCCAAAAGACATTAATATATGTGACCTCCGCTGGTTTCATTGCCACCTATGGTAAGTTTTTCTTCTTTGTATGGGTTTTGAGCCCAGGGCAACAGGGAAGGAAGGGCCTTGCTAAACTTCCCAGGCTGGGCTAAAATTTGTGATCCTCCTGTTTCAATCTCCCAGAATGTTTGGGTTACAAGTGTATACCACCACACCTGTCCGGTAATCATTCTTTATTTGGCAGGTAGGGAAACTGAGCATCAGAAGTTGAGTGATACTTGGCCAGGGCCTTGCACTGTGTGAAGGCTCGCCACTGGCTTAAAGATTGTTTTTTGTGCATATTCAAGGATGAATAGTTGATTAAAAACAGAACACATATTTGTGTGTATTTCTATCATTGATTTTGCTGATTTTTTTTAGTTCATATTTTTTAGAGGATATTGTTTTATATGCCCCTTAATTTCAGAGTCTCTGAATTCAATTTTATCAGTATCTTGACAATTACACCAAGGATGTACTAGGAAGATTAAAAACTGTGTGTTGAGATTCCTTCACTAAAACAGAACAGAGGCTTTTGCACATAGGCTTATTCTTCTATAAAGACAGCATTTCAGCATTTCCAGATTGGCACTACTGCTAATTAGTAGGTTAAACACATTAAAGTGGTAATTGCCTAATTTTTCATCATATGAATTTTTTTATTAGTATTCTTCTTTTCATTATGTAAGCCTGTTCTTACTTACCTAAGGAGGGCCCTGCTTGATTCAAGAGTCTTCAGGTAGGCTGTGTTGTTTATAGCTGTATCTAGTTCTGATTTCCTTTGTTTGTTTTTTGAGATGAGGTCTTGCTATGCAGTACAGACTGGCTTTGAATTTACTATGTAGCATAGGCTGGCCCTGATCTTGCCCTGTGTCTCCTGTCTCAGCCTCCAAAGTGCTTGGATTACAGGCATGTGCTACTATACCCAGTATCTGATTTCCCTTTTCAAAAGAGTACAGCCTAAAGTTCTGACTGCTGGCATATTAAATCTAAATTTTGGTAGTTGGAAAGGCTGAAGATGAATTTCTGGAGAGAGAGATTTTATTTTTGTTTTGTTTTTTTGGTAGAACCAGGGATTGAACTCAGGCCCTTGCACTGGTCAGGCAAGCACTTATTCTACTGAGCTATCTCCCTAGCCCCTGTAGAGATAGATCTTAATGCTACTAGATTTGACTTTATATATTTACAGTTCCTTCTTTTGACATTGAAATCTGGATTCCTAAGTCCCTGTAGACAGGCTGGTGTATTGTATTTGAGAAGTAAAACCATAGTTGCCCTTTTCTGGTGTGAGATGACCCCCACAAATTTATCTTAGAGGTGAATAGTAAATGGTGAGAAGGTTGGAATATGTGACAGAGGGGGGAAAATTGGCAGCAAACTATGCACTATTTTGTTACCTATACTAAATTAGCTTCTGATTCTGGTCCTTAAGTATTATTGCTTGGAAAAATAAAATATCTATTCAGTGAATAAACATATTGAGCCGGAAAGCAGGTGATGTTTTTACATGATTTTATGGTCTCTGTTTCTTCTCATTAGTCTGGGACAGTAATCTAGTGTTATCTTAACATATTTTAAAACTAAAAGAACTTCTTGCCTATTTGGGCTAGTGATTTCTAAAGTGTTCTGTAAAAGTGATTGTGTTTTAAAAATTTGCAACACTGAAAAACCACCATCGAGACAGGCATCATTGTACTCTCAAGTGCCACCCACCCATCCAGGAGGATCACTGGGAATTCGAAGCTAGCTTGGGCTACATAATGAGACCTTGCTTCAAAAAACCAAAAGCAAACCCCAACCCCCCACATGCACACACGTGCGCCCAGAGGCCATCAGTAGCTCAGTTTGTGCTGCTAACTTGCCTCTGTGAAGACTTTGGCCAGAAGCCTCTCTTGCTACCCTTTTAATGAAAGAGTATTTTTGCAGTGCAGCTCTAGTCTGTATATCCATAAGTCTGGGTGAATTTTTTAAAAGCTTTTAATATTTAAAGCTGTTCTTGGGGCTTGGGAGATGGCTCAGTGGAATAAGCATTTGTCTGGCAAGTGCATGGGCCTGAGTTCAACTCTGGTTCCACCAAAAAAAAAAAAAAAAAAAAAAAAATTAAAGCTGTTCTTTATTATTTTCCTTGTCATTTGATTGAAAATTATCTTTGAAAAATACATCATTTTTATTGAATTTATACATTTAAATTTTTAAGAACATTCAACAACATAAGATTTATTTGCTGCTTTGTTTATTGAAACTTCTCATCACATTTCATATGAAAAAGGGCTGAGTTGATAATAACCTCATCCCTGAATAATTTGGAAAACCACTGGTTTCCAAAACTGTGGTTTTGGTGGTTCTCAGGAGTTATAGGTCTCCAAGAGGTATCTCAGGGCAAGCTAAACAGGCTTTAAACTGATAGGTTCTGACCCCCTACCCCATTACCATTCAACCTGAGAATTTTTGTGTTCTATACATTGAAGTTACACTCAGTATTTTATTTGGGAAAAAGGTAGTTTCTCAGCCATTAAATTAAAAAAAGATCTTCCTAACCTGTTACTAGTTAAGAAAGCTGGCCCTAGGGAAATGACATGACCTGTATAAGTCTGCAGTCTCAGACCTTTGCTACTTCCAGTCTTGGTCTTATTGGCTCAACAACTAAGATAAGCCCTTTCTTTGGGAATATTATAGTACTGATTAAGAAAAAAAAAATGAAGCCAGGTGTGATGGTGCGTGCTGTAATCCCAGCACTCAGGAAGCTGAGGCAGGAGGATTGTTGTGAGTTTCAGACCAGCCTGAGCTACAAAGTGAGTTCAAGGCCAGCCTGAACTGCATAGCAAGCCCTGTCTCAAAAGTACAAACCAAACAAAACAAAAAAACACAGAGAGATTGTTGTATTCATTATTTATAGAGGAGTAACCCAGGTTTATGATTTTGTAAGTTAATACTGATGTTGCTAATAACAAATCAATTGCCAAGATTTAGTAGCTTAACAGAAGTTCAAAACAAATATTCCAAATTTGTGAGAAGCTTGAAGTTCAAGCAGTGATTTAAGTGCCCCAGTCATCATCTTCTATCATTTGGCTCTGCTATCTTTTAACAGGTGACTTTCAAGGTCATAGCAGAAGGGAAGAAGCATGAAAGATTTCTGTGGGCCATCCTTAGAAATGGCACGCATCTTTTGGTCACTTGCTGATCAGAACTTGATGACAGGGCCACAATCAGCTACAAGAGACTGGGGAATATGAGCCAGCTTTGTGCCTCATGAGGAGAAGAAATGGAGAGGCGAGCAGCTGCCTTTTCAGCCATGACAGTGTACAGTGTCTATAGAATCTTGATGTTTGAAGGTATTGGAGTGACCAATTGCTAAGATCCTCCTAGTTCTAACTAGGAGGGTTTCCAAGACAGACATGGCTGTAACAGAACCAACTTTTTTCTGCCATTTTTCTAACAGTTTACAGAAACATCTGCTGCTTCTTGTTTTTTGGGTTGTTTTTTTGTTTGTTTGCTTTGGTTTTTTTGTTGTTGTTGGGTTATTGTTTTTTTTTTTTTTTTGCGGAACCGGGGATTGAACTCAGGCCCTTGTGCTTGGCAGGAAAGCGCTTATTCCACTGAGTCATCTCCCCAGCCCACTTGTTTGGTTTTTTTAAATGTATTTTAGTACAGGGTCTGCAGGGTCTCACTACACAGACTCCTGGTGATCATCCTGTTTTCAGCCTCCCAAGCGCTGGGATTACAGGCATGCACCACCACACTGAGTCTTAGTCAATGCCATCTCTAGCATGGCACACCAGGGATTGAAACCCATCCCTGCATCTGCCTAAGCAGGCTCTTTAGTCTGCTGACCTATCTGGCTGGCCCTAGGACCAACTTTTTTGTGCATATACACTTCTTGGGTTTTTTTTATGCTCACATATTATCTTTGATAATCATAGAGTTGGGTGAACTCTTCTTAGGTTGAACTAGAATCTTCTCTCCCACCAAAAGTATCCTTTTTTTAGATTGGCTTAGGGTAGTACAGAACCAATTCATGGTCATGTTAAATAGGGTAACGCTATTACAACAGATAAAACCAAAGATCTCAGTGGCTTCACATAATAGAAGTTTACTTGTTATTCTCATAAAGTATTCCTGTTTAAACATAAGGGGGAAAAATACCACTGTGTTTTGATGGAAAGAATTGGCCTGAAAAACAGAACACATTGATTCTAGCCTATGCTGTCATTGGTTTTCTGACTTTGAATAAATCTTCATTTTGGTTCTGAGTTTTTTTTGTCCATTAAATGAAGGGACTGAGCTAGCTGGTTCCTTCTCTTTCCAAATGTCCATGTGTACATAGGTGATCTCTATGGGGAAGAAGATTTTTTGGAGAAAACTCTCACATGTTATGGTACACTGAGTGTAACAGCTTTTTCTATACCTCTTCCTTTATGTGCAGAGTATAGACCTTCTCTGAGATTGGGATGTCTCTTCTCACCCAAATTCACCCTCTCTGCAAATGGAGAAATGGAAACAGATTGAGAGATTGGTGACCCAACCAAGTTTATTTTCCATTCTAGTCATAACCCATAAAGTACTTTCCCTGAACATGACTGGTAGTATTGGGAGAAGATATTTACATGCTTTTTCTGTTTAAAATTATGCACCATAGTACTGTATTAAGGTCTTAGGAGGTTGATATTTTCCTACTTTCTATAAATAAGTCAGATTTTCTGCACTGCCCTCATCTGATTAGTTGCATTCAGTGTCACAGGTTTGTCACTTGTAGAACTGGACTAATTCCCCCTACACAACTCTCGTCATCAGTTGCTAGGTTACAGCTTTTTACCTTGTCCTAGTCTGGTGATGTTGCTATGGATACCAGTTATTCCTCCTCCTATGACACTCTTCTGGTCAGCTGAAGGTGCAGACAAGACATAACTATGATGTCAGATATTGTAGCATTTATTTTCCTTTTCATTAGTGATATCAACAGATATTAATTGTAAGGGCTGGGGAGATGGCCCAGTAAATAAGCGCTTCCCTGGTAAGCGCAAGGGCCTGAGTTCAACCCCTGGTTCCCAAAAAAAAAAAAAAAAGATATTAATTCTATGTATTCTAATAATAAATAAAAATGTGAGGTTTTAGCCAAATCCTCAATGCAGTCCACCACTTGGGAACTATATTTCATTGTTATTTTATAGAAATAAAACTACGATATAACAAAATATGACTTGAGATTTGCCGTACAGTGTCCAGCTCATGATACACACAGAGCTCATGATCTCCACTACTGTAGTGTGTTTGTGTGTGGAATCTAGTTACTGTCCTTGATACTGCCTGCAAAGGTTAAGAACATTTAAGGATGCTTTTTGTCAAACTTTTAATTTATCTAAATGATAAAACCTGTGATCTAAATTTATAACACATGGTTGATTATGGTTTTCTTTGTCCTACTGGATTTTAGATAGCCTGAGGTAGAGACTGTATCTTTAACTGGTTTTTATCCCAACAACTGAGACCTAAGAGGGTATGACTCATGGAAAGTTAAGAGGCCATTGAAGCTATGTTAATGTAAATGTGTTATAAAAATTCTTTGGAAAAATAAGGGTTAACCATCTTTGTAAAAAAAAAAATTTTGCTTGCTTAAACAATAGGGTTTTGTCTTTACACATTCTATTTAAAAGGTTGCAGACAGACATGCATTATTGAAGAGAAACTTCAGTGTTTAACAGGAGCTCTTTGAAGACCATATCAGTTATTTAAGTCAACTCAAAACCTTACTATTTACTTAGGTATTTGACTTATTCTTCAGAAGCCAATTGAACATAGCAGATGAGGGGCTGGAGAGATGGCTCAGTGGTCTAAAGCACCTACTTGGAACAAGCTTGGCAAAGCACAGGGACCACGGTTCGATCCCCCAGCACCACATGCCAGCCAGCTCCGCCCACAGGTGGGCTGAACTGGCCACACACACAATAAATAAAATGTAAAAATAAATAAATAAAAATTTTTTTAAAAATCCCTAATCTTTAAAAAAAAAAAAAAAAAAAAAAGAACATAGCAGAAGATTGAGAGCTGTCTTTCAAAATTAACATCCTGTTTGAAAACTACCAGGATTTGAATTAAACAGCGGGGTTTGTTGTTGTTGTTGTTGCTGCTGCTGTTTTTGTGGTGTGTGATGGCACTTACTTAAGGTGAAAGGAATTTACCAGAAATAATCCTTTTTTGTTTGAAAAAAAAAAATGAATGAAAACAAATGTCTTCCACATCATCGCCTTCTGATAATAATGGTTTTGGGCTTTAACTATCAGTGAGAGAGAGCAAGTGTCAGGAAACTGATGAAGGAGACACCCTTTATGGAAGAGAGGACGGATAATTCAAAGTGAACCTCCCATCTTGCCCAGGACCTTAGCATTAAAGATACTGCTCCTTCTTTTGCCTTCCCATTGCTACAGTCTTATTGAAGTTCTCTTAACTTTATGCATCAATCTCCAGCATATGTATCTCCCTGCCTTTAAACCCTGCTCCTCTGTTTTTTCCTACTGTCAGATATGCTTCTTAGAGGCTCTGTGTAATTCATTGCTTTCAGCCAATGTTCTTTGAATTACAAAACAAAACGAAACATTGTGTATAATCTGGACCTCTAGTACTTTTCAAGTTCTGTCTCTCTACCACTCTATTTGTGCCTTATGCTTCCATTAAAGGAACCAGTTTCCTGAGACTGATGCTTTCCCACCGTGCACTGTTTTCTCCCAGTGCTACCTGTTGAAATTTCCTGGCTCCTTAAGGCCAAACTCATTTTCTACTTCTGCACTTCCTTCATGAAACTATCGCTACTCTCCCACCAGTTTTGATTTTTCATTGTAGTGATTGTTACCAAGAACACTTCTGTACTTTTTCTTTTTTTATCTTTTTCATTCTGCCCTCTGATACTAAGGTTTATTCACATACTTGAATCTTGAGTTGATGACAGTGCTCTTAGGGCACCTCTCACAGAAGGCAGAACACCTTGTCTGAAAGCTTAGTATGTATTAGAACCAGACTCGTGAGATAAGTTCATGTGTATAAAGAATTAATCTTTCAGGGCTGGGGAGATGGCTTAGTAGGATAAGTGCTTGCCTGGCAAGCGTAAGGGCCTGAGTTCAATCCCCGGTTCCACCAAAAGAAAAAAAAAAGAGAATCTTTCATTCCCTTTAATATATGCTCATTTCTCAATTCCTTTCTCCCCCTTATTCAGATCACTGGCGTGTAGTCTTCCAATAGAAAGACTGCTCCCTTCTTAAACCTCATAGCGAATTCTCCACAATTTTTTTCACTTTATTTTTTGAGACAGGGCCTTGCTATGTAGTTTAGGCTGAACTTGAACTCACCGTATAGCATAGGCTGGCCTTAAACTCACAGCAGCCTTCTTGCCTCAGCCTCCCAAGTGCTGGCATTACAGCACATACCACCATTCCTGGCATTCTGCAATACTGTATTTTGAAATGTTATTGAAGTATAATTTACAGTTATAAAATTTTTTGTGTGTGCTATAGTTTTAATTTGTTTTAAGTTTTTATGAGTTCATGCTTGCAGCACACAGTGGCTACATTCATGGTAGGGTGTCAACAATGCAGGGGACAACATTTTGTTTCTGTATTATTCTGTGATCAAACAGAGCTCAAACTGGATAGAAAGGGAAAAGCCACAAAGAACAGAATTTTTTCACAGATATTTTGTAAATTTGGCAGTGAGCCAGAGAAGAGCTTGCAGGCTAACTGTGTGCAGATCTTCAGCACATCAAAAGCAGCTGAGTGTCTTGGCTAAGTTAGATTATCAGCAAGCAAGGGGCATGGACGAAGGTCAGAAGCCGGCTCCTACTCCAAAGGCCAGAAATGGGCCCCTTCCTCATACCGGCCTGGCTGCAGGAGGGGTACAAACAGAACTAAGATGTCTCACATCCACGCACCTGCTCCCACGATGAATGAATGTGACCCTCATGCACCACAAACAGACCAATGGAAACAAAGTGTATTTTAGAAACAGATATTTGGGTCAACCGTCACTCCGTTTGAAGTTTCTTTTGAATGGCTGCCAACATTTAAAATTTCAGAAATTTCTCTTCCCCAATCTGAATTTGCTTACTTTTCTTGAAAAACCAGAAAGTTGGGTAACTTTTGGGCCCATGCTCCCAACACAGAGCACAGATGACAAGGGCAGCCACTGACCCCATCTCAAAATTGTCTTGTCCCCAGCAGCAATGGGGTAAAGGGTCTGTGATGACAGGGGCTTTGATTTGTTCTGATTCTCCCCATCTTTGATGCTTTCCATTCCCAGCCATCGCCTATCAGTGGTGAATGTTTAATGAATTCTGCACAATAATGCTGGAATGCTTTTTCTTCCAAGAACGCATCTTCTCCATATTCAATGATACCTCTGTCCAGTGATCTCAGCAGGAACCTCCAGAATGATACAGGGAACTTCCAAATGACACAGGGAGAAAAATGAACTCCCAACCTAAAAGGCACCTGGCTCCCACTCCAGAGATTTAACATTACTGTTCTGGGGTGTGGCCTGGGCATCAGGATTTTAAAACTAGATGATTATAATGTGTAACCAAGGATGACAGTCACTCCTCTAACATGAAACTAGGATTGGGGACAGCTGTTGTTGCCTAATTTAGTACAAGCAGCTGATATTACAAGTAATTTAGTTGCTTCATTTGTAAAGAACAAAGTATATACGCTCAGATTACTTATTAGACTGACAACACAGCTGAAAGACCCTCCCAGGTAAGTCTCCTACCACCTCAGTAGCATAGCCAGTGTTCGGGAAGAAAGCTGTGAGAAAGAAAAGCAAAACTTTAAATATTACTGAAGTCAGAAGTGTGTCTTTGGTCACTCTAAGAAGCAGAATGGCATAGTGAAATAAATGCAGGTTTGTACATTAGGTGAATCTGGGTTTATTTTAGCTTTGCTGATTACTAGATATGTTGATTGAGGTTTAGTGAGTTTGAAGTTGAACATTTACTCATTCAAAAAACAAGGATCCTTCTGGATGCTTAACAACCTAAGTTTGCAGACCAAAATTAGAGCAAAAGGAGGGCTACAAGGAAAGCCAACATTTTGGCCCTAACCTTCTAAGGTCAATTAAGACT
>NW_004524655.1:5885159-5894772 GCF_000260255.1 Octodon degus
AATGAATAGAGGGACTTGTTCTCATAGTGTTTATAAATAGGATATCATGTCCGCATCTTGTACAGCAATTAACCACTAGGAAGAATGTATGCAATGTGTTAATTATTGAAAATGATCTACCAATTTGGTTTGAATCTGTCTCATTGCTATTTGTTTCTCAATAAAATTATGAAAAAAAATAAGAAAAAAAAAGAACCATAGTGTTATACCTCTTAAGGTCATTAGGGTTGTAGACTATATATGGAGTCTTTATTACCTGGTTTTATGAATAGTAACTGCATTTGTACTACTCATTTTGTGTATGAGAACTGAGCATTGAAGCTTAAGGACTATGAAGTTAGAAACTGTTTTAGACTCATTTGTATCTCCAGTGCCAATCATAATGTCCTGAAATGAATATTATAAAACTTGATGATTTATTGATTTTTTTGTATTTTAGGAAAGGTTCTACAAGTTCAGAGTCTCACTACTAAATTGGACTCATAGTGATTCTCCTGTTTACAGCCTCCCAAGAGCTGGGATTACAGGCGCGTGCCACCGTGCCAAGTCTCAATTACCATCTCAGTGCCCCAAGGACAAGCCCAGCATGGCAGGCCCCAGGAATTGAATCCCCAGCCTCTGCGCCTGCTTGCAGGTGCTTTAATCTGCTGAGCTATTTGGCTGGGCTGTAAAACAATGATTTAGAAGATAGAAAATTTAGTTTCTTTCATTTTAAATCAACGTCTCATAGGTAATTAATTAATGAAGTTATGGCTTTGAAGGTCTCGAGCTCATTGTAGCATCCCATGCATGTCCGTATCAGGAGACTGAACGGTCTGTGTTGGAAGCAGGAGACAACATGCAAGTCAAAGGTGAAGACTGAAGCTCCTCCCTGGCCTCAAGGCTCTTTCTTCTTCTTCGTCTTCGTCTTCTTCATCTTTTTTTTTTTTTTAAATATTTGTTTATTTTTATTTATTACATTTATTTATTGTGTGTGTGTGTGTGTGTGGCCAGCTCAGCCCACCAGGGGGCGGGGCTGGCTGGCATGTGGTGCTGGAGGATTGAACCGCGGTCCCAGTGCTTTGGCCAAGCTTGTTTCAAGTAGGTGCTTTAGACCACTGAGCCATCTCTCCAGCCCATTCTTCGTCTTCTTCTTCGTCTTCTTCTTCGTCTTCTTCTTCGTTTTTTCCTTTGGCAGAACCAGAAATTGAACTCAGGCCCTTGTGCTTGCCAGGCAAGCACTTATTCTACTGAGCATCTCCCTGGCCCCTAAAGCTCCTATAAAGAAACGGAAGCAATCGTTCCTTCTTCATTTCTGTTACACCATTCTGAGAGAGATCTTCCTTAGAGTGGGTCTTCCACACCCAGAACTATGATGAGCCCATCTAGTTGGTCATTTCTTACTCAAGAATTAACTGATTACTTTTTTTTTTTTTTTGTCTTTTTGAGACAGGGTCTCACTGTCTGGCCTTGAGTTTATTTTGTAACCCAAGCTAGCCTCAAACTTGTCACAATCCTCCTGCCTCAGCCTCCTGAGTCCTGGGATTGCAGGTGTGCACCACCACACCTGGCTAAGAGGTATTATCTTAACATGGCACCATTACCTTGACATCAGGAATAGTGGTACAACTAGGCAGTACATACTTTCTTGTGATGCAGTGTGATGTAAACAGCATCTCCTGTGGCATGCTTTTGAAAATTGTTTAGCCTGAATCTGTTCATAGCCTTACAGAAAGCCTTCCAGTTTACAGACGATACAGAGGCCACAACAAACTACAGTCCTCAGGCTAACTCCAGCCCAATGCCTATCTTTATATGACCCTTGAGCAAAGAATGACTTTTATATATTTAAAATATTGTCTCTTAAAAAAGAGAAAAAATGGAGTAAACCAAAGAATGAGAATGTGACAGAGCTAACATTGACCCACAAAACCTATATGTATACTTTGTGTATCTTCCCAGAAAATTTATTACCACTGTGTTAAAGGAACAAGTTAATTAACTTCATAGGAAGCAACCAGATAAATCTAAAAACTGGATATCTTATAGAAAAACTAGCAGAGTCTATTTAGTTTGATAGAAAAAATTAAGAGATGGGATGAAATTTGTTCAAAATTAAAGGGGGCTTTCCCAGCATTGAGGTCCATGAATGCCAGCCTGGAAGTTGGATGTATTGAATTCCCCTTCCTATAACTTTGGCAACCAATAAAGACTGCTGGTGCTAGAGAAAAAAAAGACTTGAGATGTAATACTCAAGTTCAATAAGTACATCTTACTTTAACAGATCTTACTTTAGAGAGATATTGGGGACTTCTGCTTCTGGTCAAACTAGAGTAGCAGACCAGACTTACTTTCCTATCAAAAAACCATATACATGCACCAGCAATCCTTATACATGAACTGTATAAAACAGTGTTTTTGGGCCAGCTAGATAGCTCAGCAGATAAAAGTGTCTGCTTAGGCAGATACAGGGACCAGGGTTCATTTGATCCCCAGTGTGCTGTGGTGGCACACACCTATATCCCGGTGCTTGGGAGGCTGAAAACAGGAGGATCACTAGGAGTCCAGTCTGTGTAGTGAGACCTTGTAGACCCTGTACTAAATACATAAAAATCAAGCAACAAAAACAATGCTTTTAAGGCACTGGACATCAGGCAGTGAATATTAAAATACTGATCCGTGAGATGGAGAACAAGAGGTCAGGCTTACTGTTCCCTCAGAGTACCTTGACTGCTTTCCACACTGTAACAGCAGGAGCAGGAACTGAAGCAGAGTCCATTAGACAGACCACTTGGTTAACATAGTGCTATGAGTCTGGGAAGGCTAGGGCAACCATAGTGCATATAGCAGCGTACTGCAGAGAAGAGGATCAGTGTTATAGTTTGTGTCTAGTTGTCCCCCAAAAGCCTCATGCAGTGATGGGGTGGCTTCTGGAGTTGTGATTGATTCTTGATCCAGTGCTGGAATTATGGATGTGAGTGCCCTGGGGCAGATACTCTGTGTTACAATGTAAGAAGAGGAGAGAGGTTGCTAGCTACCTAAGCTGCTGCCACTCCCTTTCCTTTCTGCTCTTTACCACCTCTGTGAAAGGTTTCCATGTGCCTTTCTGCCATGTGCCTTTCTGCCTTGGAGCCAGCTGAGTACAGACTGAAACCTCCAGTAACTGTGAGCTAAATAAACCTTTCCTTCCTTCATTTTGAGTGTCAGGTATTTATCCCAGCAACAAGAGAAGAGAAACTAAGACAGCTATAGAGGAAACTCCAGATAGCTGCACAGAAAAGATGCCTCTTAAATATTTGGCAGATACTGATTAGTATTAGCATCTGAACAAACAACTGAATACTAGAAGTTCAAAGGGAATAGAAGGAATGATGTCCAGTGTTTGCATGCCAGTAAAAGAAGTCCTATTTACTCCCAGCCAGACAGGAAAATTTCATAATTAATGGAGTATTCAGTAATATACTTGGGAGGTTCTTGCCTTAGTTACAGGAAATAATTAGTTACAGAATGAGCACTTGTCTAGAACTTCCTAATCTTAAAATCAGGACTCAGGAGGCTCAAACCCCAGGCATGGTGGCGCATACCAATAATCCAGTACTCTGGAGTCTGAGACAAGGATTGTGGCGAGTTCAGTGAATTTAAAATTGCCCTAAAGTGCATAGCAAAGCCAGGAAGGTAGCTCAGCATAAGGTACTGAGTTAGATTCCCAGTACAAAAAAAAAAAAAATCATTAAACTGCCTAAGCAAGACCCTCTCTCAACAAACCAAAAAATAACATATAAAAAAGATCAACCCACTACCTTGTATGTATCACATAACAAAGAACAAGAAGAGCTATAAGAATACAAAAATGCTTGATGCCTCATAAAGCAATGTTTACAACTGGCATCCAGTCAGAGGAACAACTCAGGCCTGAAAGGGTAAAGGAAAATGATACGTGATTAGGAACTGGGAGATAGCCCAGTTGAATATGTGCTTACCTGGCAAGTGCAGAGTCTTGAGTTTGATTCCTGGTACCACAAAAAAAAAAAAAAAGGGAGAGAAAATGATATATGATTAGAATAATCAATCAGTGGGTGGGGGAGATAGCTTGACTGTCTTAAGCACCTACCTGGCAAGCACAAGGGCCCATGTACAATCCCCGGTACCACATGCTGTGCCAGCCTTGTACTGACCCAGCCATCAAAACCAGGTGGTGGGGGGCCTGGCCCTAGCTCATTCCTTTAAGTGGCTGCCTCCACAAAGCTGTCAGCCTCAGGTTGCTGTAATTCAAACCTCACAACTCTCCCAATGGCCAAAAGTGCCCTGAAGGCATTCGAGAAACAAAACAAACAAACAAAAAAAATCCTTATGTGGCTGGGGAGATAGCTCAGTAGAATAGGTGCTTGCCTGGCAAGTGCAGGGTCCTGAGTTCAATCCCTGGTCCTGCAAAAAACAAACAAACAAAAAAAAAAACCTCTACTTTTGGGCTGGTGAGATGGCTCAGTGGTCTGGAGCACCTACTTAGAACAAGCTTAGCAAAGCACAGGGACTGCAGTTCAATCCCCCAGCACCACATGCCAGCCAGCCCCGCCCCCTGGTGGGCTGAGCTGGCCACACCCAAATAAATAAATAAAAACCAGGTGGTGCACACCTATAATCCTAGCCCTGGGGAGGCTGAAAAGGAAGATCACTACTAGTCCAAGCTGCATAACAAGACCCTGTATCAAATAAATGAATAAAGTGATTTAAAAATAGAATAATCAACTGAAACCAATCCAGATGTTAGAATTAACATAGAATGGGCCGGAGAGATAGCTCAGTGGACTAAGCGCCTGTTTAGGCAAGCACAGGGACCAGAATTCGACCCCTGGCACCACATGCCACACTGGCCCTGCCCCCAGGCGCAGTGAGTCCATCTCCGAGAACCGGTGTGGTCAGTCACACCTGTAATCTCTGCATTGGAGAAGCTGAAAACAGGATCACTATGAGTCTGAGTTGTGTAGTGAGACCCTGTACCATACACATTAAAAAAAAGAAGAATTAACATAGCAAAGAGTTATATATGTGTACATTCTATGTTCAGAAGTTGAGTGTCGAACACATAAGACACCCCCTCACCTCCAATTTCTAGTTCTGGAATGTCTGAGATGAAAAATGTACTAGTTGATATTGATGGCAGATCAGACATTACAGAAGAAAAGGTTAGTGACTTGAAAGTCACAGAAATGATGCATAGGGACAGGGAGATAGCTCAACAGAATAAGTGCTTGCCTGGCAAGCACAAAGGCCTGAGTTCAATCCCCAATTCTGAAAAAAAAAAAAAAAAGATGTATAATTAAAAAAAGATGCATAATGAAATATAGAAAGAAAAAGGGGAGAAAATCAACATTGAGCACTGGAACAGCTTCAGGTTGCCTAATATGTGTATTTGAAGTCACAACATAGGGAGAACAGTGCTGGCCAAATATCTCAGTAGATTAAAGTGCCCACAAGCAGGCGCAGGGGCCAGAGGTTCAATGCCTGGGTCTGCCATGCTGGCCCCGCCCCTGGGGTGTGCTGAGATGGCAGTTGAGACTGGGCATGGTGGGTTGCACCTGTAATCCCAGCACTTGGGAGGCTGTAAACAGGAGAATCACTATGAGTCTGATCTAGTAGTGAGACCCTGAACACCCTGTTGTCCCTTCCCTAAAAATAGAGGGGAAAAATAAAACCATAGGGAGAACAAATAAGTATTTGAAGATATAGTGGCTAAAAATTATCCAGTCTTGATGAAAAGTGTGAAACCACAGATCCATGTCCTATAAATCCTAAACACAAGAAACAGGAAAAAAATATATATATTTTTTTTTTCTGTTTTTATTTGGGGGGGGGAGTAAAACAAAATTACATAACAAAATAATAGAATAACACTAGTTCATACAGTGTATAATTATCTTTAAGAGAAAACTATATTGTCAGTTACCTATTTACTATATATCTGCTTTCAGTGTGTCTTGTAATATGCTCTAAAATAAGCTCTTAAGTCATGATGTTAAACTTTGTTAGTGAGACATTGTAGGAATCAGAATCTCCTGTATCTACTGTTATTGGCACAGAGTCTGAGGTGTAAGTACAAGGACAGTGATGGAGCCTGCCCCAAAATGTGCTACTTCCAAAGTGTTTGTATGCCTGTCCTTTGATTCTTCCAACCTTTTAAACTCTAGCCCCCACAGGGCCTTATAATCTGAGTCTTCCTGCCCCCTGGCCTCAGACTCTTTACTGTGTATTATTGATTGCTGACTACCTACTCCCCACCTGCTCTATTTGTAGTTTATTGTATATCTGTATCAGTAAAACTATTTTTAAAAATAATGTAGAGTAGTTGAAATTTAGATACAAGATAACAATACTAAGGAATCATTTTCAGTTTTTATAGATGTGAAATGGTACTGTAATAATGTGCATATAAGCCATATCCCTTTTTACATCTATCCTTTTTTTTTTCCAGTACTAGGGGAGTTTCAACTCTGAGCCCTCACAATGAGTTATATTCCCAGTCCTAACTCTAACCCTAAGTCATTAAGTTGTCCACGCTTGACTTAAACTTGGAATCCTCTTGCCTCAGCCTCCCAGTTATCAGCATGTGTCACTGCAGCTAGCTCCATATGCCCTTTTTAGAGCTTCATATTTAAAAAGTTTTTTTGTGGAAATCCACAAGTACAGTTTTTCAATTTGTTCTTAAATTTACATGGAAATATAATTATACATATATGAATGTGTATTTATAGAGATAAATATCCTACTGCTACTTTTTTGTTTGATTGATTGATTGATTGATTGATTAATTTGGTTCAGGGTCTTGCTATGCAGCTTGACTCAGTGATCTCGTCTCAGCCCCTGCAATGCTGGGATTATAGGCATGTGCTACCATGCCTCGTTTCGGGGCCTTCACGGTGCACCTGGGGTTTGGGGCCAGCACAGCATGCAGTACCAGTGCTCCACTAACCTCACCCATATTGCTTGAGATTCTTGTTCTGTGGCATAACAAGCCCCTGTTAAAGCAGAAAAGGAGGGCTTCTGTCCCCTGGCATCCAGCTTCCTTGGAGTTGGTATTAAACCAAGGTGGAAATTCCATGGGGAAACTGTAGTAATATAAAGAATTTGAATGGATGACTGTTTGTGCTTCAAATGCCACTGAGAGCAGTATTGTAATCTCAGATCCCTTTGAAGTTGTGTTAAACCTCACCCTATCCAAGTATGGTTGTGCATGTCTGTAATCCCAGTACTTGGGATTCTGAGGCAGGAAAATCGGAAGTTCAAGGCCAACCTGGGCTACATAGTGAGTAAAAGACTGATCTGAACTACATGGCGAGACCATGTATAAAACAAAACAAACCCCTCATTGTATTCCACTTATGGTATTACTTTGCCATGAAAATGTTTAGTAAGAATGCCACTTTTGTGCTTTATAATTTGATCAATTTCATTTTACTTTGAATTTTACAATTTCATTTTACCTATAGAGGCTGAGATTTGTTCAGAGTTTGTTAAGTCCTACAAACTGTCATATTGTTGTCCCTATCTGTCTATCATGACAGTTTTTCCTCTCGTTTCTTTGAGAGCTTAACCCCAAATATGGTTGAAAATATGGCTCTTAACATAAAACAATTTATACCCCAGAATTTTCTCTCGAATACGATGGCATAAGTCCCCAAAATATATTTGGTCTTCATAGGACTATTTAGCTATTTTTACCTAAGACAGAGGCTAACATCACTTACCACCATCATTTCTAATTAACAGACCTGTTTGCTCTTAATTTGCAGTTATAATATGAGATAGGCAAATAACAAGAAGATTCAGGTTCAGAAGCATTAAAATGTTGATTATTATGTTCCTAAATGAATGTTTTTAAGGCACAATTTTAATTGAGGCAGAATGTTAATCTCACCCTGTTTTACCATGCTCTTATGCTGTTAATGACTCAGGAAATTGGCTATTGTAAAGGCTAGCTGTTAAGAGCCTTTATTTTCCTCATAATGTCTGATCACCAGGGTCATGACTGTTAATTTATTTAAGGAACTAGAATTGGAAATTAGCTTTATCATCTGTAGCTTAGGCTTTATTTGAAATAGCTGTATGCAAGAGTCTCCTAGTCTCATTTTTACAGGAATTTTAATTAATAAGAACATAACCATAGTTGGGTATGGTGTAGCGTATCTGTAATGCTAGCACTCAAGATGGTGAGGCAAGGCCAGGGAGATGGCTCAGTGGAATAAGTGTTTCCCTGGCAAGTGCAAGGGCCCGAGTTCAATCTCTGGTTCCACAAAAAAAAAAAAAAAAAAAAAAAAAAAAAAGAGATGGTGAGGCAAAAGGATCACTGTAGTTCAAGGCCAGCCTAAACTATGTAGTGAGATCCTGTCTCAAAAAAAAAAAAAAAAAAAGTAAAAAACAATATAGTATCTGATGTTTACAAAGTCTTGTTATCAATCACTTATTCAATACTGAAAATTAGCAAGATGCAAGTTATCATATGAAGTAGGCAGCAGTGGGTCAGGACTGGCCAGGAACCTAGCTGTAGAATCTTGTACAGATCTCTTGATTATAGATAAGCTGGGCACATTGAAGGGTAACCAGCTGACTTAGGAAACATTAGGCTGGTAAAAAGCATTAGGGAAGGTGGTCAGGATCCCAAGAAGTTCTGAGGAGGCTCTAGCAGCAAAGGGAGGCCTCAAGGGTGAGGGCCTTAGTACCTTATATATCATGTTTGTGGCCTCAATGCCACACAATGAAGTCTCAAAACAAAAAGAGAATATTAGGAAAGTTTTTATTGGACATTAGTAAAATAGCTCCTGATTTCCAGGAGGGGCCCTGAGTGGGTAGCCTCTAAGGCTCTTTGTCAAGAGTAATTTATATAGCAAAACTACAGCTTGGGTAGCTGTGGGTCAAACTACAGCTAAATTATAAGATTACAAATATAGTCACTTAACTAAAATATCAACCTAATAGGGAATTGAGGCATGTAACAAGGGTCTATTTGTAAGCATCATTAATCTTATCTATAACTTCTAACATAAAAAAACAAAGACATTCCTTTGGAAAAGGATGGGAGTATGGGTCAGAGTATTCTAGTCAAACACCTGTGCATCTGATATATTATGCAGGCTTACTGGACTAAGTGGTGCTAATTACAGTATAATCTCAAGATGTTGTTTAGCTCTAGAGAGGCTTGCAGCCTGGCCTTAGTGTCTCCATCTTGAGGCCTGGCTTTCTTCAAATTTGCCTCCAACTGTAATTTTGATGTGTCTCATCTTCTACACTGATTCCCTCAAGGGTTTGATCCCTCTCTAACTGCCTATTAATTTCTGTCTAGCTTAGCTGTCTATAATACTCAAAGGCCTAAAGTGACTCCTGCTTTAAGTCATGCAAGGATGCATGTGTTGGGGCCAGGGAGATAGCTCAGTAGAATAAGTGCTTGCCTGGCAAATGCAATGACCTGAGTGCAATCCCCCGGTTCTGCAAAAAAAAAAAAAAAAAAGGATGCATGTGTTAAGGTCACCACAATTACACACAGAATGTACTGTACTGTAAAACCCCCAGGACAGCATTGTGCTTTGCACCCTGAATTGCATAGCTATAATTTTTGCTTAAAGGTTAGCACCATTTTTCTCCT
>NW_004524655.1:5895112-5906482 GCF_000260255.1 Octodon degus
AATAGTGTTTGTAAATAGGATATCAAGTCTGCATCTTGTACAGCAATTAACCACTAGGAAGAATGTATGCAATGTGTTAATTATTGAAACTGTCCTACCAGTTTGGTTTGAAACTGTCTCATTGCTATTTGTTTCTCAATAAAATTACGGGGAAAAAATAAAATAAAATGTAAATCTATTTAGAACGTTAGGTGTTTACTGTAGCTTTCTTCAAAGTATGCTCCTAATAACATTAACGCTAAAAAACTGTCTCAGAAGAAGGAAGGTTCTGGGGACTAGGGAGCTATCTCAGAAGCATAAGCAACTACTTGGCAAGTGCAAGGACCTGAGTTCAATTCCTGGCCCCAAAAGCCATGCCAGCCCTGGATCCCGAACCACAACGCCCTGGAGCACCATACAGGGCATAGTGGCACACACCTGTAATCCCAGCACTGTGGAGGTTGAAACAGGAGGATTCCTACGATTTTGAGACCAGCCTGGAGGCTACAAAAGTGAGCACAGGCCAACCCAAACTACATAGCAAGACCCTGTCTCAAAAAAAAAAAAAATTTCTGAGGATAGTGAATATGGAAATATTTAATATTCTATCCCTCTCAGAGATTTGCAGTGTATGTTAGTATATTAAAAACTTAGTATGTTAGTATACTGAAAGTAACCCAGGGTTTCCCAAATTATTTTGACCTCAGACTTTTTTTGTTGCTAATATTTACTGACCTGAGATAGTATTATATTTTTTCCAGCTTTATTAATACTTGACAAATGAAAATTGAGTCAATATATATAGTAAAATGATTACCATAATTAATGCATTCTATCCCTACACTTAATTTCCATTTATGTGGTTATGAGAAAGTGACAACACTTAGCCTCTTAGGAAGTTTTAAGTAAATAGAGTACTAACTATATTTTGGAAACAACTGTGGGAACAGAATATACTCCTGGAATAGTAGCTAAATGCCATGTATACTGACTGGAAATGAGTAGGGAAGATATAGATTATCATTAATATAGCCCCATGATATAAAATTCAAATGCTCATTTAAGAAATAAACCGAAGAAAGAGACTGGTAAGGATGATCTGCTGTTTTCCTAAGGAAATAGTATTTGGGAGAGTGGGACAGATATATGTTATTTGGAGCTAGCAGAATGATGAGGATACCTCCCATATGGTTCATACTGTAAGATATGTAAAACTTAGATTTTTGTGGCCAAAACTCTGTGAGATATAAAGGTACAAACTGTGGAGGTTTTTATAAAGAGAAACCTTAGATTAAATGACTTGCCCAACTTGGTATGGCATGACTAGTATGTAGTAAAACTTGGTATGCCCATGCACTCAGTTTCAGCCTCCAAGTTCAGGACTTAGGCCCATATCACATGAACACTGAGTACTTCTTTTATAGAAATGTATACTTTCTTTTCATTTTCTTTTCTCCCCGGTAAGTACTTGTAGTTGTACTTCTAGCCTAAGTCTTTTTTGTCTTTGCTACTTCCCAGAGCAACTAAATAGTGAGCACAACCTGGATATGGCAAATACCCAGTTTGTCTCTACGCTTGATTTTTGGTCCCGAAAGATCAAAATCTTTGGACTTTATCAGATTTCAGACTCCCCGACTGTCTCCCTACAGGAATGTAGGACCTTCTATGTCTTAAATTTTTTTTTTGTTTTAGGTTTTCACAAATTCAGCTAGTATTTATTGAGGACTATCTACCAAGTACAGACAAGGTATTGCTTCAAACATACAGAAAATTTGGAAGAATTATTCATTGAACATTATTTTTTTATGTTTGACAGCTAACACATTTTATTTTTCATCACATGACCATCTATGCTCATCCATCACTTCACTTTATTTTTTGATGCTTTTCAAAGTAAGTAGAAAATATCAGTATTCATCTGTTATGGCTTGTGTCTAGTTGTCCCCCAAAAGCATCATGTAGTCATGGGGCAGCTTCTGGAGTTGTGACTGATTCTTGATCCAGTGCTGGGATTATGGATATTTGAGTGTCCTGAGGCAGATACCTGCATTACAATGTAAGGAGGGAAGAGAAGCTAGCTGCTTGAGCTGCTGCTACTTCTCCCTTTGCTCTCTTGCTCTTTGCTGCTGTCAGGAAAGGTTGCTCTCTGCCATGAGCCATTCTGCTTGGAGCCAGCTGAGTATGGACTGAAACCTACAGTAACTGTGAGCTAAATAAACCTTTCCTTCCTTCCTTTTGGGTGTGGGATATTTGTCCCGGCAATGAGAGAAGAGTAACTGAGACAACATCACTCTTAAATACTTTCAGGATACATTTTATTAACTAGAGTTTGGCATTTGTTTAGTTTCCTTTTTACTTGCTTAACTTGGGCTAGGAATATAGTTCAGCAGCACAACGCCTGTCTGGCAAACACAAGGTTGAGTTCAATTCTGGATACAAAACGAAAAAACTTGCTTAACTTTTTGTGTGCCAAGTTCAGCTTGTGCTTATCGGTTGTCTATTGACTGTGTGCGAGAGAAGACTGGAGCCTGCATATTTATAAACATGATAGGACTCTCTGTAGTGTGAAAAGGCCGTTTCATGTCTGCTATCTGCACAGTCTCAAAATTCCTTTCACCATATCTTTACCCATTATATGTATACAGAGCCCGACATATACCTGTTAGAACATTCTGTTCTCAAAGACAAACATTTCATCCTGAGAAGCCAGGAAAAAAGGAATCTTTCAGAAAAATGAGGCCAGAATAAATTGGCACTCCTCTTCCTGGTAGTAATGAATTTGTGTTAGTTCCAGGGTCATGAACAATGACAGAAACAGAGAGCAGCTGGAGTAAAAGGGAGTTTTGTTGTTGGCTTTTTTGTTTGTCTTGTATTTTAGGTTTGGATTCTTGGTAAGTTTTCCTCCTCTAAGCAGTCACAGCCTACCAAGCTGTCATCTATACAGCCCTTCACTTGTAGACATTCATTAGTCAAAGAATTGACAGTTTCTGCACACCCAGCTATTACTTCCCATTTTCCAAGATCAACTGACAATTTATCTTCTCCATTCCTCACCATTCGGGCACACAGTGATTGCTTTAGTTTTTGAACTCATTATCTACTTGGCACTGGTTACACACTGCATTTAAGGAATTTTAAACTAATCTAGTTTTTTATTACAAAAAAGTGCAGATACACAAATAATTGAAAAATAACATCACATTTCCACCTTTTAGAGAGCACCACTGCAACAGTTAAGTGCCTTCTGGACATATGTAAATACATCTATACTTTTTAAACCAAATTTATAACTTGTTTTTGAAATCAGTGATTTCTGCCTTTCTATTCTGGTGATTTTTCTTTTTTCTTTTTTTGGTACTGGAGATAAAACTCAGGATTTTGCACTTGCCAGGCAGGTGCTTATGCCACTGAGCCATCAACCCAGCCCTCGTTTTCATTTTTGTAATTCCAAGTCATATTCAAACTTCTCCCAATTGACCTCAAAAGATGTCTTTATACCTGGTTTACACATCAAGATTCAATCCAAGATCATGCATTATTTCTAGTGTATTATATCTAGTCCCATAAGTGTTATGCTAATATACAAGCCTCCTTTTTTTTTTATACCAGTGACAGAGTGAAGAAGCGCCCAGTTTTCCTTGCAGAATTCCAATTTTTGAATTTGCATGTTTGCGTCCTATAGTGATGTTTAGCTTATTTTCCTATCTCCTTCCTATTTAATGGAGATTGTATAGAAAAGCCTAATGAATTTAGGTCAGACATTTTTAGCTAGTAAGATGTGCCTGTCAGATGATATGTAGCTTGATTGTCTCTCTGTTGTTGACATTGGTCCCTTGGACTATGGTGGTTATGTGAGAACCTCCATTGTTCAGGCTTGGTTTCTCTCTCTCTCTCTCTCTCTCTCTCTCTCTCTCTCTCTCTCTCTCTCTTTGCGGAACCAAGGATTGAACTCAGGCCCTCGCACTTGCCAAGGAAGCATTTATTCCACTGAGCCAGCTCCCCAGTTTTTCTCTTTTGACAATAGAATATTCAGGTATTAGCTTTTTTTTTTTTTTTTTTTTTTTTAATATTTATTTATTTTTTTAGTGTGTGTGTGGCCAGCTCAGCCCACCAGGGGGCGGGACTGGCTGGCATGTGGTACTGGGGGATTGAACCGCGGTCCCTGTGTTTTGCTTAGTTTAGCTTGTTCTAAGTAGGTGCTTTAGGCCCCTGGGTATTAGCTTTTAAAAGATTTTTTTCTTTTAAAAAACTGCCAAATAGTGAAATGCAATTTCTCATCTTTGTCATTGAGCACTCTGATAAAAATGGCTTTTACCACTGGTCAAATTTTCACAGGTAAACTTACTACATAGTTTTGTTTCATACAACTTGCTGCTCTGATTTTAGAAAATGAGTCAATGTTAATTGTGGGCTAATAGAAATTATTCTGTACAAGAATGAAATGAAGATTTCAAGTGCAAGATGAGATCTGCCTTGTATAGAAAATGACAAAGAATTGCCTTTTAGACTTAGGAACATGCAAAATGTAACCAAGGTTACTTGAGTGTAAGTCAGGAGTACACAACTGGACTATATTTTTAACTAAAATTATGATACTGAAATGAACCTAAAAAATGAACCAAACACAGAAAGGTTTAAGTGTTGCTGTCTGACAATGGGTCTCCTTTCCTGAACTGAGAGCCCTGATTTTTAACAGAGCTATCTGGTCCTGCACCTCTAATCCTTGGGAGGGTGTGACTTGTGACTTTCTGAGCCTGTTTGCAATGTAAATTAATCCAAGAAGCTCCCTTACTAGGGTTTGGCTTCACACCCCACTTTTCTCAAGGCATGTGGGGTTCTAAGGACTATTGACTTACCATCTTACCTTTTCAGCTTAATTGGCTCCTCTGCTCAGGATCTCTTGATCAAAATCAAGATATGGGCAGGGCCAGGTTCTCATCCAGAGCTTGGAGGCCCCTGAGAGCCTTCAAATTCTTGGCCAAACTCCTTTCCTTGCCACTGTAAGACTGAGAACCCTCTGGACTCTTGAACTAGCTCACAGCACACAGTTCACAATACTGCTGCTTGTTTCTTCAGTGCCACAGGAGCCCATCTCTGCCACCTTCAGTGTCTTGGTTTCATTTATTTAACATTTGTTTAAATTACTGTCTTACCTTCATATACACTGGTGCTTTGCAGTTTTCTCCATAGCTCTTAGTTTGATTGTGTTTTCACACAATGAAGGAGCCTTGAGTTGAATTTATTTTTTTAGTGACTCTTGCTCAGGTAAAAATGCCAGCAGAAATTACACTGCATGCTTACTGTTGTGCCACACACTTTCTCTCATTTGACCCCCTGTATCAGCTCTATGTGGTATGCAGCTTCCATTTCTTCAAAATGAAATAAATAAATCTCAGCAGTAGCTGGGGTGGGATTTACATCAAGGGTGCTAACTCTAAAATCTTGTTCTTAACCCTTGACAAACTACTTACTGTAAATAAAGCTCAAAGCAATGTGCTTCTGCTGAAATCTTTTTTATAAAACCTTATTATTATGTGCAACATATAGAAGGGGCATAAGGCAAAAGCATACATATTAATGAAGTGTTTCATTAAAAACAAAGTTCTGAGGCGGCGACCTAGTGCGGCGGTTTCCGCACCAGGCTCTAGAGCACGAAGTCGCCGGTTCATGCCCCCGTCCCGACTCTTTCTAGTGGGCCCGGGGAGATGGCTCAGTGGATTAATGCTTCCCTGGCAAGCGCAAGGGTCTGAGTTCAATCCCTGGTTCTGCAAAAAAAAACAAAAAAACAAAAAACAAAGTTCTCGGGGAACTACCCGCTCGGGCCCCCTCCTGTCCCTCTCTCAGACAGGAGCTTTCTTTCTCTCAATAAATATATTCTGCTCATTTAAAAAAAAAAAAAAAAAAGTTCTGTGTAACTACCACTCGGGTCAGAAAGTAGAGCATTGCCAGCCTTGAGAATCCCCTCCATGAGCACGGCCCTCTTCCATCAAGGGACCACCATCCTGACTTTGTGACAGTTATTCCTTTCCTACCTTCATCTGTTCATATGTATCCATACATTATGCTATTTTGTTTTGCCTGTTCTGAAATTTTCCAAGGATGTATAGTACAATTATTTTGTGTCTTTTGTTTAACATTTTGTTTTTACAGTTTGTCCATGTTGACACATTGCTATTGTTTTGTTTTGTTTTTTCATTGCTATTGTTTAGATCTAAAATGTCTTGTTTGGAAATGGAGCCTGGTCAGAAGAGGTGGTCACTGAGGGTGTATTCTTGTCCCTGGCTCTTCTCTCTTTGTGTTCCCTGGCGGTGAAGAGCTGAGCAGCTTTCCTGTGCCATGCTCTTCCATGGAATGAACCTGCTAAAACCATGAGCTAAAATAAACTTCTCATCTTTAAGTTATAGGTGGCAGGCATGTGGTCCCAGTGACAGGAGAGTGTCTAACTTACTCATGTACCTTAATTAACTCACTTTCTTGGTGTATTATATTCCACTGTATATTTATTAAAGTATATTTTACATTTGAGAGGTTTTTTATAGATTTTATAAATAATGATGTAAACTATCTTGGACATAGATTCAAGTGCATATAAGCACACATTTCTGTAGGTGTACACCCAGGAAACTGCTAGATAACATAAATCTTAGATAACTTTATTATTTTCTGAGGACATATTCTTAACAGTAAAATTAATGAATGAGAAGATATAACTATAAAAAAGGTATAACTATGTAAAATGATTTTACTTCACTAGTAAGACAGCCTTTATTCTAGTTTAATTAGTTCCACTATAGTATAAAGCAGCTACTCTTTTTTCAGTCTGTAGAATATATACTGTTGGTAAGCAATTTCCTTACAATGGAAGCATTAGCTTTATTTTTTCTTTAAATTTCACCTGAAAATGTATTTCATGTTGTCCAAAGTTCATTCTTTTGGATTTATGCAGTAATAATGGCTGATTGACTAAAAAGATTAGAACTTTTGGTGAATCTCATTGCACAGAAATGTCATATGTCAAAGTTCACTGTGATGAAATGTATAGTGAAGGATGTGATTTATTTAGGATTTACTTTTCATAACTTAAAGTTCTAGCAGTTGAATATTTTAGTGTTTTTCTACTTGTTGCTTTTACTTTAGCAAGTGCGATCTTGTTCCCTAAAATGTTTTGTGTCCTTGAATGCAGGCTCGCATCTTTGTGCCTGGCATGCAGTGGCCCATGTATTCAATAATCATATGTTGAATGATATTGGTATCATGTGATTTTTTTAAATTTGTTTTGGTTTTTTACTGTTTTTGAGAGAGGGTCTCACTGTGTAGTTCAAGCTAGACTTGAATTCACAATATAGCCCAGGCTGGCCTCAAACTCATGACAATCCTCCTGCCTCAGCCTGCCAAATATTAGGATTATAGACATGCACCACCATACTGGCTTTTACATTATTTAAAATGGTTGTCTTGGGGCTGGAGAGATGGCTCAGTGGTCTAAAGCACCTATTTGGAACAAGCTTGGAAAAGCCCAGGGACCGTGGTTCAATCCCCCAGCACCACATGCCAGCCAGCCGCGCCCCCTGGTGGGCTGAGCTGGCCACACACACACACACACACACTAAATAAATGTTTAAAAAATAAATAAATAAATAAAAATAAAATGGTTGTCTTTGTTGAATGTGCTCTTTCTAGTATGTTAGGTTTACAAATGATCATTTTGGACCTCTGAGGTGAGTTATTTAGAACCAGTTCATTGGTTTTTTTTTTTCTGAATCAATTCTTTTTGGTTTGACATAATCTGGCATTTATATGAACCTCAATCTGGAGGTTCCACATTTTTATTTTTATCTTTTAAAGCTTCCCTAAAAAAATAATAAATAAATAAATGAAATAAAGCTTCCCTTCTCCCAAGAATTTGGGGGCTTGTAAGACTGCAGTTCAGGGCCGGGGAGATGGCTCAGTAGAATAAGTGCTTGCCTGGCAAGCACAAGGGTCTGAGTTCAATCCCCAGTTCTGCAAAAAAAAAAAAAAAAGACTGCAGTTCATTAATGTTCTCTATTATTGCATCTCAGGTAGACATGGAAGTTGACTGGCTACCAGGAAGCAGAGACAAGATTAAGTAAAATAGTACTTAGCAGTGGTATAGCACTTTACGCCTAAAATCCTTCATGGACATTCACTAGTCAGTTTGCCAGTGCCCTGGAAAAGGAAGAAATGGATTTGTATTTTCCATTAATCTCTGTGAAAATGAGATGTGCTTTTTTAACTTCTTAATTCTTTGTGATGTTCGCTTGGTAGCAGCTTTATTTGCTTAAACTCATGAATAAATAAATAATTCCTGCTAATTCTTACTTAATGTAGGTCTTTTGCACAGTTTGTTTTGTTCCTTGTTGTAGACAACCTTAATTTGAGAATGAGTTCATAGCCAGGTGTGGTATTTCCTATAATCCCAGTTGATTGCCACATGTTCCTTGCCAGCCTGAGCTACACAGCAAAACCTTGTCCCAAAAGCACAACATAAAAAAGAGTTCATACTCATATATACCTATTTTCCCTGTGTTCAACCAATTTATCTACTCTGGGCTGACACTTTGGGAACTTAACATAAAGGACAAAAAGAGGTAATAATTCAACAAAAAAGCTCCATATTAGGTAAAATAAAATGGTAAAAACAGAGGAAGGGAATGGAGATTAACACTGGGAATAAGGTGGACATCTTTGTTCATTTTCTGTTATTGTGACAAAATTTTTTTTTAAATTTTTTGATGCAGGGTCTCACTATGCAGCTCAAACTGGTAGTGATCCTCCTGTCTCAGCTGCCCCAGCACTTGGATTACAGATGTGCACCACCACACCCAGTTTTGGAGCTGGCATGGCCAGCACAGCATGCAGACCGGTGATGCAATTTGGGACCTTGCACTTGCCAGGCAGGCACTTAGACCACCAAGCTATCTCCCCAGCCCTGTAACAAAATATTTTGGACTCGGTAATTTACAAATAGAATAGAAGGTTGTTTGTTTCATGGTCCTAGAAGCTGGGATGTCCAAGAGCATGGTGTCAGCATGTGCTTAGCATCTGGCAAGAGCCTCCTTGCTGTGCCATAACATGGCAAAAGGTATCACATAGCAAGACAGAACAACTGTACTGTCTTAGTTCTGTCTTCCTCTTACAGAACTACTACTGTAATGCCATCATGGGAACTCCACCCTCATGACTTTATCTAATCCAGATTACTTCCCATAGGTCCCACTTCCAAATGCCATCAACATGTGAATTTGGAGATTAAGTTTCCAATACATGAACTTGGAGGAAAACACTCATGCCATAACAGTGAACAAAGGAAGCCTCTCTGTCAGATGACATTTGACAAAACCTTGAGCAAAGTGATGGGACACATTTTATGAATATAAAAGGAAGAATATACATTACCAGGCAGGCAGAAGCAGATACACAGGTCCTGGGGAAGAGTGTGTTCCACAGGGCTGAGGATAGCAAAAAGTCCAATATGGTCAGGACAGAATGCAGTAGATGAGATCTCTGATGAGCTTAGGGTAAGAAAAGAATGTTAATATAAGCCATGATAAGGGCTTTATTATATTTTATTCTGAGATAAAAAGCTTCCAGATGGTTTTGAGTAGTGACATGGCCTGGTCTTGGGTATGGCCTGGAGAATAGGCTGTGGGAAGACAAGAGTGGAAATGGAGAGACCGCAGTTAAGTGATTGCAGTTTGAAGCCTAGGTAGGTAGTGATGCTAGCTGGAACTCAGGAGAGTCAGGGCAGGAAGAGGTAGTGTTACTGGGGCCCTGGGGTGACATGGGCTCCTACAAATCCTTGCTAGGTTCTTGTCTGGAACAAAAAAATGGACAAAGAATTCACAAAAGGTAGTGAAGTTTTGTGTTTATTAATGTAGGAAAAGAAGCGTGCTGAGTGTCAGGCTGACTAAAGGTAGGAAAAGGAGTACTCTTCAGGGAGAGAGTAGGCTGCTGAAAGAGTTTACAGGCTGATGATGGATCTAGGCATTCCTATCAGAAACCTGCTTGATTTTATGCTGGCAGAATTGAAGATATGATTGGCCCCAGGTACAGGGCTTGGAACTGTTTTCATGTGTCCTAGATAGCTGTGATTGACAGGTCATGTCCACCTGCTCAGTGGATTTGTTATGCCCTCATCTCCAGCCTCAGTAGGATGGTAAATACATGTTTTATTCAGTAAGTGCTGATAGAGCACTTACCATATGCCAGACACTGCTCTAACTTCTTTATATATAACCAATTCCTTTCATTTTTAAAACACTTCCCTGAGGTAAATTGCAAGGGTCAAGTCCACAAGATTTGTAGATGGTTTGGATAATGGGCTATGAGAGGAAAAAAGGAATCAAGAATGGTTTTTGTTTAGGTTCTAAAACTCCAAAGAAGGAAGGGATATTCTGCCAAAAGGGAAAAACTCAAAAGGAGCATGTTAGGTACAGGCCCTTGGAATCAGGAGCTCAGGTTTTGTACTTGTTGAGTTTCTGGTAGTATTAGCTGTCCCAGTTGATGTGTGCATACAGAAACTTGAAGTCAGAGGAGATTCAGAGCTAGAGATGAATTACAAAAGAGATCATAGAAGGGCCAGGGAGATAGCTCAGTGGCTTAAGCACATTCCTGGCAAACGCAAGGTCCCAAGTTTGATTCCTGGTATGCAAAAGAACGAGGGAGCGAGAGAGAGAGAGAGAGAGAGAGAGAGAGAGAGAGAGAGAGAGAGAGAGAGAGAGATCTATCTATCTATCTATCTTAGTGCATTCAGGACAGTGTGCCAACTAAATGCTTGATTTTGCTGCTAACCTAACCAGAAGTGGACATGAGGACATTCTTTTCCCTTGGGCTATGGTCAGATAAAAGCATTATCATTGGTTTCAAATCCAACCTACATTTGAATCGGCTTCCATCTATTGCTAGTTATCTCATTTATGTGTCTTTTACTTTAGCTTCAGTTTGTTTATAAAATAGGGTTAACAGTATCTACCACGCAGCATTGTTGCAATAAAATGGAATAACATGTGCTTAAATGTAGAAAGTACCTAATAAATTTTTTTTTCATTTCTTCAGGTTTAGTTTATTGATTTATTCCAAACTAACTGAATTTGAGCTTTTCTTGTAATATGAAAGAAGTCTGTATTACACTCTATCCTATGTGTACTTTTTTGTGGGAGAGGGTTTGCCTACTCAATGACAGTCTCTAATCTAAAAAAAGGATCTTTAAACCAGATAAGGTAGCATGTACCTGTAATGGCATCCACTTGGCAGTCTAAGGCAAGAGGATTGCTTGAGCCCGAGTTCAGGGACAGCTGGAGCGACACAGAAAGACCCTGTCCAAAAAAAATAAAAATAAATTTAAAAACACAGGACTGTCATTTGCCTTTG
>NW_004524655.1:5906582-5914711 GCF_000260255.1 Octodon degus
ACCTTGGTTTAATCTCCAGCATGGAAAAAAAATTCAAATCCATATCCTCTCAAATGATAATGACCTTATGGAAAAAAGAACTTCAGTGAGGTTTTTAGAGTATACAGAGGAGGGGCCTGGGAGATGGCTCAGTGGAATAAGTGCCCTGGCAAGTGCAAGGGTCTGAGTTCAACCCCTGGTTCCAACAACAACAACAAAAATGTAGAGTATACAGAGTAAAGTTTTGAGTTCTGAATATTACAATATACCCATATGCAAGAACAGGGTGAAGGTGTAGATAGATAGAAGCACAAAGCTCAGATTCACAGATCAGTCACAGGAAATTTACATCAAAGCCTGAGTAAATCCACATGAGTCATGTGGTGACCTACCACAGAAAGTAGTACCTTTTACTAGGGATGGGTCATCTAGGTCAGAGGGAATTATCTTATTAATTCCTTCTGATCCTGGTGGAATCTTGCTAAAGAGGCACTTCTGAGGTTTAGTTTAATCCTGTTTCTGTTTTTTATATAGTCATAATTAGACTGTCACAGAGCATACCCATCTTAGGTATTCACAGTTTATCTCACACAGTGAACATTTGAGTACCTAGTTCACGGATAATGAATCTTTCAGAGCTTTCATTGATTCAGATAGCCCGATGTAGTATATTCCCAACCTCTCATATGTACTATATACTTTGTAAGAGAAACAGAGATCAATTTGAGCTACAATTCCAGCTCTTACTTCTTTCACAGTTTAAGATAGTAAACAGAAATGTAAATAAATGAGAAAGTGGGAGGCCGGGGAGATGGCTCAGTAGAATAAGCACTTCCCTGGCAAGCACAGGGGCCTGAGTTCAATCCCCAGTTCTGCCCAAAAAATAAATAAAGAAAAATAAAGAAAAGAAAAAATAAGACAGTCTCGGGAACCACAGATGTTTGCAGACGTGCATAAATGTGTCTGCTGCATTTGTGGGTCCTTTGTCTACCTCACTTTTTTATCAATAAAATTAGGGGGAAAAATAAAAATATATTGAAACTAAAAAAAATAAAAAATAAATGAGAAAGTGTGTGATATGTACTGTAATTTAGTATGACAAGTTTGCAGATAATGTTGGAACTTTACCTTTGAAGATTATAAAGGCAATATTGAGATCACCTCTGAACTGGTCTCTTTAAATCAAGAATTTAACAGATGAAAAATTGAGGAAAAGAAATCCCAAAAGGTGGCATACCATGAATACATTGTTGAACGTGGCACTTTGGAGAAAAAGACATAATTTGTTTTAATAATCTTGGCTTTATGGTGATAAGAAAATAACCAACAGTTTAGAAAGCAGTTTCTCCCTAACTCTTCTTCAACTCCAAACAAGAATTATCTAACTTCCTGACTATGTTTTCAGTCTGGGTAAGTCTCCTGGTGGGCCATATGACTGAAAGAAAACATTTAAAATACTAGAATTTTCTTTCCTTATTAGGGTTAGATGAAACAGTTATTCTCTGTGGGAATCCTGAACATGTACTAGACTTCCACTAAGGCTTTCTAAGTATTTACTCCAGCCGGTTCCCATCATTGTCCTAGATTAAAGTTTGCTAAGTAGAATGCTGTAAGTATATAATCTCCACACACATACCTTCCTGCTTATTATAAAAAGGGTCTTGTTTCTCTTCCAAGCATCTCCATGCAGTCTTCTTTCAAAAGTATAACAGTTCATATTTTAAGAAACCCATGGTACTTAAAGTATTTTCAACCCTGTAGGAACAGGAAACCCTGTTCTGAAGTGGACGTTTTCTTAGGAACTATGCAGTACCCTTATTCTTTCCTTCAAGATATTTAAGGGTTTCTTTGTTATTACTGTAAGTACCATTCATGAATAAAGAGTGACTAGATTCCCTTCCACTCTCTCAGAGCTGTCATTGTGCCCATCCTTGATCAGTCGCTGTGCCATATTTCCTTAAATTCTTTCTCCAGGCTCTTTAAGGCCTGCTTTCACTTGAGTTAACCTCTTAAACTTGTCTGTGGATTCTCGTGATGAAGATGTAGATAATAAGAGCAACAGCTAACACATCACCTCCTATGTACCAGACATTGTTTTAAGTACTTTCTGTATATTATTTGCATAACCTTATGAGATAGGTACTACTGTGTCCTCCGAGGTACTACTATATTTTCATAAATACAGAAAGATAAGCTTTTTTTTTTTTTTTTTTTTTTTTTCAGAACCAGGGATTGAACTCAGGCCCTTGCGCTTGCCAGGGAAGCATTTATTCCACTGAGCCATCTCCCTGGCCCATAAGCAATTTTTTTGAGGTCACAGTATAATAATTGATAGAAAAGAAGGATATATATTTTTAGATCCTGAATTTGGAGGACAGTTTTCCCACAAGAACCATGTGTTGGGGCCAGGAAGATGGCTCAGTAGAATAAGCACTTCCCTGACTGGCGCAAGGACCTGAGTTCAATCCCAGGTTCTGCAAAAATAAATAAATAAATAAATAAATAAAGCTACAAAGAACCATGTGCCTCTAATGCAAAACATAGTAAGTGTTCCATTCATGCTGAAATTAGTTCAAACTCCAGGCCATGAACTTAACACAGAGGATTGTGTCATTTTGGTTAAAAAAAAAAAAAAAAAGGCAAATCAAAGGTGTGAATTGTGAATACAGTGTATTGGGAATATCTGGGGCCTATTTTATTGTGAGGTTTTTTTTTGTTTGTTTGTTTTTTTGTTTTTGTTTTTTTTGTGGAACCAGGGATTGAACTCAGATCCTTGCACTTGCCAGGCAGGTGCTTATTCTACTGAGCCATCTCCCCAGCCCCTATTGTGAGTTATTTTAAAAATAAAATGTAAAAATTTATTCTAAGCTCTGAAATGTTTTTATTTACTAGTGGTACAGATCTGACATTGAATAATGGCCCTCTTTCAGAAACAAAAGCAGATTAGCATTTGTCCTTTTTTCTTTTTCAATTAAAGCTCCTGGAACTAGAATTGCTGGCCTTAGGTGCTAAGGCATTACCTTAGAGTGATTCAAAGGACAATAGTAACAAACTATTCCTGTGCTCTAATTTTAAAGTTAGCTCAAATAAAAATTAGACATAGCTCCTGTGTAGAGGATGTATAACTTTTAAATGTCAGTTGCTTTTACACATCATGCCTATAAACAAGACAGCCAGTAACACATCAGTCTTGTCAGC
Organism: Octodon degus; assembly: GCF_000260255.1. Classification (NCBI taxonomy): domain Eukaryota; kingdom Metazoa; phylum Chordata; class Mammalia; order Rodentia; family Octodontidae; genus Octodon; species Octodon degus. Next base: position 5,909,760 of record NW_004524655.1, read on the forward strand.
CATTCCCTCACCTGAGCAGTAAACATATGCAGTGGCATCAGACTTTCCTCATACCAAGGGAACTTTTTGGTGCCCCCCAAAATCATCTAGTATGTGGCTTTGTTTTTGACAAATAAAGGCGAATAAAATGCAAAAAAACTGAAATGGGAAAATGCTAACTACCTCTTATGTTCTTGGTCAGAATCCTGACCCTTGCTCACTCACATCGTGTGCTGATAAGCCCAACTTTGTTGACCATAACTCACTTTCATTACCTGAAAAATTATGAGTTTGAATGTATAGTAGAGAGTGTGAAATAAGGAGAAAATGTTAAAATGGGAAGGAAAACTGGGGATGGCAAAGGAAAAGAGAAAAGGAAAAAATGGAAACAAAGCAACAAAATTTTTATAAATAAGGAGGGAAAGAGTAGTTGAAGAGAGGGTAGAAGACAGGTGAAAAATCAAGTTAATATCAAGTGTAGGTACAAATTCCCTATGATGAATGTGATCATTATGTATACCTAAAATGTATGAACTTAATTTTAAAAATGGGCTTGATTAACAACCTAAGTTTGCAGACCAAAATTAGAGAAAAAGGAGGGCTACAAGGAAAGCCAACATTTTGGCCCTAACCTTCTAAGGTCAATTAAGACTCAGAACATATGAGAACTTGTACTGTAACGTCATGTACCTCGGTAGTGTCCCAAATTTTCTGATCAAGAAGATTATGTGGCCAAAGAGGAAAGTGATCAATGACGTAGAGTGTGCCTAAGGAGAGTCACATGGGGAGAAAACACTCTCTCAGGCTTTCACAGAGAGCACATTGGCCAAGCAATGGCCGTGACTCATCCACATGGCTGCACTGACAAAGGTTCTACAATCTGAGGTACAGGATCTCAGAATAAATCCTGAGGGGATTTCACTGACCTTCTCAGACCAAAAAGCTACAACTCTTATTGCACAGGTCCTGCTTTACCTTGGTCTTATCCATCCAGTAGAAAAGTATGAAGACGAAATATAGGAAGTAAAGCCATGCTGTTATGTTGAGCTGTGGGGGACTCAGGTCAATAATTTCTGACATTGCCAGTTAAACAGAAGACCCAAGGCTATTATGGTCTAGTGGACTCTTTTAGAATATTTTGCTGAGTTTACACACCTATAATATTCAATAACAGAACTTAGAAAAAATAGGGTATACAGATGAATGTCTATTTTGTATCTTTGTATTCAAAGTGGTTAGGATAGATATATAGTTGCATTCTCTTAATGAATAGAATGATTTGTTCTAAATGTGTTTGTAAATAGGATTTCAAGTCCGCATCTTGTACAGCAATTAACCACTAAGAAGAATATATGCAGCGTGTTATTTGTGGAAACTGTACTTCCGATTTGATTTGAAACTGTCTCATTGCTGTTTATCAATAAAATTTTGGGAAAAAAAAATGGGCTTGAACCAGGTGATCTCGAAGGTCTCAACTCTAAATTGTATATTTTCCTTTGAAGAAATGCCAGTATTCTAGTCAAGGTTTTTCCTTATTGCAAATAATAGTTACTATGGCAAGTGTGGCAACATGCCTGTTGATAGGTTTTCAGTGGTGTTGGGTGGTGGTGTCATGGCAGCAGAGAAACAGGCAGAAGGACATGGAGAGCATCTGGGGAAGATAAGGGATTCTCTAAGTTGGAACAAAGAGAGGCCAAGGCTTTTGTAGCCTTTTGCCAGGGGTGGAGTTAAAAGGGGATGTTTAGATACACTTGAGGAGCTGACTGGGCTCTTCCCTGAGGCAGCGGGAAAAATGAAAGGAAATTGTACCTTTGGCTGAGTTGGAGAAGAAGGGGGGAATTGGTCTTGGGAAAGGTAAGCTGTTGTTTATAAGGGCTTCATCCATATTAGATGGCCACCATAATAATTCAGCAATTCATACTAGGGCCAGAACCTATTACCTGTAATCCCACTATTCAGAGACTGAGGCAGGAAGATCACCAGGAGTGTGAGGCGATCCCAAGTGCTTGAATTCAAGGCTAGCCTGAATTACAGAGCAAGATCCTGTCTCAAAAAACAAAAACAAATATAATACCTTACATATTTAATTTATGCTTAAAATCTCATATACGTTATTTCATTTTCATGTTGGTATTACTGGAAAGGTAGCCCTCATAATTGTTGTCTTTCTTTTTTTTTTTTCTTTTTTTTTTTTTATTTATGTATTTATTTTTGTGTGTGGCCAGCTCAGCCCACCAGAGGGCGGGGCTGGCTGGCATGTGGTTCTGGGGGATTGAACCGTAGTCCCTATGCTTTGCTTGGCTTAGTTTGTTCTAAGTAGGTGCTTTAGACCACTGAGCCATCTCACGCCCCAATTGTTGTCTTTCTGATGAAACCGAGATATAGTTGATTTCTTAAGGTCATTCAGCTATGTGCTTTGTTTTATTCTCAAGACAATTACATTTTGTCATGAGTTATTTGTGTACTTCTGCCAATTTATAGGAATACTGCATTCTGTGCTCTACATTGGGGTTAAGACAATTTTTAACTGTTAACAGGGACCTTGTCTTAGTTACTTTTCTCTCATTGATGAGAAAAATACCCAACACCCAATGTTAAAGGGGGTAAGGTTTACTTAGCTCACAGTTTGTGGTTTCAGTCCATAATCAGCTAGCTGCAAGGCAGAGTGAAATGGCAGAGGCCACAGATGACGGAGGAAGAAGACAGCAAAAACAAGAGGAGAAGGAGGAATAAACTTCTTTTCTTTCTTTTCTTGTTTGTTTGTTTGTGGAACTAGGGGTTGAACTCAGGTCCTTCCTCTGGCAAGCGCTTATTACTGAGCTATCTGCCCAGCCCTATAAGCCTCTTTTCTTCCCTTGCATTGTATGCAGACTTCTGGCCCTAAGGCAGGCATAGCACTCACACTCCCAAGCCCAGCCCTAGACAGTGAACCAATCACAAACACTAGATTTAGTCTCCACAAAGCACACCCCCATTGACCACATGGGGTGGGGCGGGACACGACACATCTGACACAAATCCTAAAACTGCGTTTTTTGTTTGTTGTTTGAGATGGTCTCTTTATGTAGCAGGCTGGCCTTGACCTCCCAAGCAACCTGGGAGCCTCAGCCTCCCAAGTGTAAGATTACAAGTGTGTGCCTCCATACTCAGCTGTACATTTCAAAATTGAAAGTTTTAAAGGCAAGTGGTCCCCAATCTTTTTAAACTTCACTTTGCTGAAGTTTGTTCTAATTATTATAACATTCTTGCCAGCCTCATCCAGAAATTCCTAGTCTACTTTTTTTTTTTAATTTTTATTTTAGGACAGGGTCTACAGGATCTCACTGTGCAAATCGGACTCATAGTGATCCTCCTGTTTACAGCCTCCCAAGTGCTGGGATTACAGGCCTGCGCCACGAGGTCCAGTCTCAATCACCATCTCAGCACACCCCCGGGACCGAGCCGGCACAGCAGGCGTGGGGATCAAACTCCTGGCCCCTGCATCTGCCTAAGCAGGCGCTCCTATTCTACGTTTGATATTAACAACACAAATATTTTTAGTGTTTTTCCCTAAGTTAGTGTTGGGGAATTTACCTATTTTGAGACATCTGAAACTTCTCCAAAGTCAAATAACCACAAAAGGTAAACATTTTAAGTCTATTCACAACATAAAGACAGCTGTGACGGCATAAAGACCTTCAAGAAAGAGAACTTCCAGAATTACTTCAGAAAGTGGCAAGAATGATAGTTAAATATGTTTAAAGCAAGGGGAGTATGTTGAGGAAGGTTAGTGACAATGTGTTGTTGGGTTTGTTTTTTTTTTTTACTGTAATAAAATTTTAAAATTTAAATATTTACCTTTCTGCAAGCAAGCGCAGGGGCCTGGCAGGCCAGCCCCGCCCCCAGGATGCACTGAGACAGCAATTGAGACTGGGCATGGTGGTGCATACCTGTAATCCCAGCTCTTGGGAGGCAGTTAGCAAGCGGATCTCTAAGAGCCTGATCTAGTAGTGAGACCCAGAACACCCTGTAGACCCTTCCCTACAATAGAAAAAATTAAATCAATATTTACATTAGTTTTTCAGTCACAGCCTTTTCTTCATTCAGTTAATTGTTGTAGACCCTAGTCATCCTACTGTGACATAGACCATTATTTCAGCCAGGGGTGATGGTGCATACCTGTAATCCCAGCACTCGGGAAGCCGAGGTAGGAGGATTGCAGTGAATTAGAGGCCAGCCTACGCTACATAACTGAGTTCAACAACAGCTGCACTGCATAATGAGATCCTATTTTTTTTTTTAATGAAATCCTATCTTAGAAAAAAAAAAAAAAAAAAAAAGGCATTCCCCATAGCCAGTTGATCTTCCCTTTGTCTATCTCTCTTGTCTCTGTATCTCTCTTTTTCCTCCTCCTCCCTCTGCTCTCCAACCTTCCTGGTGACCACTATTCTGTTTATTTCTTTTGAGATCAACTCCTTAGCTTTCACATATAAACAAGAGCTTGTAGCATTTGTCTTTATAAAAATAAATACATGCCTGACTTATTTCATTTATTTTCACTTATAGCATTCTCCAGTTTAATTCATATTGCAGTAAATAAATTTCGTTTTTTTATATTTGAATATTGCATTATATATATAAATACCACATTTTCTTTATCTACTTATCTATCAGTGGACACATAGGTTGATTGTATCTTTGCTCCTGTGAACAATATTGTAATAAATACAAATGCAAATATCTCTTTGACACAATGATTTGATTCTTTTCAATCTATGATAACTTTATTTCTAGATTTTGAAGGTGCCTCCATACTATTTTCATAAATAGCTTTACTAAGGACCAGGGAGATGGCTCAGTGGATTAAGCACTTCCCTAGCAAGTGCAAGGGCCTGAGTTCTGGGGGAAAAAAAAAAGTTTTACTAATTTATATGCCCGTGCATTGTACATGAATTTTCCTTTTTCTTTTTCTTTGCATCCTTGCTAGTTTTTTT
>NW_004524655.1:5915051-5915646 GCF_000260255.1 Octodon degus
TGTGTGTGTGTGTGTGTGTGGCCAGCTCAGCCCACCAGGGGGCAGGGCTGGCTGGCATGTGGTGCTGGGGGATCAAACCGCGGTCCCTGTGCTTTAGCCAAGTTTGTTTCAAGTAGGTGCTTTAGACCACTGAGCCATCTCACCAGCCCCCTATATGTTCTTGCTGCCTCTACCAGAATTAGTTAGCTACACGAATGAAATGTCTTTCTTCTGCCATACCTTTTCACTATTGCACAGACCAAAAAGCAGTCCCAGCTATCGCAGGGACTGACGAAGATCCCAAGCTGCCTGTAAGAGGGATATAGTGAAGGCTTAAGAAAATACAGACAAATTTAATAATTTTATAGAAGGTGGGCTAGGACCTTAGTGCCCTGAATGGATAAAGACAAAAGACCTCTTCCATCAGCCCACTTTTTTTTCTAGCAAGAAGTGCAAGAGAAAAAAAAACAAGAAGTGCAAGAGGAGGAGAAGGGTACTTTTCTTAGAATTTCAGTGAGCTAGAATAAAGAACAAGTTTAACACACAAAAGAAACTAGTTAAGATCTGGGCTTGCAGGTTAGCTGAGTTGTTTAAAGCCACTGGTGTGGGGGGGGGG
>NW_004524655.1:5915951-5927418 GCF_000260255.1 Octodon degus
AAAAAACTGCTAGAACCAACTTATTCATCATCATTCCTCTTCTTCATCCTCTTCATCTTCTTCCTCCTCTTCCTCCTCATCTTCCTCATCCTCCTCCTCTTCCTTTTCTTGCTTTTTTTCAGCCTTGATAACTCCTTTTTTTTGTTGCATCAGGTTTTCCTTTAGCCAAGTAGGCAGCAATGTCCTTTTCATACTTTTCCTTCAGCTTAGCAGCCTTCTTCTCATATGGCTGCTTGTCATCTGCTACAGTATTATTTCACATTTCTCCAAGTTTCTTTGCAACATCACCAGTGGAGAAGCCAGGATATTCTCCTTTAATTTTTGGGCAATACTCAAAACAGAACAAGAAGGCCAAAGTAAGCTTCTTGGGCTCATTGGAATCCTTGAACTTCTCTTTTGTTTCTCCTTTAGGAGGAATATAAGTTTTAATTTCTCACTCCTAATGAGCCTTGTCTGCTTTTGCCATATCGTCAAAATTTCCTTTTTCTTTAGCAGACGTGTTCTTCCACCTCTCTAAGCACTTCTTAGAAAACTCTGAGAAGTTAACGGAAGCATCTGGGTGCTTCTTGTGCTCCTCTCAGCAAGTTTGCACAAAGAATGCATATGATGATATCTTGCCTCTCGGCTTCTTAGGATCTCCTTTGCCCATTTACTTGTTTTCCTCAGCGAGGTACAGAATCTCCCAGTGCATGTCCAGCTCCCACTTGCCCCAGCGCTGTCTCTATGGAGCTCAATGTACTGCCCCAGTTGTTGATTCTTAATGATATTTCCCTTGTGATCAGGGTTTTGTTCATAAAATCTTTGCCTTCAAAAGTTCTACCTGCTGTTATCTTCCAACATATTTAGTCTTTCTTTCTTAATCTTTAGATTTTTGATCCATTTTGATTTTATTTTAGTGCAGGATGAAAGATATTAGATGTTTTAATCTTCAACATATAGAAAACCAGTTTTTCCAGCACCACTTATTAAAGAGACTTATCTTTTTTCCAGTGAAGGTGTTTGGCTCCTTTGTCAAAGATAAGGTAGCTGAGTATGTTTCACGTTGTTTCCCATTGATCCTCAGGTCTGGTTTTTTGCCAGTATCATGTTGTTTTTATCACAGTAGTTTTCTAGTACAATTTCAAGTCAGGTATTATGATGCCCCCTGCCTTGCCTTTGTTGCCCCAAATTGCTGTTGGTATGTAATGTCTCTTTCATTCTAAATAAATTTTAGAATTATAATGGTTGATACATTATCAGCTTGAGAAGTTTAGAAGTTTAAGGGACTCAGCAGCAGGCGAGGGTCCTTACTTTGGAAACATCCTGAGCCTGTTCTCTTGCAGCAGGGCACAGAGATAGTACGAGTGCTATACCTACCTAGAGGGGCAGGTAGTCTGATAATACACTATAAAGGAGGAAAAAGAGGCTTTTTCTTTCCCCCTTTTTGCTCTTGTTGATTTTGCAGTCTTCTGCCACCTTGAGCTGCTGCCCCTCTGCAATGCCGCCCTGCCTTTGAGCCATCTGATTATGGACTGAAGCCTCTACAAACTGTGAGCAAAATAAACCTTTCCTTCCTTAATTTTGGGTGTTGTGTGTTTTGTCTCAGCAAAGAGAGAAAGTAACTAAGATAAGGATTGTCTTCTCTAATTCTGTGAAATATGTTATTTCTATTTTGATTGAGATTGCATTAAATCTGTATAACTATTTTTGAAATACGACCATTTTCTCTATATTGGTTCTTCCCACTCACAAACAAGAGATATCTTCCCATTTTCTAATACCCTCTTCAGTCTCCTTTTTCAGAGTACTAAAGTTTTCTATATAAAGGTCTTTTACTTTCTTCACTAGATTGATTAGTAAGTACTACATTTTTGGGATGCTATTGTAAAAGTTATTTCCCCTAATTTCTTTCTCAGTGAGTTTGTTATTTGTGTACAGGAATGCTATTGATTTTTTTAGCATTGGCTATATGTCCAGCTATGCTATAAACTTGGTTATTAAATCTAGAAGTCTTTTCATGGAGGTTTTAGGATTTTCTATGCAGCATATCATGTCATCCACAAGTAATAGTAATTTAACTTCTTCCTTTGCTATCCTTATTCCTCATATTTGTCTTATTTGATTGCTCTAGATAATGTTTCCAGAGCTATATTGAGTAAGTATGGTAATAGTGGTCATCATTGTCTTATTCCTGGTTTTAGAGTGAAAGATTTCATTATTTGTCCGTTTAGGATTATGTTAGCTGTTTTGTCATAAGTGACTTTTCTAAGATTGAGATAAAGACCATCTGTTCCAATTTTCTTAAAGAGTTTTTGTCATGAGTCGGTGTTGGACTTTGTCATATGCTTTTTCTGCATCTATTGAGATGATCATATGGTTTTAGCCCTTGATTCTGTTAATATAGTGTATTATTACTTTTTTTGATTTACGTATGTTGAACCATCCCTGTGTCCCCAGAATAAATCCTAGTATCTTACTGAAGATTTTCGTGTCTATTTTCATTATGAAGATTGGTTTTTATTTCTCTTTGTTGGTTGGATCCTTCTCTGCTTTTGATATTAATGTAATGCTTGCTTCTAGGAGTGAATCTAGGAGTATTACTTCTCTTTTAGTCATTAAGGGGGTTGAGAAATAGCAGTAGTAAGTCTTGTCTAAATTTTTGTAGAATTCAATAGAAAATCATCAGGGCCTAGGCTTTTCTTTGTTGGCACATTTTTATTACATCTTCAGTTTCATTGATTAATAATGGTTTATTTAGAATTTTTATATCTTCTTAATTCAGCTTTGTTAATTCATATGGAGGAGACTGTCCATTTCCTCCTCTTCCTCCTCCTTCCCTCTTCTTCCTTCTCCTCTTCCTCCTCCTCCTCTTATCAGGGCTAATTGGAGTTCTGTATACCACACTTGTCTGTATTTTATTATATGCTCAGAAAGTTTTTGACTGTTCTGTGAATGGATTGGGGTTTTTTGGTTTGGTTTGGTTTTTTGTCTTTTACACTATCTCCTGGTTTTTTATTGGCTCTGGTCAATCTTTTTTTTTTTTTTTTTTTTTAATGGAACCAGGGATTGAACTTGGGCCCTTGTGCTTGCCAGGGAAACGCTTATTCTGCTGAGCCATCTCCCTGGCCCCTGGTCAAACTTATGTTATTCTTTGGATCGTCTAGTAGTTGTTGGACTGATTTTTCATGGTCCCTTGCTTTTTTTTTTTTGCAGAACCGAGAATTGAACTCAGGCCCTTGCACTTGCCATGGAAGCGCTTATTCCACTGAGCCATCTCCCCGGCCCCCTTGCTATTTTTAAGAAGCCTTCCTAGGCTGGGGAGATAGCTCAGTGGTCTAAGTGCCTGCCTGGCAAGCACAAGGACCTGGGTTCTATTCCTGGTACTGCATGAAAAGGCAGCCACTGAAACCAGGCATAGTGACACATACCTGTAATCCCAGCGCTGGACAGGCTGAAACAGGAGGATCACTACGAGTCCGAGCTGCATATTTAGACCTTATTCCAAGTAAATAGTTAAATAAAAGAGTAAAAGATTTTTTTTTTTTTTTTTTCCCAGATCTGGGGATTGAACTCAGACCCTTTTGCTTGCCAGGGAAGCACTTATTCCACTGAGCCATCTCCCCAGCTCCTATTTTTTTTAAAAAAAAGAATCTTTCTTTTTCATGACTACTGACTCTAATCTTCAGATATTCTGTCCTCTCACTGGCTCATTCTGCTTATAGTTCAGTTGAGTTTTTAATCTCCTGGGTATCTCTTGGAATCTGTTTCATGGATTCCATTTCTCTCCTATATTGAGCATTCATTGTTTACATCATTTTCCTTAGTGCTTCTATTTGTCTTATCTGCATCTGCTCTACAGTCTTTTGTTAGGACCAGGGAGATAGCTCAGTAGAATAAGTGCTTGCCTGGCAAACATAAGATCCTGAGTTCAATCCCTGATACCGAAAAAAAAAAAAAAAATAGGATCTTTTATTATGTGTTGGAGACCCTTTCCATGGTGCCAGCTATCAGGAACCCCTGCAGTGAGTCTCCAATCTTTTGCCAAGTGATACGATATATGATGGAGAAAAGAAAGCAAAAGATTAAATAGGTGTGCAGTAGGGATCTGGAATGATCAGTTTTTCTTGGGGAGCAAAAGGATCAGGCACCCAGAACCTTGTTATTTACTTATTACACTTGAGTCAAAGAGAATGGGTAAAGGTAGTGGATGCTTCCTAGAATAGTAGTGGTGACTATAGTGGGTTAGTAAGAAGAACAAAGCATTTTTTTAGGGACAGTGATGAGATATAGAGGACAGTTTCCCCTCTAAGTGCCTTCAACAGGTCTTGCCCTGTGAATGACACAGCAGTCATTAGCCCTAGGGCTTTCAGCTGTGGCCAGAAAAGAGCAGGAAGTTTCCAGTCATGGCTCAAAGGGTAGGATAAGGACAAGCTTGGACACCCCCTAGACTCAGTTTATAAGTTGTGGCCCCAAACATTTATAGTCACCATCTCTGTAGTTATCTGAGAGATTATTTCTCATTTGATTTTTTTCTACAGCCTCAATTCTACTTTGTTACTTCTACTGTTACTACTATGTAAGATTCCAGGTAGGTGGCTTTTGGATTATTCCATCTCACTGCCCTCTGGGTCTGCCTTTGGTGAGCTGGAAGTTGGGGTTGCATTTTGCTTAAGTATCTAATCATTTTCTTTCTTTCTTTTTTTTTTTTTTTTTTTTTTTGTGGTACCAGGGATCAAACTTGGGACCTTGCACTTGCCAGGCAAGCACTTATTCCACTGAGCTAGCTCCCCAGCCCTTCATTTTCTATTTTTTGTTTTTAGTTTTATTCTGGAATTGATCCTTATAAATTGCTTATGCCAAGTAGCTTTATCGCCAGTATTTGAAACCCTTAAAAAATGACTACTCAGAGATGTCTTCCTGATATGGCTGGCTTTTGGGTTTTGAATCTGTTGCAACATCCTCCGATCTTTATTGAGGATGAGAAGGTGCTGTCTAAACCAGGGGTAGTGGTGCACTCCTGTAATCACAGCACTTGGGAGCTTTAGACAGGAGGATGGCCGTGAGTTCAAGACCAGCCTGGGGCCCCAGTCACTGAGCCGCCGACGACGACTCAGCTGCCTCCCCCTCGAGCCCCCTGCTTCCCGGCGATCCGTGTCCCCCCCCACCCACCCGCCTTCTCCCGCAGCCGCCTTCCGCAGGCCATTTCCACCGAGGAAAAGGAATCGTATCATATGTCCGCTATCCAGAACCTCCACTCTTTCGACCCCTTTGCTGATGCAAGTAAGGGTGATGACCTGCTTCCTGCCAGCACTGAGGATTATATCCATATAAGAATCCAGCAGAGAAATGGCAGGAAGACCCTCACCACCGTCCAGGGGATCGCTGATGATTACGATAAAAAGAAACTGGTGAAGGCGTTTAAGAAGAAATTTGCCTGCAGTGGTACTGTCATCGAGCATCCAGAATATGGAGAAGTAATCCAGCTCCAGGGTGACCAGCGCAAGAACATATGCCAGTTCCTGGTAGAGATCGGACTGGCCAAGGACGATCAGCTGAAGGTTCATGGGTTTTAAGTGCTTGTGGCTCACTGAAGCTTATGTGAGGATTGCCTTGCAATGAGTAGAGCGCCCCTTCAGTCCCTTGTCACGAGTTTAAAAACCTCACAGCTTGTATAATGTAACCATTGGGGTCCGCCTTCACTTGGACTCGTGTAACTCCTTCATGCAATAAACTGAAAAGAGCCATGCAAAAAAAAAAAAAAAAAAAAAACCAGCCTGGGGACTACAAAAGTGAATATAGGGCTAGCCTGAACTGTGAAGCAAGACCCTGTCTCAAAAAAAAAAAAGAAAGAAAAGAAAAGTAAGAAGTTGCTATTTGGCCTAGCTCCTGTTTTGTTTTCTAATGTATTTTGTGCAGGGTCTTATTACACAGCTAGGACTCTTAATGATTCTCCTGTTTTCAGCCTCCCCAGCATGGGATTATAGGCTTGCGTCACCATGCCAACTCAGTATGGATCGAACCTCGGTCCCTGTGCTTGCCTAAGCAGGCGCTTAGTCCACTGAGCTGTCTTGTTGGCCCTTAGCCCCTGTTTCTTTGGCACTGGCCTATAGTATTGTTTATGACCCTTAGGCAGTCTCACTCTTGTCATATGGGAAGAACAACTAATTATGTCACATTGAATAAAGTAGTACAATCAGCAATAATGTGTCAAACAGCCTAAAAAATGACAAACTGTGGTAACTATTAGTTTACCAACTTTAAACATATGAACTAAATTTGTGGTTATATAATAAAATCTAAAACAAAATTATACACAATAAATGTTCCCTTAGTAGTGGTTTTATTTCAATGGAGAAAATTTAAAAGGGCTTTGCAGGAGAAAATAGAGAAATAAAAGAACAAAAAGAGATTAGAAGCAAGGAGGCGAAGGACAAAGGAAGCTTATGTGAACTTTAAGAAGCTGGTGATGAATATAGGAGGGAAGGAGAAGGAAGAAATAAAAACAGGAACAGAACAAGGAAACTAGAAACAATGTTCTCATATTAAAATAAGAACAATCAAGAAAAAAGTGTCTGTCTGTTTCAGTGTCTGCTGTCACTGATAGACAGAGCCCCGATTCATATTGTTTAATCCCAGGAAGCCAACCATAGATTTACAGTGGGACAGAAAATAATCCCAGCAAGCCTGCACCTTCAGTTCCTCTGAAGTTCAGCCTGATTTCTGGCTGTCAGGCTGGAATCCATTTTGTTCAGCCAGTAACTTTCTGTGCCTCCTGCCAGCTTGAACTCAGCTCCTTGACTCTTCTGCTCACTTGAACTCAGTCCTACCTCAGTCCTGACAATGGCAGCTGCTAAATGGAGCAACCCCAATGCTGCTCTGAGTTCCAAGTTTAGTTCGCCTCTGTCCAAGATGGCTACCAGCCAGTTGCCCTCTCCTGAGAGATATCTGAACCGGAATAATTCACCAGCCACTGCAGTCCACTGTGTCTACTGCTCCATTCCACTGATACATTTTTCCATGGAAGTCTTTAGGGTCACCAGTAGTCACAGTACATCTGCAGGTTTGATACCTCCCTTCCATACAATCAGTCAGGCTCACAAAGAAAGTGCCACTTGCCACCTCCTTCTTCTGTGTTGCAGTCTCTCATTCTTCCTGTGGGTTTCAATTCTTGATTGGTCCAGGAACCCATTTTCCTCCTTTGTCACACTGCTGCATTCCAGACACCACGCGTCAGAGAGGCAGTTGTTTTGTTATTCACCACTCTGCCATTCTCTCAGATGTCCTCTTCTCTCTCCTTTTACATATAATAATGTTGTTTCAGTGTTCTCCAGTATTTAGTGCATATGTTTGCAATTTTTATGTTCTCTCTTTTTTTTTTTTCTGTATTTTAGGGAAGGGTCTACAGGGTGTTCAGGGTCTCATCACTAGATTAGACTCGTAGTGATTCTCCTGTTTACAGCCTCCCAAGTGCTGGGATTACAGGCGTGCGCCACCACGCCCAGTCTCAGTTGCTGTCTCAGTGCACTCCAGGGGTGGGGCTAGCACTCAGGCCCAGGGATTAAACCCCAGGCTCCTGAGCCTGCTTGCAAGTGCTTTAATCCACTGAGTTACTTGGCTGGCCCTTTTTTTGATGTTTTGTGTGTCCTTTGTTTCTTTTCTTTTCTTTTTTTTTTTTTTTTTGGGCTGGCTCAGCCTGCCCTGAGGGCAGGACTGGCATGGCATGTGGTGCCATGTGGCTGCCTAACCTTGCCTAAGCAGGCACTTTAGACTGCTGAGCTATCTTGCCAGCCAATCCTTTGTTTCTTGTATTCTCTTTTGATTATCTTTGTAGTTTGGTAATTTCCTATATTAATAGGGTATGATTCTTTTTTATATATCTGCTGTACAGTTGAGTTCTATACATGCTTCTGTGATGGTACCTATTATCTTAATTTTTTTTTTAACCTTAATTTTTTTTTTTTTTTTTTTTTTTTCAGAACTGGTGGCTAAACTCAGGCTCTTGCACTTGCCAGGGAAGTGCTTATTCTACTGAGCCATCTCCCCGGCTCCTTATCTTAATTTTTTTAATGTAAGATTCCCATAAACATTTTATTAAGTAATTTTTGTAAAGTTGGTTTGGTGGTAATGAATTCCTTCAGTTTTTACTTGTCTTAAAAAGTATTTCTTCTTAATTCATGAAAGATACTTTGCTGGTTGTCATATTCTTGGTTGGCACTGTTTTCTGTTTCAAGACTTTGAATACATCATTTCTTTGTTTCCTGGCATGTAAGATTTCTCCAGAGAACTCTTGTTAGTCTAATGGTATTCTCTCCTAAGTGGTTTGACACTTTTCTCTTCCTGTGTTTAGAATTTTGTTTTCTACTTCTGATAATGTGATTATGATATGCCTTGAAAGATCTTTTGGGATCAGATTTATTAAGAAAACAGATCCTTTGAGCTTCCTTGACCTGTATGACCATGTCATTCTCACAGTTTGGAAAGTTTCCAGCAATTTTACTCAGTAGGTTTTCTGCAAATTTTCCTTTTTCTTTTACCTCTGGAATATCTGAATGCAAATGCTTATTCACTTGATGGTATCTGAAAAGTCTGAGTCTTTTCATTCTTTTAATTTTTTAAGAATCTGATTCAATTATTTTTTTAAATCTTTGCTCAAATTAAGAAATCCTTCTAACTGATCAGTTCTGCTGTTGAGGCTTTCCACTATTTTTATTTCATTTGTTGAATTTTTCAGCTCCAGGATTTCTGCTTAGTTCTTTATGATCTCCTTTTGGTGTATTTTTGTTTCATAACATAAATTGTTTTCCTAATTTCATTGAACTGCCTGTGTATCTTATTACTTTTTTGTAAAATTATTCTTTTTAATTCTTTTCCAGACATTTGTCAACTTTTCTTTTGTGTTTATTCTTTGGAGCCATCATTTTCCCCCTCCTGGTTGGTCTTGAACTCATGGGTTCAGTTCATCCTCCCATCTCAAACTCCCTATTAGGTAAGACACCAGGTGTGCTCTACCAAATACAACTAGAGATATTGTGTTACCTTTTTTTTTCATGTTTCTTGATTCCCTGCTTTGGTATTTACACATTATTCTACCTACGAGTTTTATTTAGTAGCTTTTCTAGTAAAAAGAAAAACCTTCTGCTGCATATGTGTAGTGTACATATACAGTGGTACTTAGTTCACATTTGACAAAATTTTGTTCTTGTTTGCAAACTCTGCATCAGGTGACAAACACAAATGCTGTCTTCCCTACATAAACACGAATGTGGCTATCTTTTCCAAAACTGTGGAACAAATTAAGTTCATGAAACAAGGTTTGGGGGGGGGGGCGGAAACAGGATGATGGCTTGGTGGAATGAAACAAGGTTTCAGGGCCAGGGAGGTAGCTCAGTAGTCTAAGCACCTGCCTGGCAAGTGCAGGGACCTGGGTTCAATCCCCAGCACTACATGCCATACCGATCCCACACCATGCTGGCCAAAAAACAGGCATGGTGGTGCACACCTATAATCCCAGTGCTGGGAGACTGATCACTATGAGTCTGAGCTGCATGGTGAGACCTTGTACCAAATCAATCAATCAATCAATCTTTAAAAAAAAAAAAAAAAAAACAAGGTTCCACTGTATTTTGCTGGTTTTGATTCCAGGTGGACACTATAGTGTAGTGTCCATGTCACTTCTTCACACGTAATAAATGTTGTTGATGTCTGTATCTCAGAGGCCTAGATTGCAGAGATTTTGGTATTGCACCATCACCTGGATGCAACTCCCTTGGGAAGAGCATATATTTTGATAGCTGTGGGTGTAGTATCCCCAGCTACTAATGTGAGGCACTGGACAATTTCCATAAATCATTAAAAGATGTGCCACTGCAGTGGTCAAAGGTAGGTACAGTGCGTGATGCTCGTTTATAGTGGGAAACATTCATGGGGCTGGGCTGTACTGTTGTGCCCATTCAGAAACTTGTTAGTGTCTAAGGCTTCATGGGTCCCTTTGCCGACCTGATACACTCAGGGATGTCTACCCAGATGCTTCCTGTTAACTTCCTGGCTGAGCATCTACTTCTTAGAGCCTCAGTGTGCTGAGATTCTGGGAAAGGGATGTTTACTTGCTTCTTGGAACCACAACAAAACGGACAGGGACAGGGTCACCTTGTGGCTTCCTGGGGGCCTTGATCAGTCAAGCCACTCTGGAGTTGCTGTTAGGTTGCTCCCCAGAATGTGGGAGAATAGGTTGAGCCTCATGGCTGCCTCACAGGGCTGGATCTGCAGAGCCACTGAGGCAGCTGTTAAACTGGTTCCCAGGATCCCTAGATGAATGGCGACTCCAAAGGGCTCCCTACATCAAGATTCTGGATCAGGAAGAGCACAAAGTCGACTGGATTGTTTCCCTGGGGTGATACAGTGGTGTGATAACTCAGCAGCTCTCATAACTGGGCCCAGAGATTGTAAGGACCACAGTACTGTCCAGTATTAAATATCTCAAGTGACCATGATATGAGCTGGGCCCGTACTGCTTACTTTTCCCCACTCACAAAGACCCTCTTAGTTTGGGGTTGATTTTGATGGCTGGAGCAGCAAATGTTGTGTGCTTAAGTTTCCCTTCTTTGTAAGGTTGTACAACATCTCTACCTATCTCTACTGTTTTTCAACACTGCCTCACAGATTCCAGTGATGTAGCTGTTGGGTTTTTTTCTTTATTTTGACAGAAGTGTATCAGAAACCTCGAATTTCAAAAATATAATTTTTCCAAGGTAAAAATTACTACAGATTTCACTGTACACAGTTTGATTAACTGCTTTCTACGCAGTCTTTCATATATGTATATAAATAAATATACATATGTTATTTTAAATAAATAGATCAAATATGCCATTATTTTTACTTTGCATTGTTGAACACAGTATTACTATGGTTAGACACAGTATTCTACCAGATTGATATACTATAGTGTTTTTATTCAAATTTGTTAGCAATAAACATTTAGATTATTTCCAAGTTTTTACTAAAAACAATACTGCATTAAACATCCTTATTCATAAATCTTGAGTACAGTATTCCATCTGCCTACATCACATATCTGAACCAAGGTAATATTAATAAGACGTGCTGGCCGCGCCCCTGGGGTACACGATACATTGATTGAGACTGGGCGTGTTGGCGCATGCCTGTAATTCTAGTGCTTGGGAGGCTGTAAACAGGAGTATCAATACGAGTCTGATCTACGTAGTGAGGCCCTGTGGCCCCTTTAGACCCTGTGCTAAATACATTAAAAAAAAACGAGGTGATGTAGCAGAACCACAAGTATTAGATGTAACATGTAACAGCAAGAATTAGATGGGCCTTCACAGGTATCAAACTTGAGTTGTTCAGAAAACATAATTATTGGGGCTGGTAAGATGGCTCAGTGGTCTAAAGCACCTACTTAGAACAAGCTTAGCAAAGCACAGGGACCGCGGTTCAATCCCCCAGCACCACATGCCAGCCAGCCCCG
>NW_004524655.1:5936543-5941800 GCF_000260255.1 Octodon degus
CTCTCTCTCTCTCTCTCTCTCTCAAATAAATAAATAAAAATTTAAAAAAAAAATAAAAGTAAAGCTATAGATTAAGGCATTAATAAGGCAACATTTGTTGGATCTGTAGAATCAAAAACCAAAAGTGGACAATTGCTTATAAAGTACTTGAGGATAAAACGAACTACTGAAGCTATAACCATGAAAGAGCCTCATTGAAAAACTGGCCAACCATTTCAGCATTATCGCATCCCACCTCCTCTAAAAGCTGTTCCTAATCATTCTAGTACATGCTGATCTCTCCCAAGAACCTACCTATAAAACTTACTGATCGTGCTGGCTCCAAAAGTCCCCTAAGGCAATTCCTTAACTCTCTAGGTCTCTCTTCTACAGGGTAGCATGCCCAGCTCTCTGCAGCAGGCTGAGCAGGGCTCTCAGGAAGAAACTGGAAGTCAAGTGAGCTCCAGTGAGGCTTCCTTCACAGGTCTCCCCTGTGACAAGGATGACTAAGCGGAGTGGGAAAGGAGCCACTGCGCCAGGGCTCCCCGCAGAATTTATGTGTTACAGAAATGTCCTTGAAGAACAAATGGCCAAAATCGTAACAGACATGACAGGGAATTTTAAATAGTGCCCATATTGAATGGACGTGAGAAATGCAGATAGAGATGATTGGCCTGAGCTCAGCTTAGGGCTGGGGAGATAGCTCAGTAGAATAAGCGCTTGCCTAGCAAACTTAGGGTCCTGAGTTCAATTCCCAGTACCACCAAAAAAAAAAAAAAAAGGAAATACTGAGCTCAGTTTACTAGGAAGTTGATGGGAAACGTAAAGGAATCACTCTGGCAGGAAGTATCCCTGTCATATTCCCCTATATGAAATACTGAAACTTTCTCTCGATTTAGTAAATACTTACAGAGCTTCTGCTATATGCACAATGATGATGATAGGTAGCTGGGCATGGTGCTGCAAACCTGTAATCTTATCAACCAGCAGACTGAAGACAGGAGGGTGGCAGTGAGGTTGAGATCAGCCTAGGATACTTAGTTCAAGACATAATAAGACCCTGACTCAAAACAAACAAAAAATGATAACTAATTACTAGGTGTATTTCCTAGACCTGTTTCCACTGGTTGAAAGTGTCAGCCCTAGAGAGAGTAGTTTGAAGTAGAGGTTGGGAGGGGATGTGTCCCATTTTTGCTCTAGAGTACAAATAGATCATAGGTGGAAAACCTGTGTCTCATTCTGAATTCCTTATGTAATGCCAAGTGCAAATGGGTATTTGAGAAATGAAAGGCAAATATCTAAACAAACCGTCTTTGCACATCCCTGAAATAACTGTGAAGGTTTCCTCTGTTGCAGGCATCAGAAGTTGAGAGACAACTCTCCATGCAGGTCCATGCCCTCAGAGAAGACTTTCGGGAGAAAAACTCATCGACCAACCAGCACATTATCCGGCTCGAGAGCCTTCAGGCTGAGGTAAGACTGGCCATGTGGCAGCATTTGAAGGTGAAGTACTTTTTTTTCCTTGGAGGTGCCTCACTGCATCTTTGTATAAGGAGTTCTCTGAACTGAGAAATGAAAACCTGCTATATATAAAAGGGACTAAACTTGCCAGAGAGAGATAGTTCTATGAGAAACTAAATGAGGAACACTTGATAATTGTAACATTGGGTAGCTTGTTGTCTGGAAGAATAACAGTACTCAGAGTTACTGCTGAAAGTCTGGAAAGTATGAATGACCTATATTTTACTGAATATGTCAGTGCCTGCAAAAAGATGCTTGCCAACCTCACATAAAAGTTGGGAGCCAGTGAGATAACTCAGTGGCTTAAGCACCTGCCTGGCAAATGCAAGGTCCTGAGTTCAATCCCCAGTACCAAAAAAAAAAAAGTTGGGGGAGGACATTTTTCTCCATTCCTCTTAGGTCCAGTTCAGTCTGCACTAATAGGATGTTACTGGTCTCACCTATAAACTAAAACCAGTAGGCATTTCTACTTCATAAGGATTTTGTGACAACTCAGTGGGTTAAAACATGGAGAGTACTTGACCTGGTCTCTGGGACATAAGTGCAGAACATGGTGGCCAGAGTCTGTGGCCCTGAGTGGGCTGGGGACCAATACTATAAGCATCCAGTCACGTGGGAAGTAGGATAAGGGACATATCATCAGCTGAACCAGGTTAGGGGCTTACAACTTATATTCTCCTAAAGGCCCCTCATCCTCTTTGGCTAAGTCAGATTCTGAGAGACAGTCTAGCAATAGACAAAAGAACCCCTCCCTGTGGCTGAAGAATTAGCCGTGTGGTCAGGCTGGAGAAGCCCCACAGCTGCCTTCCTGCTTTATAAGTCACTGGGCATGTTTTTCCTAAAGTCTATCAATATCTTCTCTTTTCTTCTCCCTCTGCACTTCCTTCCATCCTCTTTTCCCTTGGAATTCCTACTGATATTGAGCAGCAGGTTCTTGAAGTAAGTAGATTTGTTCCGGTAGGTTCAGCATGCCGTCTGTGCCCATCTGTGTGCATGACTTGTTGTTCAGCTGCCTCTCCCAGGCTCTGACTCTGTCAAGTTGCCTGACTTCCTCTTTCCCATGCCTGTTCATTTTTTTCTAGACCCTCATGAACAAGTCATTCCAAGGAATTTTTATTGCCAGATTTGGTCACAAGTTTCAGAGTATAGAAGGTAGAGTAAGAGAATTGACAGCCTAATACCAATTCCTCACTTCACCCTGTAACACTGCTACTTTCAAAGGCCAGGCTCTGAAATTGCTCCTTTTAACTAAGTATTTCCCAAAACTTTGAACTTGTAAGATTTTTCAGGGCTGTTTCTATATCAGAATCATGTTACCTCATTGCTTCACTGAGTGAAACTTGGGAAACAAAGATGATCCATGGGAAAGAGAATTTAAAAGTCAGAGGGTATTTACATGAAAATGAACTAGAGTGAGAATTCCCTTCACCTGGTTAACTCTGCTTTAATGTAGGGAATAGTGAGCCCATTCACAAAAGGAGCTTGCTGCTTTTGGTCTCTTATCCAGATACACACTTGAGAGACAGGATTTCTTTGTCTGTCCAGACATCTGATCTCTCTGGCCAAAGGCCACATACCTCATTTCCCCAGTACAGCATCTTATCTGATTGATCAGTAGCCAAGAAAGATCTGTGCCTTATGAGTGGAGCTGTAGTGCAGAGAGTGGATATAACCAAGGAGCAGAGAGAGGTGGCTCTCAGAAGACCTAGAACAGGTTAGACATTCATTTCAGTCTCCCCTGGAAAAGCTCTGAGGTTGGTCCCCAGAACTTACCCAGATGAGAACTTTAGGCCTTGTTCTCTGGGCTGCCCTAGAGAGCCTGGAGAATATCTTCACCAACAATGCAGTATGACAAATAATCAGTCAGGCAGGGAACTGATAAGTAGGAGCCGGGGGACCTGCAGGGTCCCCAGAGTTACCCCTAATCCAGTATCATTTGGGAAGGCTTTCTGGAGCCCCTGAGCAGGGCAGTGTTCTAGGTGAAACATTGTTGGCTTTGGGAGCCCTGACTCAGAGTTGCTCCCTGCAAACCTGAAAGCCTCAGAAGACTAGTCAAATCCTCCAATTTCTGCCACTGAAGAGAGCAGATAGACCTTCCAACAAGGGAATGTATGTATCTTGACAGTGACTAGGTAACTCATTATGCAGACAGAGCAACCTTTTTCACAAAATTTGCTTCTGTTCACAAGCTGCTTGTACAGGATAAGTTGTTCTCAGTAAAGTCAGTGATTCACGTGGTCCCTGTCCCACTCCCCCGAGCACAGGTTGATGTAGGTACTACTTTGCTTTCTGTACCTTGCTAGTTCCTCCACTGGGGCCCTAGGTCTGAGCTGTGGCCTCTAGCACCAGAAGGACCAGTTATGGGGAGAGGACAGAGGAAGACCTGAAAGTGCAAAAACATGAGGCTCCAGAGGAATGCATGGGTACTTTCTCATCCTCACAGCCTAGAGAAGGAAGAGTAGTAGCAGCAGCCGGGTTCCACCCCCAACCAACATTGGGGCTGGGGTAAAGCTGAGGCCAGGCAAGGTGGAGCCTTCTCTGTCTTATCTCTGGAATTTCCAGAGCACTAACCATCCCTTCCTCTGCCTGGCAGCCCACATTCCAGCTTCCCCATGGCTGCCTCCCACCACTTCCCAGCTTCCTAGAGGGGAGGGGCTTTCTCTTCAGCCAAAGATTGTACTACTTCTCTTTCTGAGATGGGAACCCCCAAGTCCCTAGGCACAACACCTAAAGACATGTGCCACCCTGTTGAGGCCTAGTCCTCTTTGTGCACATCAGCCCAGGTGTAACGTCACACCACTCCTGTGGCCTTTCAGATCAAGATGCTGTCGGATCGGAAACGGGAGCTAGAGCATCGCCTCAGTGCTACCTTAGAAGAAAATGACCTGCTACAAGGGACTGTGGAAGAGCTACAGGACCGAGTGCTGATCCTGGAAAGGCAAGGCCATGACAAAGACCTACAGGTACTGGACAGAGATTCTGTCCTGCAGGACTAGGGCCAGACAGTAAGAGCACTTAGCAGAAAGGGGAAGCCAACTGCTATGGTTGGTCAGGAGTGGGTGATATGAAGGTCTCACAATGGACCTGTTAGGATTCTCCTAGGCATGCTCTGATACAATCATAGCGAAACATATCATTCCTCACAAGGCCTTGCCATCACTAGAAGTTTTGCACAGTTTTTTCTGGGCTCTTAACCGGGCTGGAACACTGAGATTGTCATTCTGGCCTCCTGGCATTTGTAAAACATGCTCAATTTCTGAGGCAGCCTGGGCCCCTGTCCTCAGCTCACAGCATTCTCTGATGCTGTCTTCCTAGGTGGAGGGGTTTAGTTGGCTGGCATAGAATAGAAACCAAGAAGCTCCCCACTGAACACAGCAAGACATATCCTGCCTTTGAAAATATACAATCTGAGCCCTTTTGGAGCCTAATTCGTCTCTTTGTCTCCCTGAAGGAAACTGCTTCATAGTCATATATGTCCTTTTTAGGGAACTGCCACCAGGCTTCAGCTGAATTTCTAAGCTTACACTTGACAAAAACAGACCCTTAGACAAAAAGATAATCACCCTCAGCCTTCCCAGAAAGGGTGTGGCATCTGCTACCAATGTGTTTTGCTGGGAAGACTTGGGACTATAGGCTAGGGTGTACTGGTTCCCTTTTAGACATGGCAGGAAGTGTACTAGACAACCATAATGTCATTTATTTTTTTTAATTAATTAATTTATTTATTTATTTATTTATTTTGCGTGTGTGTGGCCAG
>NW_004524655.1:5941900-5945356 GCF_000260255.1 Octodon degus
AAAATAAAAATCAAGCTAACTAAAACCAAAGATAAAAAAGAAAAGAAGAAAATGTTTTCCTTTAAATATTCCAAACATCTGGGCTTTGCAGGATAGCTCAGTTATTTGAAATGTTGCTTGGGCAAATGCAGTCAGGCACATAGGACCGCAGTTCGATTCCCAACTCCAGAAGCTGCACCAGACCTGCCCTGAAGGCACCTGGAAGTAACCAACAACAACAAAAAAAAAAGTAAATATTTCAAACATCAGGACTCCACTACACCTAAGGAAGTTAGTTGGTTGTCTACCATTGTCATTTTGTTCTTTTTTAAGCGTTTCTTTATCAACTATATTGTTATTAAAATTATGGGTACTTGTTTCCTATAATTTGCTTTTCCATTCTTCCTTTCTCCCTGAGTTGGTATTTCACGTGTTTGCCTATCCTTTAGTCAAGGTGTCTGTCTTGATTACTGTTCTCTCATTGCTGAGACAAAATACCTGACACCCAGAGTTAAAGGGGAGTTTTATTTAGCTCACAGTTTATAGAGGTTTCAGTCCATGATCAGCTGGCTTAAAGTCAGGGTGGTGTAGTAGAGGGGCAGCAGAAGACAGCAAAAGAACAAGAGCAAAAGGGGGAAAGCAAGCCTCTTTTCTTTCCTTCTATTGTATGCAGGCTACCAACTCTAGGGCAAGTGTAGAACTCACACACTTAATCCCAGGACTAGACAGTGAAACAGTCACAAATGCTAGATTCAGCCACCTCTGAAAAGCCCACACCCCATGACCACATGAGGCTTTGAGGGGACGTCTAGACACAAACGATATTATCATTCCTTCTAGACCAAGTCCAACACTGACCTCTGATTTCTTAAAAGCTTAAGATAGGACCTAGAACTGTCTTCTTCATTGTTATATTCTCAGTTCCTAGGATAAGTGTCACCATCCAGTAATGCTTAATGAAATTTTTGTTAAGATTTATTTTTAAGTTGGTGTCTCCATTTCTATTCCAACTCTTTGGAGATTTTTTGTTGCTCACTTTTTCTTTTGTAGTTACTTACTGTAGGCTACTGGCTCTAGTCTCCCATTTAGTAGTCTACCATTTAGACATGATTTTTTTAATTTCTAAAGGAAAGTTTCTATCATTATCCTTTCTTATGAAGTATCCTTTGTTCAGTTCAGATTAGACATTTTTTGATACTTACTGTAAACCTGACCTTTGCTAGACACTGAGAATACAGAAATGAATTAGATACGTCACTTTCCTGTAAAGCTTAAACTGTGGCGAGGGAGAGGGACTGCAAACAGATAACTGGAATAGAATATAGTCTGTGTGCTGTTGGACGTTTGCGCTCAGGGTGCTGTGAGAACACAGAAGTGGGTGCTCTGGAAAGCTTCCTGGAGTAAGTGGTGCTATAGTGAAGTCTAGAAAGACAAAGAAGTTTTAGTTCTGTGAAAATTTGGAAAGAAGCATGTCCAGGGGAAGAGAACAAGGGTATGGAAGACAAGTGACAAAAGGTGGGAGGTTGGTAAGGGACCAACCTTAGAAGGTCTTTTGTGCCTGAATGACAGGAAACCACTGGAATATTTCAGGGAAAAAAAAAAAAATCTGTTATTTGCATTTTTATGTATTCTTTATTTTTTATTTATTTGTATTTTAGGGAAGGGTCTACAGGGTGTTCACGGTCTCACTACTAGATTGGACTTGTAGTGATCTGCCTGTTTACAGCTGTATTTTTATTTTAAAGAGCTCTACTGGGCCGGGGAGATGGCTCAGTAGAATAAGCACTTCCCTGGCAAGTGCAAGGGCCTGAGTTCAATCACCGAGTTCTGCAAAAGAAAAAAAGAGAGAGAGCTCTACTAATATAGGCTACATTAATAGGTACTAACTGAACCAAGCCTCTGTTAGATTTTCAAGGTCCTATCTGTTGAAAATTCAAGATCCTGTCTGCTTTTTAAGATACTCTTAGTCTTTGGTGTGCTGCACTTTCTTCATGATATGTCTAGTTGTAGATTTCTTTATATATTCCACTTAGAGTTTGTTGGGCTTGAGTTTGTGAAGTGGTTTCTTCATTGGTGAGGAAATTATCAGCACTTCGTTTCTGTGTAAATAAGCTCTAGTACCACTACCCTCTGACGCGTTTTAATCAGTGTGTTCCAAAACATGGAGAAATCTAAGGTTCCTAACAAGGGAGTAATAATGAAATCAAGCTGTTTGCATGGTGGAATGGTACCCAGTTGTATAAAGTGATTGTCAGTCATAATCTGGAAATGGCTTTTAACATAAGTTTAAAAGTCAATATTAGGGGCTGGTAAGATGGCTCAGTGGTCTAAAGCACCTACTCAGAACAAGCTTAGCAAAAACAAAGGGACCGTGGTTCAATCCCCCAGCACCACATGCCAGCCCGCCCCGCCCCCTGGTGGGCTGAGCTGGCCACACACACACACACACACACACACACACATACAAATAAATAAATAATTTTTTAAAAAAGTCAATATTAGTAGTATGATCACAAATAATTACAAAGAGAAAGATTTAGGAGGATTTAGAGAAAGATTTAGTTAAAATAGAGAAATAACTCTCAACCACAGTAATGTAGAATGTTTCAAAACAAATTCACTTAATCTCCTACCTTAGACTAAATTCAAAGCTGTTGCTCTAATATCACTTCAAAAAAAAAAAGTTTAGTAAGTATTTTGTGAGGGAGAAAAAGGATTAACAAAGGTGTCACCTGGTGTTGAGTCTAGGAGCACACTACACGTTGTCAGGGCCAGTAGGCTCTTAGGGATGTGAATTAGCCTTAGTCTTCTCTGTGTTACTATGAAGACTGTTTGAAGAGGTAGATGACATGCTCTTGAGGGAGAAGCACACAGTGGATGCTGCCAGAGCCACTGCAGTGGTGGGCTTGAGTACCTGCATTGTCACTGCCTCCCCCAGACACCCATCGTCCACCAGGCCTGGCAGAGACAGAATTAGGTAAGCAAGGTATTAGAATAGCAGATCTTTCCTATGATAATTTCTGGGTTAACTGGTTGATTTTTTTTTTTCATTTTACAGATAAAGAGGGTGGATATTTGTGTATAATTATATTTTTCCTTTCTTCTATCTAACAAGAAAATTTAGATGTCTGTTTTGCTTGGCCAATTTAAACAAGCCTTCTCTAAATATTCCAATTTGGGGAAATGTTCATATGTTGTTAATTTTAGGAAAGTAATCATGAAATAACTTTGCTCACTGAGGAGGAAGTACATTTAGATGGTACTCTGACCAAAGCAGGCATATTGGGGATAAGGAATGCACTGTCAACTTGTTTCACAACTTGAAGATTTGATGAATAATAGTAACTCAAGTGGTTGGATTATAAAAGTTCATTTCAGGTAGTTCAGGGACTATGTGTGAAATTTCTTAGCATTCTATAACAAAACTAGAGTTATTTCTCAGACATCTTGTTTTCTTTATCATACAGGCTATGTAAT
>NW_004524655.1:5955717-5958294 GCF_000260255.1 Octodon degus
TTGGTTGGCTAAGTAACACTCAGGTGCCAGGAGGGTCCCTACCTCAAGACTAGGCTACAGAGGGCACCACTAGGCTCATAGGGAGGCTCTGGAATATGAGGTGAGGAAACAGTCTTAGGCTAACACCACTCGTCACTGACACCATCAGCTAAATTGTCAACTGAGTGATGTGCCACTCTTAGGAACAGATAGCAGCTTTTCTCCCTTTGTGTGTGTGTGTGTGTGTGTGTGTGTGTGTGTGTGTATGTGTGTGTTTTGTTTGTTTTTTGTTTTTTGGGGGTTTTTTTGTCCTCCAACTAGAAATGTAGGGCCTCAGCAAATGTTGAATAAAAAAATGGGGCTTGGGAGTAACTCGGTGGTACAAAACTTGCCTAGCATGCATTAAGAGTTTACCCAAACATTGTGGTACCTGACTCTAATCCCAACACTCTGAAAAGCTGAGGTGGGGGATTACTAGTTCAACCCCAGCCCAAGCAATTTAGGGAGAACCAATCTCAAAAGTTTTTGGTTTTTGGTTTTTTTTTTTTGTTGTTGTTTTTTTGTTTTTTGTTTTTTTTTTTGAGGAACCGGGGATTGAACTCAGGCCCTTGCACCTGCCAGGGAAGCGCTTATTCCACTGAGCCATCTCCCTGGCCCCCTCAAAAGTTTTTTTAAAAGGCCTTGGGATATAGCTTACTGCAAAAGTCTGAGTTTAATCTCCAATACTGGAGAGGACAAAAAGAGAGGAAGGAAGGAGAGAGGGAAGAAGGGAGAGAGGGAGGGAGGGAGGGGAGGAGAAGGAAAAGTGGTATTGGTATTGACTAAAGAAAGCCTCAAGCACTTTTCAAAATGGAGTTAGTTTATTTTTCCAGATTGATGATAACAGCAGTGAACACTATATGCCTCTCAACAGGGGAACAGAGTGCTTTCACATACTTCATAAAGCTGAGGCTTAGGGAAAATGCATTTATCCAAGGTTAGGTACTATTTCTTGGTAGAACTGAAACTGGAACTCTCCTGACTTACCTGATGCTCACTTGTCCATAGAAGTCATCATTTAACAGCATTTATTATTGCATAAAGCACTCTTCTGAGTGTTACTGAGAGGAAAGGGAAAAGAAATACAGAAAAATGTCCCTGCCAAAAACAAGCTATGAGTCTAGCATGAATACACAAATGAAAAGCCTGTGCTTCAGATCCACAATTCAGTACCTGTAGATGATGGGAAATAGCCAAGATCAGAGTAGCCCGCAGGCTCCTGACTTGGACCATGGGCTGTGTGTTTATACCTGTTAAAAATCCCAGGTCATGACTGGGAGATAGCTCAGCAGCATAAGTGCCTGCCTGGCAAGTGCAGTGTCCTGAGTTCAATCCTTGGTACAACAAAAAATAAATTAATTAATTAAAATTAAATTAAAAGCACAGATCATACCCCACCTATGGACTACAGGAATGCAAGGGTGTCACTCAGTTTAGGGCCCATAGCCAGTCTGGCAGTTCTCACAGTTTGGAAGACCTGTACTTATGGGTTGAATTCTCGTCTTTCTTAACAGTGTTTGTTTCTTTTGTTCACACAAAACTCTGTAAATGGTCAGTAGTTATCAGTGTTTTCCAGGAATTCCTGCCCTATCTGTTGCTGAAATGGCCTATACATAGAAATAAAAATTTCAACTTTCTCAGGTAGCATGGAGAAATCCTAAACCAGATTTGTAAAATACCAAGCCAGTGGCCTTGGAATGTATAAATGTGTGCATGCATGTATATATGTATTTCCCTCCCCCTCCTCCCATCCCTTGCTAGGGTGGGAGCAGAACCTCAAGAATAGTGCGCAAGTGTTCTCTGCTGAGCTGTGCCCCTAGCTCCTTCGAGTGTATTTTAGTTTGTCTCAGTTTCTCTTCTCTTGTTGCTGGACAAATACCCAACACTCAAAATGAAGGAAGGAAAGGTTTATTTAGCTCACAGTTGCTGGAGGTTTCAGTCCACACTCACCTGGCTCCAAAGAAGACTGGCACATGGCAGAGGGCAGCAGTTCATGGCAGTGGAAGGCAGCAAAACAGCAAGAGCAAAAGGGAAAGAAAACAGCAACAATGGCTACAGAGAGGAAATCTGTCTCTCTTATGTTACATTCAGGCCTTCCGCCCCAGGCTGGGTGTAGCACTCATAACCATAATCCAAGCAGTACTCAGATCCATAATCCCATCCTTGGATCATGAATTAATCACAAACTGTAGGAGATAACCCACTCGGGCCCCCCTCCTGTCCCTCTCTCAGACAGGAGCTTTCTTTCCCTCAATAAATATATTCTACTCAAAAAAAAAAAAAAAAAAACTGTCGAACTGTGCCTCAATGACTATGTGAGGCTTTGTGGAGACAGATATACACAAAACATAACATAGTTCCATAATTTTAAATTCTCCAGCAAGGGGGTAGAAGGAGGCTGAGCACATAAGGCAACAAGCCTGCTGCCACTGGGGGGACCCTCTTTGAATCTGTATATATCACTGTGACCTGCTGTCAAAATAAATTTTTAAACTACTGATCAAATCTTTGACCTCTCTCATAATAGAGATTAAAAGTTACTTATTGACCATCTAGTTT
>NW_004524655.1:5958394-5963228 GCF_000260255.1 Octodon degus
ATCACTACAAATCCCAGCTGCGTAGTGATTCCCTATACCAAATACATAAAATGAAAATAAATAAATAAATAAAAGTTAGACTGCAGTTTTTGAGTATACTAGAAATATGTATCTAAAAATGAACAGATTTCATAACCAAGTGCTGACAAACTGTTCAGAAGTGGTTACATTTGTCCTGGTTTTTTGTTTGTTTTTGAAGAACCAGGGATTGTACTCAGGCCCTTGTGCTTGCCAGGCAAGCGCTTATTCTACTGAGCCATCTCCCCAGCCCCTTTACATTTGTACTGTTGGTGAAGATATAAACTAATATAGCCACCATTTTGGACAAAATTTTGGTAATACCTATCAACATGAATTAGATACTCTTTTTCCTAATAATTCCATTTAGGAGAATTTATCTCCTCATGGAATATTTTTCCACAAGCACAAAGATGGGTGAGCAAGGCAGATTTTTCGGAAGTGTTTATAGTAAAAAGAAAAAAAGTTGGAACAGTCTTAGTGCTTATCAGGGCATAGCTAAATTATATTCGTGTAATAAATCCCAGGTAACTATCAAAAAGAAGGTAAATGACATATTGGCATGGAAAGTTGTTAAAATATATGGTTTTGGTTTGGGGGTTTTGATTTGGCTTTTGGGTTTCATTTAATTTGGCTTGGTTTGGTTTGGTTTTGAGACAGAGTCGCAGTTTGTAGTGCAGATGGGCCTTCAACTCACTTTGTAGCACAGGCTGGACTGGAATTCACCATGATTCTCCTGCCTCAGCCTCCCAGTGTGCTGGCATTATAGGCATGTGCCACCATACTCAGGTAATATATGCATTTTGGAGGCAAATTTTTAGGTGGTGTTTAGATACTTAGACATGAATACAAACTTTCTGAAAAGATCTCAAATAATAACTGCATCAAGAGAGTGGCAGGATAAGTATGGACAAATTTTCACTTTAATTCTTCAGTTTTCCTTAATTTTTTTATTCTAAACATTTGTTACTGTTACTATTTAAAAAAAAATAAATAAATAAGTTTGGGAAGGGCTGGGGGATGGCTCAAGCACAATGGCCTGCATTCAATCCTCGGTTCCAAAAAAAAAAAAAAAAGTTTAGGGCCAGCCAAATAGCTCAGTGGATTAAAGCTCTGCCATGCAGGCCCCACCCCCAGGACTCACTGAGATGGCAATTGAGACCAGACATGGTGGTGTGCACCTGTAATCCCAGCTCTTGGGAAGCAGTAAACAGGCAGATCACTACGAGTTCAGTCTAGCAGTGAGACCATGAATACCCTGTAGACCTTTCCCTAAAATACAAAAATAAATAAATAAGTTTTTAAAAAATACCTAACCAAAATTTGGTTGTTCTTTTATATTCTTCTATAATACAGATGTTGAAAGATTTTCTTTCTGTTTTATTATAATTTTAATTGTTCATTTTGTGGGATACAGCATTGTAATACATATGATGACTCATCAGGATAATCAGCATAGCAGATATAGTTCACAATAACCTTTTATATTTTTATGAATAACTAAGAAGCTCTCAAAGGCTCTAAACAGAAAGTAATGGGGCCGGGGAGATGGCTCAGTGGAATAAGTGCTTTCCCTGGCAAGCGCAAGGGCCTAAGTTCAATCCCTGGTTCCCCCCAAAAAATAAAATAAAATAAACAGAAAGTAATGATGTGGAGGTGGGAATGCTAATTAATTACCTAGATGTTGAATTTTATCACAACTATTCTACCACATCTTTTTAAAATTTATTTATTTATTTATTTGTCACAGGGCCTCACTATCCAGCTTGGACTCATAGTGATCCTCCCGTCTCAGCCTCCCCAGCGCTGAGAGTCCAGGCGTCCACCACAATACCTGGTTTCAGTGGCCTGTACAGCATACCTGGGGTTCCAGGGCCCACATAGCATGTAGTACTGGGGATCAAACCCAGGTCCATGTGTTTGCCAGGCAGGCCCTTAGACCGCCAAGCTATCTCCCCAGCCCTATCACTGTATTATTCCCTGTTTAATCAAGCACCGTGTACAAAACTCATCATTTTGAGAAGTAAACTGTAAGACCTGTGCTGCCATCTTCTATGTAAGAGTGAACTATGAGTTCACTCACTCTTTCTAGAAAAGATCCCAGGGCTATGACCATTACCCCAGACATAGAAGCGGGAAACTGATGCTTGATAAAGAGGCATGGCTCCTGAGTAATTGCTGGCTTTTGAATAAATGGTCGGCCATATAAAGAGTAAAACTAGAAGATATGATTGCCCAGTGTGTTTTCATTTCTTCGTATTTTTTAACTTGAACCACTACCTTCATGATGTTGGCCAACTCTTTTTAAGTATAGAACCTAAAAGTAGACTGTGTAACAGTGTCCAGGTAATGTATAGATGGTGTCCTCAGTATCTGCTTGTTTTGTTTTTTTAAAAAAAGAAAAACAATTGGTTCTTCTGATTATTTTTTGTTTTCTACAATTGCGCTAAATTTCTGACAATGTAATATTTCTTTCCTTTATATCCCTATAATCCTTAGTGATCCAGTTTATTTCTGACAATGTAATATTTCTTTTCTTTATATCCCTATAATCTTTAGTGATCCAATTTAATCCTACAGTGTCCTGAGCTAGGACACTGTAGGAAAATGGAATATCCCTGCAGAACTGCCCTCTTTTGTATCATAACAGGTAAAAGAAGAAGGTGTGTATAACTTCAGACTCAGAGAGATGATGTGCATGGCAGGGCAGGAACTCTAACCCTGATCATTCAACTCTTAGCTTTTTTCTTGCCCTGAGATACCACCCCTCTTTGGCGTACAGTGGGTCCCTTCAGAGAGGTGAATGTTACTCCCTCTCACTGTCCTGCTTGGGAAGCTTCAGAGATGCTCAGAATTCATGGTGGAGCTAAGGCGGGGTTTGTGGTTCCTGACACTTTGATCA
The DNA here is from genome assembly GCF_000260255.1 of Octodon degus. Lineage (NCBI taxonomy): Eukaryota > Metazoa > Chordata > Mammalia > Rodentia > Octodontidae > Octodon > Octodon degus. Next base: position 5,961,315 of record NW_004524655.1, read on the forward strand.
GAAATCATTTGTAGGACTGGTGTAACTCAACAGATCGGTGCCTCCCTGGCCAGGCATGAGGTCCTGAGTTCAATTCCTGGCATAAAAAAATCATTTGTAGCATCAGAGATGTATAGATAAGATAACTTTTATTATTAAGTTTATGTGCAAAAATAGGTAATGTTCATTGATCTAAGCCTTACTGTTACAATGAAAATGGTGACAATTTACTAAAGCAGCTAATCATTAATTTCTCAAAACTAACTTGTACACACTAATAAATCTTTGCTACAGTGCTGTTTTCTAACAAATAAATAAAATGAGGATCTAAGCCAGATTCTGTCTCTGAAAAAGAAGAAAATAATTTTTTTTCTGGGGCCGGCCAAATAGCTCCTCGGATTAAGTACCTGCAATCAGGCGCAGGGGCTGGGGGTTCTGTCCCCCTGGGCACACTGAGACAGCAATTGAGACTGGGCATGGTGGCGTGTGCCTGTAATCCCAGCACTTGGAGGCTGTAAACAGGAGGATCACTATGAGTCAAATCTAGAAGAAAGACGCTGAACACCCTGTAGACCCTTCCCTAAAATACAAAAAATAGTAACAATAATTTATTTTGTAAGGTTTATTAGCTCTTTGCAGATGATAGGCTTATAACTCTTATTGATCTATCCTGTTACCATCACAGGCCAATGATTGGCCCATTTGGGAGGTGGCTGTGGTATGATGGTCAGAGAGCAGTGAAGTGCCACCTCTTTGTCTACAAAATGAGGCCAGTGTTTCCTGCCTTTCAAGGCTATTGAAGGTTCAAATGAGAAATGTAGGTTAAAATCCTCTGAAAGCTGTGTATCCCTGGGCACATCTGAGAAGTCACACATTGAAAGAAAACAGTAAGTTCTCGAGTCAGACTTCCTGGTCAGAAGAGATAAATCTGTTATTTCTAGGAAGATCACATTAAGAGCAAGCTAGTCTACAGGCATTTTCCATAGCAGCGTGGCTGAATTTATAGGCTGCATGTATCTCTGTGGCTTTGTTTTCTCATGATTTGTGTCAGGGGGAGTGATGTCAGGATAACATTAACAGCCTGAGTTACTCTTTGCTTTGCCAATCTAAATATGTTTGAAATTCCAAGTCATTTAAATTCAATACAGGTAGTAAAACTGTAGCATATGAGAAGAAGTATTACTGATGGAGCCTCTATTCCATTAGAAGACATTTCAAACATCTGAAATGAAATTATTATTAAAGAAGCTGGATGTTATGGCACATACCTGCAATTCCAGCAATTCCAATTTGGGAGGGTGAGGTAGGAGAATCACAAAACTGAGTCCAGCCTGGGAAGCTTTGTGATTTAAGGAGACTATGTCTCAAAATAAATAAAGAATGTAGCTCAGTGTGGAGGCTGTGGGTCCAAACCCCAGTACTGCTAGGGGAAGGGTAAGTGACTAATTTGAATTTATGTAAAGTTTGGTTTCAGTAGTGAGAAATGGAAATAGGAAAAACTATTCAGTGTTCAAGAAGACAGTGTTGCAGTCCTAACCTGAGAGTAAGAAGCCCAGAACTTACCTCATGGTGCTGTTGCTGACTGAGATCTCAGACAGGTTCTTCACTTTGCTGAGCATATCCCTCATCAGTAAATTGGAAGTGAAGTGGAGGCAGTGCACTAAAACTATTTAGCACAGTCCTTGGCACACAGTAAGCACTCAGTAAATATTAGTAACGGCTTTTAGGCAAGTGTGACTAGCTAATGTGTTTTTCACAGAGGAATCTAAAAAAGCTAGCAGTGTCTGATACTAAATTTGGAATGTAAAATATTTTATTTATTTAATTTTGTTATTTTTAAAAGTAAAGCTATATTGGGCTGGAGAGATGGCTCAGTGGTCTAAAGCACCTACTTAGAACAAGCTTAGCAAAAGCATCAGGGACCGCGGTTCAATC
>NW_004524655.1:5963328-6003840 GCF_000260255.1 Octodon degus
AAAAAAAAAAAAAAAAAAAAAAAAAAAAAACAGAAGAAGAAGAAGAAGCAAGGACTCTACCTGAGGTCCCATAACACATACCCAGGTGGCATCTTTTTTTTTCTTTATTCTTTTGTAGAACTGGAGTTTAAACCCAGGGCTTTGTATACACTGCTAAGCTACATCCCCAGCCCTTTTTATTTCTATTTTGAAAGAGTCTTGCTAAATTGCCCAGGGTACTGTGGTTCCTTCTGCTTCATGCTTTCTCAAGTGGCTAGGATTACAGGCATGCACTGCACCCAGCCAGGCATCTTTCATGGAAGGTGGTCAGATTTCATTAGTAGAACACAAGTTCACTCATTGTGAGGCAATCCAGGGAAGCTGGATTCTCATCTGCCTCAACATTTATCACGAAGCAAATCACATAGCACCACACCTTGTCAGCCTCTCAACTGTCAGAGGAGAGTATTCCTGCTTTTGCTCAGTTGACTATTGTGAGTTTAAACTTCATCTACTAAGGGCCAGCGAGATAGCTTAGCAGACTGAGCACCTACTTAGGCAAGCACAGGGACTGGGGTTCTATCCCCTGCACCACATGCCTGGCCAGCCCCGCCCCCAGTCATGCTGAGCCAGTCACCCAGTCTGGGTGCTATGGTGCATGCTGTAATCCTAGCACTGGGGAGGCTGAAAACAGGAGGATCACTACAAGTCCAAGCTGTGTAGTGAGACCCCTCACCAAATACATAATAAATAAATAAATAACTTCATCTACTATACAAACATAGTCAAGTTTTATGCCATATGCCGGGGATCATCTTTGTTGTACAAAGGATGATATTCCTTGTAGAGAGTATATATAATGAATAGACTCTTCCCTGGTTTAGTTTTTCTATACACATGTCTAGCCAGGTGGCGAATCAGGCAATGACCAGAAAGTGAGCCCCTCCTGATCTTTTGTTCTCTTGCTGTTATGATTAATTAAGCACCTTTGAGTGTGCATGAATAATTGAACTAATTTTGTCTTGAATGTAAGAACTTGTACTTACCGGTGAGGAATTTCTCCTGCTGAGATATATGTGGAGTTGTCTAGAAAATAATTGTAAAGCATTTTGCCAGTTTAATATGCCACTTGTAATTGTGCCAAGTGCTTCCTAGGAAGGCTCCCTCACTCTATAACCCTGATTTTTTTTTTTTTTTCTGATTTTACTCAAAACTAGGGCTGGAGGAGTTCCCACTGGTCACAGGTATTGCTGACCAGGGGAAGTACTCAGAGCAGGCTTGCCAGTGCCATTTTTGTTCTCTGAGTAGCCAAGCTCCACACCCTTCTGAATTACAGCTCATTTGGGCCTTTGGTGCCATTGTCAGCTGTTTCCTTGCACATTGCTGGCACTGACAATGAAGACAAAGCTCCCAAGGTACCTACAGGATTAGCCAAAGGCTTGGCAGGCTTGCTCTATCCATGAGAATTAGAATTCTGAGTTGCTGCCAGCCATCCCACGGTCTCTGCATTTCTACAGGAACCATGAACCAACTTGGCAAGAGTCTGGAAAACACGAGTGCAATATCCCCTTTTTAATGGAATAAATATTACTCCATAAATGCTGTTTTATTAAAGTCAAACAAAAAGTCTCTACACTTGGTACTGGGGATCGAATCCAGGGGTGTCTTTCACTGAGCCATATGCCTAGGCCAGTGATGGCAAATATTTTAGAGCTTTCTGTGATACAAATAGCCTGGGTGGGGCACATGTGGCATAGGTTCATCACCACTGGCCTACTTCTTTATTTTTTGAAATAAACCAGCCCAGCCCCCAGGGCGCACTCAGATGGCGCGATTGAGACTGGGCATGGTGGTACATGCCTGTATTCCAGGCTCTTGGGAGGCTGTAAACAGGAGAATCACTACGAGTCTGATCTGATAGTGAGACCCTGAACACCCTGTAGACCCTTCCCTAAAATACAAAAAATAAACAAATAAAAATAAAATTGAGAATAAAACCAATGAAAGGGGCTGGTGAGATGGCTCAGTGGTCTAAAGCACCTACTTAGAGCAAGCTAAGCTAAGCAAAACACAGGGACCACGGTTCAATCCCCCAGCACCACATGCCAGCCAGCCCCGCCCCCTGGTGGGCTGAACTGGCCACACACAAAAAAAAAAAAAAAAAAAAAAATAAAAAAAAAAAGAACATAAATTTCTAAAAAAAAAAACCAATGAAAGCCTTTAAACTAAATTGTTGTAATTTTGTCCTTTGATAGTACTCTTTTCACTGAATTAAATCATAAAACAGTGAAAAGTATTATTCAGTATATTATTCAGTAGCATAATAAAAATTTTAAGTCCCTCTAGAAGAAAAACAAATTAATATAACCATATTATTCCTAAAAATTAACAGTATCTCCTTAACATCATCAAAAACTCAGTGTTCAAATTTTCAATTGTCCTATTTCATAGAATTTTAAAATATTTTTGACTCAAGATAGAAAGTAAAGAGGCTGGGAAGATAGCTCAGTAGAATAAGTGCTTGTTCCTGAGTTCAATCCCCTGTACCACAAAAAAAAAGATACAAAGTAAAATAGATCCACACATTATAGTTGGTTGGTAGGTCTCTTGAGTCTTTTTTTAATCTCTAGTCTCTGCCTTTATCCTTTTTTCTTAAAATTTATTTGTTGAGAAACTGGAGTTACTTGTCTTGAACTTCCCAGATCTGGTTTTTTCTTGGGGGGGCAGGGGAGGGGGTTGTGGTGTTTTTGGCAGAACCGGGGATTGAACTCAGGCCCTTGCACTTGCCAGGGAAGCATTTATTCTACTAAGCCATCTCTGCGGCCGCCAGCAGATCTGGGTTTTGCTGATGGTGTCCCCTAAAGCAGTCTGACTTTGTTTCTCCCCAATGCTTTTCTTTGGGTACAGGCGTAGAAGCGAGGTCAGCCTTCAGGCACCACTGGCTGGTTTGGCTTGGATGAATCTCACTTGAATTTGTTCTCTCCCTGAAAGCTGCACCAGAACCAGCTGGAGCTCCAGGAGGTGCGGCTCTCCTACCGGCAGCTGCAGGGGAAGGTGGAAGAGCTCACGGAGGAGAGAAGTTTGCAGAGCTCTGCTGCCACCAGCACATCCCTCCTGTCAGAGATAGAGCAGAGCATGGAGGCCGAGGAGCTCGAGCAAGAGAGAGAGCAGGTGCTGATGTCCCTGTCACCTGGCAGGGGAAGTGGCCACACAGTGCCAGGGCCCATTGTCCTCCCAGCACTCCACTGCCGCCTAGTGGCTCTGTACCTGCCTGAGCCCCTCAGCCTGCTAACTGGAGTGATAAAAGGCAGACCCTGATCAAAGGTGTCCCTATCCCTCCATGTCTTCCTCTTCTGCCCATTGAGACCTAAACAGAGCAGCCAAAAGACAATGACAGGTAGAGAGCCTGCTCCTTCTCACTAGTGCCCTATGCCTCTGGGGACCTATTTTTTGATTAGCAGCCTCATTTGTTGTGCTTTGCCAGAGTTTGGAACACTCATGATCCATTCTCACCATCTCATTGACTTTGTTTTATGCTTCTTATGTTTCATTCCCCTAATAATTTCCTGACTCTGATGAAAGAAACACTTTGTAGTAAAGAAATACTTTCGGGCTGGGGAGATAGCTCAGTAGAATAAGCACTTGCCTGGCAAGCGCAGGGTCCTGAGTTCAGTCCCTGGTGCCACAAAATATATATATATATATAAAATAAAAATGAAGAAATACTTTCTATAGCAAATCAAAGGAGCTGGAGTGCAGCCCACTTGGAACCCCTCCTGTCTCTCTGGAGCTAGCCTACTTCCCATCTCCCAGCTTGCAGCTGTGTGTGCCTCATTTTTTTGAGCACCCATGCTCACCTCTTGGATGCATCCTCTCTCTCTCTCTCTCTCTCTCTCTCTCTCTCTCTCTCTCTCTCAATAAATAAATCCCTCAATAAATATTTCCTATTATTTAATAATAAAAGGGAGAAGAGGCTGGAGATCAGGGAAAATAAGAATTGAGAGTCTAGAGTATGGGGCCCAAAATAAGTAGTATTCTCAAGAGAGATGATTTAAAAAACAAAACACTCTTTCCTACAAGTGATGTTTTGGGTTCATATACTATAGACAAAGATGGCCAAGTTTTCTGTAAAATCCATAATGAAGAATAATTCTTTGAAATACAGCTGAGATTGCAGCTCTGGGAAGCCTACTGCCAGGTTCGCTATCTCTGTGCACACCTTCGAGGGAGCGACAGTGCTGACTCAGCCGTGTCCACAGACTCCTCCATGGATGAATCTTCAGAAACCTCATCTGCCAAGGATGTCCCAGCTGGCAGCTTACGCACTGCCCTCAGTGAGCTCAAGAGACTGATACAGAGCATTGTGGATGGCATGGAGCCCACGGTAAGAGGCTACTTAGAGAAGGGCCTGACCCCACTGGACCTGGCTAATAGGAGGTTGGAACCTAGTGGAGTAGGGGAAGTTAACCTCAGAACTGGAACCTTATCATGTGTCTGCCAGAGTTCCTTCTGAGCCCTCAATGTATTTGAGAACTCTGAGCACTGATGACCTGGCAGAGGGTCTGAATGCCAGCCGTGCAAGCTCCCAGGTCACCTTTCTTTTTTTTTTTTTTTTTTTTTTTGGCAGAACCGGGTATTGAACTCAGGTCCTTGCCAGGGAAGCACTTATTCCACTGAGCCATCTCCCCGGCCCCCCAGGTCACCTTTCTGCAGACACCAAGGAACAAGCAGTCCTTTTCTCTCTGTGCTTATAAATGGACACTGGTGGCTTCACATTCAAGGACTTTCCTTGGAAACTGAGTAGAAAAATAGGTATTTGGCAAAACACAGCAAATTGCCATTCTGTAGCCTTTTGTTCCCGCTGTCTCTCTCTTGCTCCCTCGTGGAGGGAAAAGCTCGAAGTACGCAACCTTAAATGACCTCAAGTTTCTGCCTAAAGAATGTTGGGGGGCCTGCCCTGTAGCTCAGTTCTTGGGGCCGGGGAGATGGCTCAGTGGAATAAGCCCAAGGGTCTGAGTTCAATTCCTGGTTCTGCCAAAAAAAAAAAAAAAAAAAAAATGTAAATGGTCATAGTTCAGTGGAGACCAAAGTGAAAGGGCCTCTTAGAATTCTGTGTTGCTGGGAGAAAGGTGTTCCTGTGGTTTCTTGGCAGACTGGAATTTCTTCTAGCTTCATGACAGACTTTTCCCTGACTTACCTGCCATTCACACACTCAGCTCTCAGGCAGTGATTTCTTTCCAAGTTTCATCCTACTCCAGAATAGTTGTCTCTTTCTCCCCGTATTGGATGAAGGAAGATGAAGTGTGGTTGTTTCTGACTGCTGTGTCACTTCGGTGAACTTTCTGTAGTGCGGGGGTTAGGTCATTGTGGGAGAAGGGCGCTATCCCGGGGCCATGTGTCCAACCAAAGGCTGAAACAACCACAAAGTGAACTTCAAGCTGTCATTTGCAGGATGAAATTGAGCTTGGGAATCTCTCCCCGCTACCCTTTTTTCCTCCCCTTGTTTCATTTCCTCTTCCTTTTTCCATCCCTTTTTTCTCTCTCTCCTTTTGTCTTCCCCACTCCCACCACCTCTCCCTTCTCCTCCCTTGTTGCTTCCAACCCCACCCCCACTAACCATCTCTTGCTCCTCCCTATCTCTCCCCTTCCATCTCTGTCTGGATCTTCTTACTGCTGTCAGAGCTCCCGGAGAATTGAGGATGACTCCTTAGAAGAACAGATAAGGCAGACCAGTGAGGACTCAAGAGCCCTGAGGGAGCTCATGGAGGGAGAGAGGGGTAAACTGAGGCAAAGCCTAGAAGAGCTACAGCGACTCCACAGCCAGGTGAGCAAGCCTTCTTCAGCCGAGTGCAGGGAACATGCATGTGTTCCCATGGCTCGTCTTGTCCAGAATGTTCAATGCAGAGAGCCTCTCCACCATGGCAGCCACCAGAACTCTTATGGGAGTCGCCCTCACTCCCAGGGAAGCAGGCAGGGTGCAGGTTGAGTTCCAGAATGAGTGTGGAGATGGTAGCCAGCCCAGCGGGCATGGCACTCCATGCAGGGCTGGTTAGGCATCTGCTGTGTACCCACTGTGTGCCTGGCACTGTACTAGACCCTGCAAGGCACATGATGTCATTTATTTCATTTGACCCTGTCAAGTTCATAGCAGAGATTTTTTTAGGAAGTACGTACGGCTCAAGAAGATAAAGTTCTTTGTCCACTTACCTAAGGCAAGTGGCTGATGGGCTCCAGCTCACTAAGTTTTAAGTTCTTTAGGAGTTTTAACTGAATTGTGTTAAATATTGGGAATTTCCTGCTCAATATGTGGTTTTATCTGTCCCTTATTCTGCTAATAGACACTGGCTGGCCAGAGGCCATGTCAGGTCTCATTTGATCTGAGGAGATGGCTCTTTCTGTCAGTACTTTCTCTCTTGAGTTCTGGTGCAGAACTGCTTGTGATGTATGTGGCTGGGAGCCTCACCTGCTCCCTCATCTGCCTCTGGGCTGGAGGGATGTGTGTGCTTGGCCTCTACAAGGTCAGCCTGCACCTCCTCAGGGCTTAATCAGCCTGGCCTCACAGGACAACTGCGGCTTCGGACTATCCTCAGTACAGAGCACCAGGCTCTGACATGCCTTACAAGACTCCAAAGAATACAAAATCTGATGCCCATCAGGATGGTGAATTGTCCTTCTATATTTCTTCATTGTTGAGTATCCACTGAGCTTCTCCAAAGTGGCACCTCCCCTAGCTGGCAGCTCTGCTCTCTGTCTGGAGAGATGAATCTTCAACCTTTGACCTGGGTGCTCTGCTCACTTTCATTCTATCTGAAGATAATTAGACTTGGGTATTGAGGGGTATACTGAAAGGTGACATTAGTCCCTCGTGGAAGGGAGGCAGACCTGTGTAGACGGATCCTCCCTTGGAAAAATGTCAGAGTGTACTATTTAACAACAGGGCAGGATGAGGAATCCCAGCTCATGCCTGATGCTATCACCTAGCCAGAAAGGACGCCCACCCTTCCATTACTCAACAGATATTTACTGAAAGCTCTACCCAGGCAGCATTCCTGGCACTGTACTAGACCCTGAAAACTATATATACAAACTATAAAAATTTGATCTGCATAACTTAATCAGAAAGCAGATGGATTAGAATTAAATCTGGTAGCATACAGAATGAACAGGCAGGAAGGTGGGAAAACTCAGCTCCCAAACATGAAGGAACATGAGAAGGAAACAGCAAAATCAGCATTCTGCCTGGTAAGTAGGCCCCACTGGCCTGTGGCTTTGCCATACTCCCTCAAGAGCTGCAGTCCCAGGGGTGGGGGCAGGCGTGATTGCCAGGTTGGGGTCACATGCCTTACCCAGGCTGTGAAGGAAGGGAGTACCTGCCCTGCTTTGGCTTCCTCAGTAGGAGCACATACCCTGTCTTGCACCGATACTCATACAACCAGGAATGCCCCCCCAAATAAGACTAGGTTTTGATTGAGAGGTATCCCAAACCTGGTGAAATCAGTTTTGAGATAAAGCAGCATACAGGCTCTGGGTTAAATACGACACACTTCCTACTATGCCAGTGGTCATGGTGTACACAGAGTTCCTATACCGTGGGGTAGGGGTTGAACTGTCCTGGAACCCTGGAGGTGCACCGTACCATGCAACTGTGACTCGCAGGTCAGTGTCAGGACTGAGTATTCTGGGTACCGCTTACTGAGGCATGGACCACAGAAAGAGACCAGGTTGGCTATGAGAGGTAATATCATTTAGGCAAATAAGTTCCTTATCATTTTGATTTGGGGAACCAGATGAGAACTGGGCTGTGCTGTTGGAAATGCAAGGTCCCTGGCTGTGGAGCCATCGAGAGCCCTGCTGATCACAGTATTCCATGTAGAAGATGGCTGAGAAAAAAACATGAAATGCTATGCTCCCAGAATTGCTTTAGAGCCCTGAGGCTTTTAGTCTCCTCCCACTGTCTACCTGGTGTGCCTTGCCACAAAAGAGGTGGCACAATGTATGAGGGCAGAGAGCATCCAGCCTGTGGCCACAGGTCAGGGGCCAAAGCTCCCTTGGGTCCCTTGCCCCAGAGCTGGAGCCCAGCACATGACATCATTCCCCAGGAGAGGAGGCCCCCACAGAGCGATAGGGTGCTATAGCAGTCGGGCGCTACCATTCGACCCCACAAACACTTGAGGTTCTTGGTTCCTTTTTACCTCTTAGAGAAGTCACCCAAGCCCACAGCAATGGTGTCACCTCCTGTGTTCTTTGGCCTCCTATTAGGTGACACTGCTGAGTGTGGAGATGACTGCACTAAAAGAGGAAAGGGACAGACTTAGAGTGACATCTGAAGAGAAAGAGCCAAAGGAGCAGCTTCAAAAGGCCATCAGGGACCGAGATGAAGCCATTGCAAAGTGAGTGGGCCCTGCTTTTTTTTTTTTTTTAAAGTAATATTGAGTATATGCCTAATTTAAGAAATTAAATCATACAAAAAAATGTAGATTGATTTCCATGCTGCCCTCCCTCATTCCCCAACCCATCTTCCTCCCAGGTAAACAGTTCTGTCAGAAGTTGGGTGTGCATTTTTGTCAGACCTCTCTCCTGTACTGCACATACAAGTGTACATGTAATATAGTTGGGTGGTTTTATTTTTAATCAGTGGGATAATGAAATAATCCCTTGAAACAGTTCCTAAACAAATAAAAATTAAAAACATGACATGCATTTCAACTTCTGATACTAAAATTCTTTATATTCCAACCTTCTTTCTTAACCTGCATCCTTCCTTTCCCCTTCCTTCTAGAATATTTTTTTGTTTTTGCATATCTAGGATCAAAGATGTACTCCACTATGTTCAGCAGGATTCTCTTTCATCTTTTCTTTTTTCTTTTTTTTTCTTTCTTTTTTTTTTTTTTGGTGGTACTGGGGATTGAACTCAGGACCCTGCGCTTGCCAAGGCAGCACTTATTCTACTGAGCTATCTCCCTGGCCCTCTTTCATCATTTTCATCATCTCCATTTCTCAGTTTACATTTGGGTCCCCATTTCTGTCTGCTCAAACCTCATAGCAGGCTGTCAATTTTAGCTCATTTTCAGAAGTGTACAGTGTACTTGGTGAAGCTCACATTCCTGGCTCTGTATTTCTTCCCCTTGGATGCCCAGTACATTTAATGAATGGATACTTGAATAGCAATGTAATAGAGGAAGGGTATACTTTATGAATAGTAAAGGGTGAATTGTATGATAAAATTAAAGAATACAACAGTAAAAGTAAGATGCTAACGGTGGAAGTACCTTGGGAATGAAAAGCAGGTTGAAGTTAGTAGTACAAACTTGTCTTAGCAGAAAAGCTGAACATTAAGATCTGACCAAACTGGGCATGATGGTGCAAGCCTGTAATCCCAGGGCCGGGGAGATAGCTCAGTAGAATAAGCACTTCCCTGGTAAGTGCAAGGGCCTGAGTTCAATCCCCAGTTCCACCCCCCCCCAAAAAAAAAAGCCTGTAATCCCAGCACTCTGGGAGGATGAAGCAAAAGGATCTCAAGTTCAAGTCCAGCCTTAGTAATTAAGTAACTAGTAACTTAGTAATTAATTAAAACCCTGTCTCAAAATTTAAGTTGGGGCTGGAGAGATGGCTCAGTGGTCTAAAGCACCTACTTGGAACAAGCTTGGCAAAGTACAGGGACCACGGTTCGATCCCCCAGCACCACATGCCAGCCAGCTCCGCCCCCTGGTGGGCTGAGCTGGCCACACACACACACACACACACACACACACACACACACAATAAATAAATGTTAAAAAAAAAAAAAATTTAAGTTAAAGATGCCAGGGAGATGGCTCAGTAGAATAAGCGCTTCCCTGGCAAGTGCAAGGGCCTGAGTTCAATCCCTGGTTCCACAAAAAAAATTTAAAAAAAATAAAAAAATAAAGGGATGGGGTTATGGCTCACTGCGAAGGCTCTGGTTTCCGTCCCTAGTAAGGAGTGGGGATGGGGAGGTGGGTGTCCATATTCTGTCATCAGTTTGAAAGAAGAGAGATACAGTCAAGTGTCAGGGTACAGGAGAGAAAAGGTAAATTGTCCAGACTCCTTTCCTTAAGAAAAGTGGAAACTAGGGGCCAGGGAGATGGCTCAGTAGAATAAGCGCTTGCCTGACAAGTGCAAGGGCCTGAGTTCAATCCCCGGTTTCCACTTAGAAAAGTGGAAACTAACCCAGACCTGGTGAATAGGCCTGTAATCCCATGACTCTAGGAGGCTGAGACAGTAAATCACAAATCTGAGCCCATCCTGGGCAACTTTGGAGAGTCTCAAAAAACAAAAAGGGATGTAGTTCACAGGAAAGCCCTGAGTTTAATTACTAGTACAAAAAAGAAAAAAAGAGGCTACCAAATCTGCCCCGATCTGTGTAACGCATCCCCTTGCCTGCTGACATAGGAGGCCAGTTAATACCCTGAAGTCTGGTCAGATGGCACATTTTCCTCCCCAGAAGGACTCTGAAGAGGGCCACATTCTCCTGGACCTGGTGGAACAGCTGGGTGGGGAAAGTTTAGATCACAGGGCCCTGCGGTGGGGAAGCACTGAGTCCTGGTGGGCACAGTCGCAAATGGTGGGCAGGAAAGAGGGAGAACCCAGTAATCCGCGCCAGGGGCTGGACCCCCTCCCTCCAACAGCGTTAGTCAGCACATTTCCAGAGCTCCAGGCTGCTCCTGGCTCCACCTGCCGGCAGATGCCTGGAAGCTCTGGAGGACTGGGGTTTGATTTGACATTCTGGGACTGGACCGGCGTCCATGGCAACTGCTGCCAAGAGGATTTCCGCTGTTCACGCGCCAGCCAGCCAGTGACAGTGGCAGCTGTGGCTTTTGAGCTCCCGTGCCATTGGACAGGCACTTGGGCCATAGCCACAGTGGGCGGGGCTGACACTGTACTGAACTGTCTCAGCTGCCTCTAGCAAAGGCAATGGGTGACATACGTGTTGGTAGAAGTGAGTAATTGCTCAGTGGATTGGAGTCCAGAGAGGTGCTGGCCACAGCAGAGGCCTAAGCATTTTATGAGGGGTCCTTCCTGCTGCTCCTCCACCTACACTTCAATTTCTGCAGCCTTCGGAGGCCTAAGCAAGCATCCTCTGTAGTCCTGTCCTTCAGCTGTCCTTGTTCTGCACACGGGTAACTGCTGTGTGTGACCACTTTCTTGCCTTTACTACTTCAAGTACTCAAGGGAGTAGCTGACATAGAAAAGGCTAGATGGGGGCCGGGGAGATGGCTCAGTGGAATAAGCGCTTCCCTGGCAAGCACAAGGGCCTGAGTTCAATCCCCAGTTCCACCAAAAAAGAAAAGAAAAGGCTAGATGATGCACATTTAGGCAACTGGGCAACCAGTGCCAATAATAATTTGCTCCCACTTTTTATTCCCATTCCCCTCCCCAGATTAATTTTCTTCTGTATTTTACAAGTACAGTTCACAAATGTTAAGAAAGAGGGGTGAGGTGGCATACACGACTATAATCCCCTCTAATCCCAGCACTCGGGAAGCTGAGGCAGGGGATCACCGGGAGTTTGAGGCCAGGCTGGCTACATAGCAAATTCAAGGCCAGTCTGAACTACCTAGTCCCTGTCCCCTGCCCCATCCCCCAAAAAAAATTATTGTGGAAGGTGAGCAAATTATGAGATAAGAAATCATAAAATGCAAAAGTATGTGAGAATAGTTAGTAACCAGTGATTTTGTGCCAATACAAGGATTTTTTGTTCTATTTACAGTACTCAGGATTGAACCCAGGGTTGTTTTGCCACTGAGCGACATCCTTTTTCATTTTGAGACAGGGTTTCATTAAGTGCCTCAAGCTCTGCCTTGCACTGCAGCCTCACAAATAGCAGGAATTACAGACAAGCACTGTTGTATACATTGGGCAGTTTGTATTTAACAAAACTGCGTCTTGGGGTGTGTGTGTGAGAGAGAGAGAGAGACAGACAGACAGAAATAGGGTCTCACCATGTAATTCAGGCTGGTCTTGAACTCACTGTATAGCTCAGCCTGGCTTCAAATTCAGTGATCCTCCTGCCTCAGCCTTCTGAGAGCTGGGATTACAAACATGGGCCACCACACCTAGCCACATCTTATTTCTGGTTCTTTTCCTTACCAAGCAATAATACTTCCTAAACTATACCAGCCCTGATGTAAATACCTACATCAGGGCTGGTAAGATGGCTCAGTGGTCTAAAGCACCTACTCAGAACAAGCTTAGCAAAGCACAGGGACCACGGTTCAATTCCCCAGCACCACATGCCAGCCAGCCCCGCCCCCTGGTGGGCTGAGCTGGCCATACACACACACACACACATAAATAAAATAAATAAATTAAAAAAAAAAAAAAACCTACATCATGGTTCTGACTAGAGCCTGTATTCCATATTTTTACCAATTCTTCAGTTGAGTACTAGGAATAGCAAAGTTGTGAAGATCACCAATGCATGGCTTTTTTTTTTCTTTTTTTGAGTTGGGATTGTGTAGGCCAGGCTGGCCTGGTGATTGCAGCAGTCCTCCTCCCTCAGACCCCAGGTTCCTAAGTACTGAGATTTTTGTACATGCAGGTCCTTGAGACAGTTCCTTTAGGAAGGAGTAGCTAGTGAAAAGCAGTCCTTCCACATCTCCAGAGCATAAGTCCCCACCCTCTAGTTGGCACTACCCTTATGTGGGAAGGTTGTGTAGCTCCTTGGTGCTGCACGAGACCCTTAACCCCTCTGGGTTCCAGGCCTCATTTGTGGTCCTCTTCTAACCACTTTGGACCTTCCTCTCTCCATCTGGGAGGTGGAGATGACAGTCCATAAGGCTGGTTCCGAACAGTGGTTGAGGAGCTGCGCAAGAAAGCAAATTGCAGCTAGCCTTGTGCAGGCAACATGGTTTTCACTTACTGTTCATTGTGCATTTGGGTTAAGAACCTGTGTGCTGCTCCTGTGGGTTGGAGGTTCCCCAGGCCAAGAAGCAGTGGCTTCTGACACAAGGTGTCTGTACTCCCTGTGGCTTGTCTGTTTTCAGGAAGAATGCTGTGGAGCTGGAACTCGCCAAGTGCAAGATGGACATGATGTCTCTGAACAGCCAGCTGCTGGACGCCATTCAGCAGAAACTGAGCCTCTCACAGCAGCTTGAGGCTTGGCAGGTAAACAAGAACCGTGAGGCCCCAGACCAGAAAAGACTCCAGGAGTCTGAACCCAGAAGAGTGTAAGGAGAGTTTGCTACTAGACGGTCCATGTAACAGGTAAACAGTAGAGGGTCTGTATAACAGGTGAACGGTAACTGCTGTCTCCACCTAAAGAAATCCAGATCCCATGTCCCTGGGGAAGAACACTTTAAGTGCTCTTGAGAGAATGACAGCCCCCAGATTTGGAATGGAGTCCCTCCTTCAGCGGGGCACCTGAGCATGAGTTAAACTAGAGAAGCACCTGTTAACATGGAAAGGCAGAAGCCCCAAGTGACTGAAGGTAGTGCAGCCGCCCCACAGCACTGCTGCCCTTCCTTTTTCTACTGAGCACTGTGCTGGTGCAGGCCCTGGGAAAAATGAGTCAGTGTGTCCCTCTCAGGGCCCAGCATAGCTCCCTGCTAGGTGGGGGCTATGACTGGCTTTTTGTTGATGAGTTTGAGGTCACATACTGTCAGAATGTGAGTGTAGCCATTAACTCTTCTCCCTGAGAAATCCTAACAGGCAGGTGAAAAGCCACCTGCAGCTCCATGAGGTGAGCCCCACTGTGAACAGGTCAGCAGTGACCATTCCCCTCGGGACCCCTTGGGACTGGCCCCCGGAGCCCTGGCCACCAGAGTCCTGCTCACTGGTTCCTTGGCTCCTGCCCTGCAGCCAGCTAACCATGCCATGCTCACCACTGCTGTTCTCTCTCTTCTCTCCTGGCTGCAGTTTGCTTCCTCAGGGCTTTTTACTATCTGGCTCCTTTGGTTTCTGATCTAGTGGCCTTTCTCAGCTCCTGTATCAACAGCTTTAGTTGTACACCCCTCCTGCCTTTGAGGTGAGATTGAGCCCTGCATACCACCCATCCTCACCACTCTGCCATATCATCCTGCCCTGCCACCTCCCCTTGTGGCCAACCATGTCCTGTGTGCCAGAGCCTGGCATCATCTCTGTTCAGTGTGACCTGTCATCTAGTCCTGGCCTTCCCCTCCCTCACCACTGTTTCCCACAAGCTCAGCAGCATGTGGCCAAGTACTGACGTCAGGCTGACCCTGGTTTCTTGGTGCTGCCTTTGCATAAATGGACAGTTTTTCTTACGGAAATAATAGCAGACAGAACTAGGAGCAGCATATGTGTCTCTGCGAATTCTAAAGTAAACATCTCATGAGATAACCTTGACTAATTGGTTGCTTAAAGTATAAAATTCAGTTTATAATTTACCAGAAAAAAATATTGGCAGCCTTTTTTTTTCCGGGGGGTGGGAGCAACTTTGGAAGGTTTCCTGAAGGACCCTTTAGCATTCTCCTGTTGTATCACATAGCATAGATTTCACTGCGCATGTCCTCACCATAGGGCACTATGCCTGGAATTCTACACTGGTACCTCGGAGGTTGGTGCTATGTATCCAAGTCAGAGCAGAGGGGCAGGTGGAGAGGGGGTGGAGGAGGGCGAAGGAAGGGAGAAGGAGAGGTGCTGGGAAGGAAGCTGAGCATGATGTGGGGTAAGAGAAAGGCAGAGATGCAAGTCATGAGCAAGGGCTGGTGAAGCCCATACTCACTGCCTGGACCACCTGGCGACAAGACAAGAAGGTCCTTTGATTTTTCTCTGAAATTGCAAAGGCACTTGAGTGATGCCCATGGGATGGGTGGGAGCCTGCGTGAGACAGAGGTGGTGGTGGACAAGCTGGTCAGGAAGAGCGATGCAGCCCTCCCACATTCCTGCCCTTGTCTGTGAATGGCCACTCTGGCCTTAGTTCATCTGCCCCAGCTGCAGGGATCTCCCACTGGCTTACAGGATACCCACTGTTGGCTCCCTGCAGCATTTGGCAAGAAGCTCAGTCTCCACCAGCACGTCCCAGCAGCGCATCCCAGAGCTCACTGCTCGTTGCGCTTGCCACCACCGCTTACACAGGCCTGCTCAGCCAGTAATTTTCAGACTTTCTTCATGGAGAGCTTCTTTGTCAAATAGGATCTTCCACAGATTCAGAACCAGCCCATTAGGATGGAAAGAGAGTGGCCCTACTATTCAGAAGCTACCCTGTGAAGTAGAAAGGTACTGTTGTCAAAGATTGGCCTGGGAGTACATTTTCTAGGCACCCAACAAATAGGGTAAGGTCCTCCCACTGGACGCTAATAGACACAAGCCTGCATTGGTGCAGGAGATGCCCACAGCCTCTGCCACAGCCAGGGCTGATGGTGGATAGTGACAGCAGAGCCCAGGCAGCCTGTTCCCTGCCACATAGGGCATTAGCAGCTCAGGCTGGAAGTAATTTGAAGGAGCAAAAAAGGACAGAAGCCTCCTAAGGCCAGTCCATTATGCAGGAGAGTTGGCAAGCTGAGATCATCTTGGGCCTGTTGGGGTGGTGGCAGCAAACTAGACCACAGGCACCCAGATGATGACCAGGAGGCAGAAAAGACAGCTGGTCACAGACCAGGCTGCATGTTGGGATGGTGCTGCACAGTTACCTGGGCCCTTAGGGACAGATCCATGGGGCAGGGGCATGAGAGGATTCTGGTCAAGAGAAGCCAGCTCACGCCCTGAAGAGACCTGCGTGCCCCATAGCTGCTGTGCACATCCTGGCATTGCATCCATGCTGCTTTCTGGGTCAGGCAGTCCCAGCACTCTCTCATCTCATGCTCATCCTCATCTCTCGTCCTGCCATTTACCACCTCCCTGCTCACCCAAGCCAGGCGAGAGCTGCTGCTCAGCCCTGCTCACTCTCCTCTGCAGGATGACATGCACAGGGTCATTGACCGGCAGCTGATGGACACGCACCTGAAGGAACGGAGCCTGCCTGCTGCTGCCTTCTCCAGGGCCCACAGCGTGGGACGGGGTGCTGAGCCCAATACCACAGAAGGCAAACGGCTCTTCTCATTCTTCAGGAAAATTTAAGCTGGGAGGAGCCGGGTCCAGAGGATGGGTGGACACTGGAGGCAGCTGCGAAGGCATGTGAGCGCCTCCCCTGTGGCCTGGGCTGGGCACCGCACTACCCACCCACATGAGGGCAGTCAGTCCTAGAGCACTTGCTCCTTTTGGTCAGTGCAGATGGAGACCAAGAGGTAGGGGCCTACTATGACCTCTGAACACTGGTCTCAACAGAGGGACAGGTGGGAACCCTGTCCCCACTGCCCAGCCAAGCCTCAGCCTAGGTTTCCCCAGGATCCTGTTACCAAGCAGGGCTCACGCCACCTCCCAGAGTGGCCCCTTGGTTGCTGATCACAGCCCACCCCTCAGGCACTGCTGCCTCCTGTTTTAGAAAACAGGACAGAAGAAATGGAGGCTTCTGACTGCATGCCTCAGGAGGCCTGAGCCCCAGAGACCTTGTCCTGCAGGAGAGCAGCCCAGGCCCAAGCCTCCATTCCTGCCTAGCCACTGGCCCAGAGTTAAGGAGAGGCGCCACCCCTCACCCAGTGCATGCACGTCTGCTGGACCCCCAGTGGGCAGGAGGCCCAGTCTGTGGTTGCGGGGGCTGAGAGCTGGTGTCCCCAAGCTGCTGGGGCCATCCTAAGCCCCAGGGAGGAAGGCGGGCCCAGTTACCTGGCTGTCACCACTGCTCTCCAGCCTCCCTGAGAGCAGCCCAGCGTCCTCGCTGGTCCTCTACGGCTTTAGCCATCCAGCCCTTTCCCTTCATGGGGCCAAGCCTGGGAGGGGGCTCATTTTCCTCCCACAGCACCCTCCCCTTTCAGATATAATTTCTTGGTCCAGCCTAGCAAGTCCAGGCCACATATGGCTTCAGAGCACCACCACAGGGGCAGTGCTGGCACCACAGGGTGGATGGGGGAAGGCTGCTGGGAGCCTCTGGATACTGCCCGCCAGGCCTGCAGAAGGACCAGGCCTGCAGCCTGCTGCTTCTGCTGCTTCTGCAGCAGCCACCCCACATCTCTGCTGAGGCTCCGACTCAGAGGCTTCGCGGGCCCAGCCAGGCCGCAGCTGCTTACCACATTGAGCCTCCCTCACGGGATAAGCACAGCAGGGATGAGCGGAAAGAATGTACCTATAGATATGTACATATCACAGTGCTGTAATTTTGTATGTAGCAATCATGTAAATACATGTATGGATTTTATAATATACATATATAAATCTATAAAGGCATATTTTTAGAAAAATCAGCGCACCACTGCTTCTTTTGAAAATAGTCTGAATAAGAATAAAATGAATTTCTACAGAGCTCCCTGCCTCAGTCATTGGGTATGTGGGGGTTGCTGGATCCAAATGCAGCTGGCCTATCAGAGCAGCCCTAACCTGGAGGCCTTCTACTCTAGTGCCCACTGAATTAGTCCAGGAAGGGGGTGCCTCTCTTGAAGGGTAGCAGCACCCTGCTTTGTACCTGCCCTCAGGCACAGGCTCCTGTCATCCTAGCTTCACTGCAGGCTGAGCACAAGGCCTAGATGTGGCAGAAACTTTCAGGTACTGAAATCCTCCAAGCAAAAGCTTCCACTGTGTCCTTCCAGCCTTACAGAGAATACGTGGCTCTTCCCCTGGCGTCTTCTCACCCCAGTGCTTCCAGCCATTGCATACGTCCAGAGGGGAACATGACCTGGGCAAACCACTCAAAAAAGGCATCTGAAGGATGTCCCAGGGCCCCAACTGGCACCTGTGCAAGATTTAGGGCAAAAAGAAGAGCTGGCCACAACCAGTGGGAAAACGCCAGGCCCACCCAGATAGAGTACAGCTGGAGGAACAGCAAACAGACCCTGAAAGAAAATTTGGCAGCTTGAACCTTTATTTTTAGTATTTTTTAAAAAAGCATAATTAGAAACTTTCAATACAGAAATAATCCTAGCAAACCATTTAAAAGTTGTTTGACAGGAATTTCACATCAGGTCCACCAAGATGTCAGCCTACCCGAGAGTCATCCCCTCCCGCAACCCCCCCACCCCCATTCATGCATATTAACACTCAGCAGGACAGACAGTCCGTCCTCACCATCACCCCCCCACACATCTGGGTCTCGATGTCCAGTTGCCAGAAATCATGAGACTCCTGGCCTGGGCTGGAAGGTCCCAGGATCAACCCCCCTATTGCTTGAATTTGCAAGCACTCCCACTGGCTTCACCTGAGTGCTCAGACACAAGTACGACCCTACCACTACAGGAGCCAAGGGCTGTGTGCAACCTCACGGGCCACAGCCAGCCAGAACAGCCCTGAGGACGGACACCTGCTTCTGCTGGCTCCTCCAGACGAGACAAGTTGCCTGCAGCGCCTCCAGGGCACCTGCCACCTCAGGTCCACAGCCTCCAAGCCCAGGGGCTCCAAAGAGAAGGCCTAGGTCAGACCCTGGCTCTGACAGTTTGGACAAGTGGAGAGACAGGTGAGAAGAAACCCCATTTTTATTGATTAAAAACCCATCCACAGTGTTAACATGGAAAATCTGCAGTGATCTGTGATGTGATTGTCCAATCAGGGCTTTGCCTAGAAATCACCCAGGAAAAGAAATTTAATAAAACACATTGTGGTGTTGAAATAATTTCTTTCCAGGTTGCGTGATCCTTTTAGGGGAAATGGGAATGAAGTACCCAGGGAAGGAGGGGAACAGTAATCAAACACAGGCGATTCTGGTTTCTCTTCCAAGGAACTGGGGTGCACAGAACCAGGATGTCTCCAGCCCCACTGCCACTTTTCCCCACTAAGAAGTCTTCTTACTCTTTGTACTGAAATAGTTGTCAGTGATTCAATCTCAGAGGTGTGTCACCCCACTGTCCAGAAGCCCTGGTACCCACCCTCACATTCAGAGGTGTGCAGGGTACACTGTGGACTTGAATTCCAGCAAGAGGCCCTGGATGGCCAACATGGACAAGGATGCAAATTCCCTTTCCATTCCAAGGACCAAGGGCCCAGCCCCACAATGACAGGAAGCAATTCACTTTTTCTAAAACTACTGGACCCAAAGTGGGGTGGGTCACAACTGCTGCTGTGTCAATCAAACCTCAGGGTAAGAAAATGATGAGGAACTTAATTCATCTGATTTGGCTTCGCTTCACTTTATCTGTTAAGATAATGCTCCTCTTGCCTCCAGCAAGCCCCATCTCTGCACAAACACACCCCTACCTTTCTGTTGGAACTGAAACATGTTGGTAAGTTAGAAGCTGAGGCTCCCCTGGGTTTGTAGCAGAGGTGTCTAAGAGGCAGGACAAGAAACCTGTTGGCCAAAGGGTAGGAATGACTTCCCCTGTGGCACCAAAGGCCTGGGGACATCAGAGGGCACTGACTGCCTCAAGGCCAGGTTTCCCAGCTCCCAGAGCAACTATGGGGGCAGGAGAACAGGCAGAGGCCCTGGAGAGGGGTCAGGTCCGGTATGCCGGGACTGAAGCTGTCAGCCTGCAGGAAAGAATGAGCAACACAGAGCCCACTCCACCAACCCAGGCCAGCCCAAGACGAATAGAACATGGTGCCATCTCCTCCAGAAGCTGCTGGCCATTAGGTGGGACAGGAGGGCCAGGAGAGGGTCTGTTGCAGCAGGCTGGCATTAAGGAGGCAAAAGCCAGAGCAGGATGAGGGTGTGCAGCTGGTTAAAGCAATATACACTATGTACAAACTGGTTAATCAGTCCGCTCCGCTGGCAGCATCCTCGCCAGGTCCAGGCGCCTCGGCAGGGAGGAGGGCACCAGTGGGGAAGGGCAGGCTCCTCCAGCAGCTTCTTGGCACTGGGGGGATGGGGGAGGAAGTGCCGATGGCGCCTCCCAATACAAAAACATGGAGAGAATTCTTTAAATAACGGCACAAAACTGAGACTGTCCCCCGAGGACCCCCGCGGGCCTCGGGCTGGGGGAGGGACCACAGTGCAGTCTCTGCAGTGGACTGGGGCATTAGCAGCAGCGTTTCTTTCGTTTACTGTTCTTCGTGAGCTTCACCACGTCATTCTGTTGCTGCTGCTGTTGCTTCGCCAAGTTGTCTTTCTTTGCTCGAAGAACCAGCTCTGTGATGCAGTTGAACATCTGGAGACGACACAGCAGAGCTGCCTCAGACCTAGCAGGGAGGCCCCTGCTGGCTAGCATGCCCACCACCCACACCGTACCCCGGCCCAGCCCTGTTAATACTTGAAAGATGTTTTCTATGAACTGTCCTTAAAACCCTTTCTAGAAAGAGGCTGTAAATTATTAAGCCTTAGAAACCTGGAAAGGCAAATTTATTTTCATATTTAGAGGGGTTTTTTTTTTTTGTTTGTTTTTTTCTCTTTATGAGGCTGTAAATTATTTAAAGGTCAAAAAGGAACAATAAAGACCAGAACCATGAGGGCTAGGCAGATAGCTCAGGGATTAAACACCTGCTCAGGCAGCTGCAGGAACCAGGGTTCAATCCCTGGAGTGTTGTGCCTGCCCCACTGAGACAGCAATTGAGACTGGGCGTGGTGGCAAGTGCCTGTAATTCCAACTCTTGGGAGGCTGAAAACAGGATCACTACAAGTCAGATCTGTGTAGTGAGACCCTATAGACATTGTACTAAGTACACAAAAAATAAATAAAAAATAAAGAATAAAAAAAAAACAGAATCATGAACTGTGTGACGTGGGGCAGTCAATCTCTCAGGGATTTTCCAGTCATTTTTTAGTAGAGGAAGAACCCTTTCTAGAGATGGAATCTTCTGACAAGATGGGTAAAGATCCCCGGCTCTTTGGAGGCAGGAGTGGGTCCCAGCCCACCCACCCCATGCCACCTCACGACACCTGAGGCCCAGACATGATGTAACTTCTCCCAAGTACCCAGCATCCCTCCCTTGGCAACATCCAGCAAAGCTACTGATCCACAGTGCTCTACTGCTAGATGAGTAAGTACCAGCAAGCACAGCCACGGTGGGGGGTGCAGAGACATAAAAATGCACAGCCAACATGTCCTAACCACACTTCGTGCCAAGCACTTGATTTAATTCCTATTGGTCCTAGAAACTTGGAAGGGGGGGGGGGGACTCTGACTCCCCCAGATCCATAGATGAACAAATGAAGCCACAAGAGGGTGAGTCCACAATTTGGATCCTGGCCTGACTCAGAGAACCCCATGTTCCCACCACCATACACCCCATGTCCCCACCACCATACACCCCATGTCCCCTCATACAGTGGAGGCTGACTTCCCTGGAGCCTCTAGACTCTGCACATGGGGAAGGGAAGCCAGGGCTCCACGAAGGCCAGCAAGTGGGGCCAGGCTGGGCTGTAGCAAGAGTTCTGGCTTTTCTCGCACTAGATCACAATTGCTTTCCAGCAGGAACAGATGAAGGCAAGAGAGGCAGCCTTGGGCCTGCAGCTCGGCCAGGCTGCAGAGGCTGAGCATCTGCGGAGCATTTCAGGCCCTCACAGCAGGCCCACCTGAGCTCAGGAGGCCACAGGAAAGCAGGAAGAGGTGACAGCGGTGGTATGAGGGCAGGGCCAATGAGGCAGAGGGCTGGAATAGAAACCATGCTTGGCTTTGGGTTGGGACAGATCGAAGCTGACTCAGCCCCTTACTATAGGTGAGTAATATTCCTGAAACTATTAAATACTTAGGGCCTCAGTTTTCTTACCAAAACCAGGGGAGGCACGCCTACTTCAGAGGACTACTGGCATACAAGACCTTTACAAGGCTTGGAACACAGCAGACACTTAATAAATGCTCGTCACTACGATATTTTCGTTGGTCATTCTGACACCTGGGCAGGCTGGGAGTCAGGTGAGGGCCGTGGTGGTGAAGAGGCCACTGGCAGCCTCCCAGGAAGCATATGGGTCCTGCAGGTCACCTGGCTCTGTCCAGGGCTCACCTCTTCCACGTTGACATTCTCCTTGGCACTGGTCTCAAACAGCTGGATCCCCATCTGCCCGGCGAATTTGTAGGCATCTTCTGTCTCCACCACCTTGCGCTCAGGGTCATCATTCTTATTGCCCACTTTAAGGCAGAACACAGTCAGCTGGCCCCTCGGCCCCCAGCCCCACTGTCCCTGCCCTCAGAGCCCAGCCTCACCTAGTATTCGGCATACATCATCACAGTTCTGGTTGATTTCATGAAGCCACCGCTTGACATTGACAAAGGACTCTGCACTGGTGACATCATATACCACAATAACCCCGTGGGTCCCACGGTAATACCTGTAAGGGCAGGTGGCAGGCTTTAGTCCAGACAAGCACAGTCCCATTCCAACCCCCAGCAGGGCAGCAGGATAGCAGGGCAGCAGCCTGAGGAAGTCAAGGAAGCGAACATTGGGCACCCGCCTGGCCAGCAGGATGGGCTGTGGCTGCAATGGCTCCTCAGGCCTAGCCGCAGCGCAGCAGCTCAGGAGCAGGGCTGGCCCCGGGGCAATAGACTAGGTCTGAGCAGTCTGCCACCAGCTGGAAACTCTGCAAAGTTCTCATTTGATTTTAATTGTTTTCTCATGTAATTCAGGTAAGTCTTGTGTTTGACACTGTTCTCATTATCCTTGCTTAAACATTCAAAACTGCTTCTCTCCTCAAGTTTGATTTGGTAATCTACCGTCCCAAGTTGCTGCACCATTCATGAAGCCCTGGCAGTCTGCCTTCCCTTCACCAGAGGCAGGTGGCATGTCCCTTCCTGCTACTTTTGGCTCATCAGTGGCACCAACAAGGAGAGCATGGAGGCTCCAGCCCCCCTAGATGAGGGAGCCCACTATACCACCAAGCAGACATGCAACCCAGACCAGCCACAGCAGCAAGGAGACAAGCTGTCAAACATTCCTGCCAGAACTCCACTATGGACATCCCCATTTAGCCAGATCTTCAGGGAACGATGGAGGAGACCCAACACGTTGAGGGCCTCATGCTTCCCTGACGCTCGTCACAAAGTCAATGCCAGGCAGCACCCCTGGCCCTGACACTGCTTCACCCCCAGTGTCATGCCTCTGAGCCTTTGTCCCAAAGAGACTATTGGTGGGGGCTTCGCATTATTCCCAGGATGCAAACCAGCAGGGACAGGCTGCTCCCCACCCCCCAACCTTCTGGCCAAGACCTACCCAGCCCTGAGCCCTGCTCCTACAGCACACAGGGAAGGCAGCTCCTCCTGGCCCTGTCCTGGGGCAGCTCAAGATGCAATGGCCAGGCCGATGGGTGCAGCTCGGTCGCCATCTGCCTGCCAACTCTGTGGCAAGCACTACACAATCAAGGCTGATCTGAGAACAAAGATAAACCTTGGCTCCATCTATGAAAGGCTATGGAGTTTACAAAGATTACTGCTTTCACCTTGCCACACTCCAGTTCCTCAACTATAAAACAGGGACATAACCACTTAACACTTGGAGCAGTTGTGCGTAATAAAGAGAACACTAGCCACCACAAGGGCTGGGGAGCCTTATGGTCATTGTGGGTACCCTTCAATATCACTATTAATGTCCCTTCTATTCCTTTGGGGTCACAGAGATATAAGGAAAACAAGAGGCGGCACAGTGCAGCCGCCCTGGAGGCTGGAGGGACAGAAGCAAAGGAGCACCTGCCACGTGCAGGGGGCTGGTCAGATGTGTCCATCCTCTCTCTCCCTCACACCCTGAGGGAGATCTACCGGTGCCTCATTCTGCCCACAGCTGTGCTCCAAGGGTGCAGGGCTCCCTGACTTTGGGGAAACCAAGTAAGTTCACTGTCTCAGCTCTGGGATCCGGAACAGGCCAGGTCCGGACCCGGCCCACCTGCAGCTGCAGTCCGGAGTGCCTGCCCAGCACTGAGCAGCCTGGGAGACACATCCAGGGCAGGTGCAGAAATGTGCACTGAGAGCCACGAGGACAAGGACAGATGTCTGTCCCCTGCCAGCAAAGAAAAGTGAGCAGCAGGCTGCCTCTGCAACCCCTCCTTTGGTGAAGATCACAGCGGCACAAAGACCCCTGCTGCTCCCGCGAACCTCCACCTGCTCTGGGGCCCACTGAAGGGCTGCATCTGAGAGCAGGGGTTTCAGCTGAAGGTGTGGTTGGACTGGGCTCTGGCAAGGACGGTACCAGTGCTTCTGAATGTCCCGTTCCCAGCAAGAAGCTTCCATCCACCAAAACTTAGCTTCACACCACGTGGGGCTGGCGCCAAGAGCTCCCGACCTCAGTGATCTAACAACTCAGCCAGCAGGTGTCCGGATGGCTATTTCACCCGTCAGGACACTCTACGGTTGGCAGTGGAGTGACGCTGGAATGCTGGTGCCCAGCAGGACTCCAAGCCTTCCTCATGCCCTCTCCCTCTGCCCTGCACCCCACTTCCTTCCCCAGGTGCACCTCTCAGGGCCAACCAACCTCAGCGGCCCAGGGACAGAGCGAGAGCACCTGAACGGCCATAACGAGTGGGTTCTCTCATCAGGCTCATGGGATGGAGTTTCAGGTTCTCGTTCCACAACCTGAGTCGAAAAGGTTGTGCTCCAGGACGGCCCCCTCCCTGTACCATCACGGGGCTTAGTCTTCCTGTGGCCCCTCGGTGGGCCCTGTAGTGCCTCTTGCAGCGTGAAGGGCCAAACCACCAGCTATAACATATGCCCAAATCTCACACTCTTCAGACAGAGGCAGGCCAGCTAGTGCGGGCTCAGCCAGTGGCTGCAGGCCCCCTCCATGCAGGTCGCCCCACTTCTCCTACACCCAGGAAAAAGCACACATTACCCCCAGGCCACTGAGAACTAAAGGAGCAGTTCCACAGCTCAGCCTGGAAAGGAGCTAACTTCCTGGCGATGAGGGATGGCTGAGCAGACACCCCAGACCCCAGCACCTGTACCCAGCCCAAGCATTTCCATGGCCATAGGCCATAGGCCTCTGCCATCCTGAGCAACACACACACACACACACACACACACACACACACACTGACTTTAACTCCTAGGAAGAGGCCATGTGCCCTCACCCCCGTGCCTGGTGTGCCATGGAGCAGCACTGGCTTGGGCATCAGACAGACCTCAGTTCTGATCCTGACTAAGCAACCATGATTCATTTCATCCTTTCTGGGCCTATTTTCTTAGCCATAAAATAGAGATAAGCGTAAGATTCTTCACAGGGGATGAAAAGAAATAAAGTAGGTGATGTCTTTAGTGACAGACAGTACAGGTAGAATAAGAAAGAGTGGGATCAGGGCCCAGATCTGGAGACCTCAACCTCCTTACAAGGGTCTCCTGCTTGGACCTGTAGGCTCCAGCCGGCCCGCAGCTCTAGGTGTCAGTACAGCCTCAGGGGCCTGAGGCCCTACCCTTCTGCTCTATAGTCTTCACTGGCCCCTGCCAATACACCCAGGCCTGAGAGCCCTCATTCAGGAAGCTCAGAGCTCTGTGCTCAGGGAGTACCAGGTCTGCAAATCCCAGGGCTTCAGGGGGTCCTGGGCTCACCACTAAGTTAATAATGTCAGAGAACATCTCGCCTAGCTGTGTACACTGCAAGGCAACCTGGCCCTCCTCCCTGCCCAGCCAGTAGGCCTGGCCACCACCATGAGGGTTATCAAAGGATGCTAAGGGGCCAGAGGGGACCAGCCTGGGCTCAACCCTGACTCCATGCTGAAGGGAGGACAGGGGTCTCTGACAGGAAACTTCCCTCTTCCACTCAGAGGAACTGCTCTGGAGGGAAACGAAGGAGGTATCCACATCTCTGGCAGGCACCAGAGCATGGAGCCCAAGCTCTGCCACCACTGCGAACAGACTTCTCAAAAGTGCCCCAAACTGTCAAATGGAGATAAGAGCAGCACTGAGGAAGAGCAACAGGAGAGCTCCCCAAGATGACCATAAGCCCCAAAGTGCCAAGAGCAGGGCACCCAGACACAGATGTTAGGATTCAAGAAAACCCTAAACATAAAGGCTGGGAGTATGCCAAATCAAACCTCTCCTCCTTACGGGGAAAAAAAAAAAAAAAAAAAGATAACCTCCCGGGGACATACCTCAGGGGTACAGCACTTGCCTGGCCTGCTTCAGGCCCTGGGTTCAATCACTAGTACCGAAAATAAATAGGCCTAGAAGCAGAAGCACAGAGTTTGGGCAACTTGCTCAAGGATATACAGCAGAACAGAAATTTAAATCCCAAACTGTCTGCCCTCAAGCCATCCTCCTTCTGAAACCTGATCCATTAACAGGCTAAGCATCAGGAGCCCCTGTCAGGACTCAGAAACAGCTGGGTTTTGCTCCAGTGTCCAGCTAACAACACAACTTGTAGCAGCAAGTGAAGACTTTCCCATCACTGGCTTTGGGAGGCATAGGAAAGGCCTCCCACACAGCCATCCTCCTCCCAGAGCCTAGAGAGTCACCTTGAGGAGTCAGGATGGATGACAGAACCCGCACACTGCCAAAAGGAATCGCCACTGCCTTGGGAAGGGCACATCACACCTGGTGAGGCAAACGTAGCTGCTAGTGTCATTTTAAGGAGTGGTCAGAGGGTAAAGCTGAGTGCCCAAGAACAAGTACATGATCACCGTCCTGCCAGACACCTGAGCAGATGCTCAGCCACCACCTGCCTACCCAGCCAGAACACGTCTCCATACCCCCGACACATTGTCAGGAAGAGGCCAGGCACAATCAAACCCCTCTACCAAGGCCAGAAACAGCTCACTTCCTGACAGCCTTGGAGACCCACCCAGTGAAACTTCCATCATGACAAGTACGGTCACTCAACTCATGCCAGCAAACATCCAAGGCCAGAACATCCGAGGCCAGAGGTTCAAGTGGAAGTGAGGCAGGGCCAGACTCACGTGGAGGTGATGGTGCGGAAGCGCTCCTGCCCAGCTGTGTCCCAGATCTGGAGCTTCACCTTCTCCCCGTTGATCTCCACAGTCCGAATCTTGAAATCCACTCCGATCGTCGTGATGTAGCTGCCTGCACAGTCAGCACATCAGCAAGGCCCAGCAGGGAGCCTCAGTCAAGACTTTCAGGTTCTATGACGCCTCCCCCCAGAACACAGCCCTCAAGGAAGCTGAAGACTGTGGGGTGATGTCTTTTCCCTGCCTGAAATTGGTCTCTGATAATCTTAATCTTTCCTGTTCTTTTTTTTTTTTTTTGGAACCGGGGATTGAACTCAGGCCTTGTGCTTGCCAGGCAAGAGCTTATTCTACTGAGCCATCTCCCCGGCCGCTTTTACCTGTTCTTTTAAACTAGGTCCATCCCCAGCACCACAAAAATAAATAAACAAATAAATAAATAAATAAATAAAATAAACTAGGTCCAAATGTGACTTCCTCCCCTATCCCAAACCTGTCTTGATCCCCATCCCACCTTGATCTTTCCTATGCACTTGTCGCACTTTGCATAGTTGTCGGTGTCTTGCCTTCTGTGGGATGTTACATGGTAAGTAAGCTCTGAGTGGAATGAGAACTTGTTTTTTTTAGTGGCCAGGTCTTTGTAAGCATGGACTGGACCATTACCAGACTTTCTCCTCAAATCCATGAAGCAGGCGAGACAGGATACCACAGAACAGGTAACAATTTCAGAGTGATAAAGGTTACAAAGGAAATAAAATAAGGGATATGACTGGGGAAGAGGAATAAGCTGTAATGGCCAAGGTGAGGACATGTCAGTTGTCACCTGAGAATGAGTCAAACCTGGGTTTCTTTTCTATTTTAGTCAAAAAAAATTTAATGACCCAAAAACTGACTTCCTAACACACAAAAAGGACTTGAACTACAGTCTTAAAAACACTGTTCTCAGAGCCAGTGTGGTGGTGCACGCTTACTAGTCCTGGTACTTAAGCAGCTGAGGCAAGATGACTGCCCTAAGTTTAAGACCAGTCTCAACTACATAGTAAGTTCAAAGGCTAGCTTGAATTACAATGCCAGACTCTGTCTCAAAAAAAAAAAAAACATGCTCCAGGTGGAGGAGATAGCAGTAAAATAGCAATGGAATATGTAGGGTCATGTGAGGTCAAGCCCAAGATGGAAGTCACACAAAAGAGGTCAAAGCCAGAGCTCCAGATCACTGTCCTTTTCAAGAACCTGTACCCCTGTGAGTCATGCGGATGCACTGGGGATTTTAACCAGTGGTGTGAGCTGCATTTTAAATGGTTCGGGGGGGGGGAGGGGTGTAAAAGATGGATTTGAAGAGAAAGTCTGGTAACAGTCCAGTCCCCACTTACAAAGGCCTGGCCACTAAAAAAAAAAACAAAACACAGGTTCTCATTCCATTCAGAGCTTACTTACCACATAACATCCCACAGAAGGCAAGACACACCAACAACTATGCAAAGTGTGACAAGTGCATAGGAAAGATCAAGGTTAGGGGGCTAGGGAGATGGCTCAGTAGAATAAGCGCCTGCCTGGCAAGCTCAAGGGCCTGAGTTCAATCCCTGGTTGCGGGGGGGGGGGGGGGATCAAGGTGGGGTGGAGACCAAGATAGGTTTGGGGTAGGGGAGGAAGTCACATTTGAACCTAGTTTAAAAGAACAGGTAAGATTATCAAAGACCAAGATCAGGCTAGGAAAAGACATCCCACAGAGGCCAAAGCCCAACCAGAAGGCACCCAAAATCCCAATCAACACCTAGTGCTCCTTCAGGCCTGGCCAATGCCAAAGAGCGCAGGCCAGGACTGCAAACCCCAGTTAGGCAATCAGTAAACACTGAGTGAATCAGCCAGCACACAAACAAAACAAAAGAATGAGCAGGTAGTATGAGAAGAAAGCTGGAAACAAATTACCAGGTTCTGTTCTACATAGGACACCGGCAAAGTCTGGAGATGCTTTTGGTTTGTCACAATTGTCAGCATCTAGCAGCTAGATCTAACCCAGGTATTCAACACAACATCTTCCCACACACAGGAAAGCCCCACAGAATTAGGGGATCCATGCATCCACAGTGCTAAAACTTGCTGTAAACTCTACTTAGGTGAGAGAAGACCACCAAGGTTTTTGCATGGAGGAAAGACCACACCAGACAAGATGAACTCAGTGGTGTGGGGCACAGTGGTAGAGACTTCCACAGTGCATCCAGCTAGAACCAGTGAGATAAAACACTCAGGAAAGGAGAGACTGCAAATCAGAGTCCTCTTAAGAGTTGAAAGCTGGGGCTGGTGAGATGGCTCAGTGGTCTAAAGCACCTACTTAGAACAAGCTTAGCAAAGCACAGGACCACGGTTCAATTCCCCAGCACCACATGCCAGCCAGCCCTGCCCCCTGGTGGGCTGAGCTGGACACACACACACACACACACACACACACACACACAAATAAAATTTAAAAAAAAAAAAAAAAGAGTTGAAAGCTGATCAGACAGGAAGTCAGACCAACATTAAGGAGGAAGAGGGCTGTTTGCCAGCATAGGTAGAGGCTGTCCAGTAGTTAACATTCTGGAACAGCAACAACTGGTGTTTATACTACTCAGTGTGACATGCTATCTCAGGTGATCCTACAAGTAATGAGGCAAATGGACAATTATAACTCCTTTACACCACAACTGAGGCTCAGTCACAATCTCACAGTCACAGAGAAATCAACTCTCTCCAACACTGCAGTACTACAGAGCTGTCGCTGGACAGAGGAAAGAGCAACCCATTTCTCCACCAAAAGGGAAGATTAACCATATAATCACTTCCCAATCAAAACTTGCCCTTAAATGCATCAAAGGGAATTCCCCACAAGGCAGTCACACTTTAAGGCTGGGTGTGGTGCGCACACCTGTAATCCTGGCACTCAGGAGGCTGAGGCAGGATGATCGCTGTGAGTTCGAGGCCACCTGGGGCTACACAGTGAGTTCAAGGCCAACCTGAACGACATAGTGAGATCCTGTCTCAAAAAAAAAAAAAAAATAGAAGTCACACTTCAGTCCTTAATATTTAACATATCTAATACAATGGAGCATTACTCAACTATAAATAAAGATAAACTAGAGGCTTTTATAGACAGAGATCATACTCATAAGTGAAATAAACAAGACTGCATGTGTAAATATTATCTCACTAGTGTAAGAACCTGAAATAGTAAATAAAATCTGTAAGGTACAACAGATAGTGTGAAAGGGAAAGAAACTGTTCAGAGGGAAGGAACACCTGGGATCAGGGAGAAGAGGAAAGGAAGAAAGCAAGCAAGCAAACAGACATACATATGTATACACACAAGATAGCTTGAGTAATTGTACTGCTGACTTCTGCTGGCCTACTGAAATGAGCAGTTAATGTTCAAATTTGTTTTCTCTCCTTTTTAATTTTTCATAATTTCTTGACCAATTCTGCATACTTATATCTGATAAACTCACCTACCATCATTGAATTCAAATCAGTTTGCTTAGTGAAATTCTGTATTGTTGCTAATGGGTTTTTTCTTTTTTTTCTTTTTTTAACTATTTTTTATTCTCTCTATAAAATAAAGCGCAAAAAAAAAAACAACCCCAGAATTAAAAATTATTTAACAAACAGGAACATGTTTAACTTTACCAGTGATCAAAAAATAAATAAATAAATAAATTTAGGGGCTGGTGAGATAGCTCAGTGGAATAAGTGCTTGCCTGGCAAGTCCAAGGTCCTGAGTTCAATGCCTGGTACCAACAAAAATAAATAGATAAATAAATAAATAAATAAATAAATAAATAAGTTTACCAGTGATCTGGGGAACTTAAAACAGTATTTTTTGCATATTTGCTTAGCAAAAATAAAGCAATGATCAGAATTGAAAAGGGGCGTTTTTTTCAACCTCATCAGTGGGAATATAAATTTCCTTGGCTTCTTTGAAAGACAAGTTAGCAGAAGCCAGGAAAACTTTAAATGCACAGACTCTATGACCCAGTAACTCCACTCCTATGGAGCTACATGTACCAGAACAAACATACAACGTATCTCAGTAATGCAGCATCCCTTGAAACAGAAGCAACCAAAAACCACACACATAAAAGAGCATCACTAATGGATTACGGTATATCCATGCACAGCACAACAAGCTGCACAGCCCAGTATGCTTCACAACCACTAAAAAGAACCAGAGGGGGCTGTAGACAGCAACAAGCAGCACACTCTTGGTTCCAGTGGTGGCAAACCTCAGCACACGTGCCACCGCGGGCTGTCTGCATCACTGAGAGTTCTAAAAGGTTTACCATCGCTGATCATAGACTAAGAGAAGGATAAGTTTCTAAACAGCAGATGGAGTCAAAAACAAATCAAAAGGTATGCCCTACACTGAGCAGAAGCTCCCACGGCAGCAGAAGGGCAGGAGCGGAGATGACTGTCGTTCTTCACATTACCAACATCTTCCTGTAGGAATTTTTTTTTTTTTTGGTGGAACTGGGGCTTGAACTCAGACCCTTGTGCTTGCCAGGGAAGCATTTACTCTACTGAGCCATCTCCCCAGCCCCAATCAAAGGGTTCTGACCTAAGCTTCCCATCCTTTCTTTTCCTCCCCTGGCAGCCAAAAAGCGAAAGTTCCCTATATAGAGAAGAGCAAGTGTTTTCTAGTGCTGAGAGAAGATATTTCAAAACTGAAATACCAAGGAAAGACTCACCTGAGAAAGTGTTGTCTGCGAATCGTAACAGTAAACTGCTCTTGCCCACACCTGCAGGAGAGAAAACAGCAAGGTAAGCAAGCTAGTGGGTCCCTCCCACCCGCCCCAGCCATCCTCAATAAGATACTGCCTGGGTCCCAGCTCTTAAGAAACTCAGTACAGCCAAGTTTCTTCTCAAGGCCACTTCCTGTCCCCTTGAATCAGCCAGCCATCAAGAATGAGTCTTCCAGTTCCTGTATCTTTGCCTTCACCTTGTGTAAGACAAGCAGCTCCCAAATCCCCAGGCCCCAAAGAGGGAGATACCAGACAAGAGACAAGCAGGAGGGAGGACAACCAAATGAGGCTGCCCCCCACCCCGAACTGTATGCGAAACATGGACCCTAGAAAACCTCACACCACACATGCAGCTTCAGTTTTCTTTTCTGTTGTTCTTTTTGTTTTTAATTAGTGCATGAATATATTCATCATGGAGAGGTAGGAGGTGCACACATAGCATCTTAACCTTTGGAGCTTCAGTTTTCAAGTAGCTTGGAATGAAGAACTGCAGAACTATGAAGAATCCCTGAAACCATTCTGCAGGGGTATTCTGCAGGTGAGGAAATGGAGGTCCATGGGAGCTAGACCCACGTGTCGGCCATGTTACTTGGCGGAGTCAGTGCCAGACACACATCAGGACACCAGCCTAATGAACTCAGGCTCTTTAAGACATCAGTTTGTGGCTGCTTCTTCCTCAAATAGCCTTGCTTCCTCTTTGACCTCAACACACAGCAATTCTGGCCTGTCGAGTGTGTCTACCTGTCCCAGGTCTGTCTACTCAACCCCTAACCCCACCACCCATATGTCCAGCTTGACCAATCAGCCTCTCAAGGAAAGAATTAATATGCCTAAGTTCCAAAGCATGTGGGCACTCTGATACACCCAGAATTAACTACATCTCCTCAGATGAGGTAGCTAAGACTCCAAGAAGTCATGGAGCCAAGATCCAAATCCAGGGCTCTCAGAGCCGATCATGGTGGTGTGTGCCTGTAATCCCAGCATTAGGGAGGCTGAGCCAGGAAGACCGGCAAGAGTTTGAGACCAGTCTGGGCTACATAGTGAGTTCAAGGCCTGCCTGAACTATATAGCACAACCATGTCTCAAAAAACTAAGAGAAAAAGAAAGAGAGAAAGACAGCCAGCCATATACTAACTCCCAGCCATGACTAACTCCCAGTGTGACTGCTAGGAAAGTCTTGGATCCTGTCTCAGGAAAGAGAATAAAGCCATTCCATGGGGCTCCCACATCTCACTCCTGTTAGGATTTTCCCCTCATTTTTATTAGTTTTAACTAGTTTGTTTTCCTGCCTTTTCTGTATTTGTTTTTGTAAAGATGAAATTTTTTATGGAAATAACATCAAACCTGTGAGATCTTAACCTACAATTTCATAAATGCCCTGAAACTATGTACATGCAAATGCAGTTGAGGGCACATTCCTGTGTGTGGAAGAAGCCCACAGCTTTAATCTGATTCTCAAAAAGGGCACGGCTGCATCCCTAACCTCCAATAACCAAAGTTATAAACCACTGCTACAGACTGAGCGCACTACAACAGCTGACATCCTCTCGAGGCTGTCCCCTCTGAGGATCACTTCTGCTGTCCAGGATGCTCCAGACTTCTTGGAGTCTTGTTTCTCTGCACACAGGTGGACCCTACCTTCCCAAAGATGGGCCCCCAGGGGCAAGGCTCTCCTGAGAAGATTGGTACTGCACTCTCACACCACCTGCTGTGCAGCCCAGGCCTGGGGCCCTCTTGCTCAGAAGTACTTCCTCGTTGCTCTGATGTGAGGCTTCCTGCTAAGCCTAAGGAAAGCCCTAGTTCTTGGGCTGGGTCCTTACAGCATTCTGCCTGGCACCAGCACCCCATTGGCCCTGCTGCCTCCTTGCTTCCTCTTGGAGTCTTCTAGGTCCAGCTTACTCAGCTAAAAGTTCATGTCCAGGCCACTAGGCTGCGATATCCTCTGGGATGCAGATTGTGGCTCATTTATTCTGTGCATTCACAGTGCTGTAAGCTGGGCCCAGCACTTATGCACATCATTTACGACTGAATAAATGCCAATCTTACTGACAGCTATTGCTATCTAAGGGTATTACTGAAGCATTAACAAAAACCAAAATAGTAGTTTTCAAATATGGGGGGAGGGGGAAGCACTGAATCTTGTATGTATATATGTATGTATGAATGAATGAATGTATATATGTATGTATGTATGTGTTTTGGCAGTACCAAGGATCAAGCTTGTGACCTTGCACTTAACCAGGCAGGCACTTATGCCATTGAGCTAGCTCCCCGGCTGAATCTTGTATTTAAATTAAACTTTGTCCAACTCTCATATATCTACAACAGTCAAGGGAGAGGTGCTCTCTGCAATGACACAGCAGCTTCCAAAAACTGTGTAATTTGGTGCACCCCTCCATTTATCCCCAAATTCCTCTTCAAGCACAACTAAAACCCACTAACCGCTACAGTCACCACATGCCCTGCTTTGGACAAGACACCAACCTCTTGATACTGCTTTCCCAGAAATCCACTGAGACATGCCATCTTCCCAAATACTCCTGCAAGAGGCTTCCTTGGAGAGCACACTACTAGCACGCACCCTGCAACACTGGCATAAGAAAGAAGCAGAGCTTACCAATCTACTTTCACCACAACCAAAGCTTCCCTTAACTACTCCAGCTCTATTACTTCCTATCCTGCAAGAAGCACAGGCCCTTGTGGCCCTGGATGCCTCTTGGCAGCCAGGGGACACCACACTCAGTCACTGTCATGCTCCCCTGAGTGCTGCCTCTGGTCCTCCTCATGCCAGACACACTAAAGCCTTCAACCTGGCTATGCTCCTCCATGAGACTACAGGCGCTTCATCCTCAGTTCCAACTTACCGAGGACCCTTAGCTCAACCATCAAGGGAAGCGATCTCACTTTTAATCCCACTTCAACAATTCTCTCATGTATAAGCTTAGGCAAGTCACATTCCCCTCTATGAGCCTCTGAAGGGTTTTAACAAGGTCTCTGATGGCCATGAGGTCCTACAAAAGAAGACTTCTGGCCCAATGGATACAGAGGGAATGCTGTTACTGATCAAACTCAATGTCAGAAGAACATAAGACAATATAAAACCACAGGCATAAAGAAGAGATACAAAAGCTAAGGAAATATATACCAGAAGTGTGTACAATATGTCGGAGTGGGAAGAACTCTAGATTTATAAAGCAAGAAACTAACACCCATTGAGGGCCTACTGTTTACCAGCCCCACACCAGCTGCTCTCACACACATGATCATAGATGTGCTTCAGTTTTTGGCTTTGCTTCTGATTCGGGGTAAGCCAGTCACCTCCCCTAAGCCTTAGTTTCCTTATTTGACAAACCACATGGGCA
Source organism: Octodon degus (assembly GCF_000260255.1). NCBI lineage: Eukaryota > Metazoa > Chordata > Mammalia > Rodentia > Octodontidae > Octodon > Octodon degus. The sequence goes on from NW_004524655.1 coordinate 5,998,191, forward strand.
ATGGGTGAGAATCAAATGAGAGAGTGTTTGTGAAATCACTTGACGTACCTTAGGGAGGCATACATACAAGGAGCCCAGGGTGATGATGTCAGTTCCTGCTCCACCGAAAAGCTTACTTTGAACTCCCATGGCTACCAGCTCTCAGTCCCGTGTTTGGCTTTGAGTACCAGCTATTTGTTGGGGAAATCAAATAGCACGACAATCTATCTCCTCTCCACAACCCAGGCCTGCATGCTCAGACTGAACTAGGAACCAAACCACATAAATCTTGACCCAACGAGTCTTCTCCCACACCTGACTTCTGGGTGAAAAATCAATACACCATGCAAAATGAACTGTGAGAAAGCAGGCCAAAACCATCCCCTAGGTTTTACACAGAAGAAAAGCCAATAAAGTGCATCTTCTTGCTGGATTTAGACCTTTCGCTTTTGGATATCAGTGCTCAGGGCCCAGATGGCTTGTAGAGAGACAAAGAAGATCTTCGATCACAGTAGACTGAATTTTAATTCCAAAAGGACAGAAATCACCCTGGTACCAACCACTCAGAACCAAGACCAGGATGGAAAGCAAATCCTATAAAGAAAGGCATAAGCCTCAGAACCCCAGGAGTGCCAAGTGTCTAAGTGCAAGACTACACAGCTCACCTGGTTTTCTTTCATTCAAACCACAACCAATCATTCCTCCACCTTTCTAGCCCTTTCCCATCCCCAGTTACTCTTTTATTTCACTGGTTAGCTCCTAACTTCTCCCCTAATATCTCCCTTCCACCAGCAACCACAGAAACCTTAAGCCAGCTTTCCCCTGATCCAAACCCACCACATCCTAATCCAGCTTTACAAGTGAGACAAACATTACCCACTTTCATTATTTATCTATGACACTGTCACCCACCACTCCTATATTCTGGTTCTCAAAAAGAACCCGGGCCTCTCTTTCTTTAACTTTATGGGCTTTAGAACTAACCTGGCCTCTGCCTCCAGTCACATCATCCTCCTCTCCACTGGATTCAGGCTTGGTCTACAAACTTAGTTGCACCCAAGTCTCCTTCCTGGATGGACATCATATAAAGTTCCCATAAACCTTCTGGGCCCTGCCTCTCTGACCTCTTGGTCACCTATAAACCAGCTCACCCGTCATATTCCAAACACCTCTAAAACCCTCCAACTTCTGCCAGTAAAGAGTCTATCTTTGCTAAGGAGACACAATGTTCATTCATTAAACAAGTACATACTATTAAGCACTTGCTGGCTATAACACTCCTGTAATTCGGGCCACCCCCAAAGCCCCTCTGGTAGACAGCAAGGTATCAGAAAGCATTCACTGACCACTTGCCGTGTGCCAGGCTCAGTCAGCTACCAAATAAAATACTACGTGTGCATCATCTCAGTGAACCACTCACACTGCGCTGTGAGGCAGATCTACGGTTATACCACTGCACCGATGAGGAAACTGGACCATGCACAGATTTAACAATCCAGCAGAAGTGTGAAGTGCTTTAACTGTCTTTAAACCTCAGTGCAACTGAAAACTCACTGCAATCCCAGGAGGTAAGTTCTAAGAATGTCTCCAGTTCACGGAGAAGTAAGTCTCACCAAAGATACCGACGATGTAAACGATGATACTAGCTAACATTTATTCAGCGCTTATATGCACCAGCGCAGGCACCAAGCACTTTGCCTACTTGACCACACTGAATACGTACACTACCCAACGACGCAAGTCCCCCACTTCTCAGATGTAGGAACTGAGGTTCAGAAAGGTGAAGCAACTTGCCCAAGGTCACACAGTGCAGAAGCTGGTAGTCTCAGGACTCGAACCCAGGTCTCTCCAACTCCAGAGATCGCGCGACTTGACCAAGGTCACACGTGAAGTAAGAGCCGGAGCAGGGAGTGGACCCCGCGCTCCCGGGCCCTCCACTCCGCGCCCAGCTCCCCAGCCTCCCCACGCTGCGCCCCGGGGGCCAGCGGCCGCTGGGCAGTCCGGCCTCGCGCGAGCCGGCAGCTCCCTGCCCGCCTGCCCGCCTGCCCGCCCGCCCCGAGGCCCCGGCGGGCCGCGCCCGGCAGGGCCCGCGCCGCCTCCGGCCGCTGCGGCCCTCACCGCTGTCGCCGATGATGAGCAGCTTGAAGAGGTGGTCGTAGTCCCGGGCCATGGCGGGCGGGGGCGGTGCGCGCAGGCGGGCGGGGTCGGTACTGGCCTCCCGAACCGCAGCTCCCTCCGGGCTGCTCCGGCAGCGGCGGATTCACTTCCCGAACAAACAGCCGGAACTGACAGAAACACCTCCCTCTGCTCCCCCTCCTCCTTCTCCTCCTCCTCAGCAGCCGCCGCCGGTGCCACAGCCTCCCTCCTGCCCGCCCCGCCCCGCCACAGCGCAGGCGCAGGGCTTGGGCCCGCCTCTGCGCAGCCGCAAACCTGGCCGGCCGCGCCCTCGTCGCGCACGCGCACCGCGCACGCGCCTTAACCAAATCCGGGAGGGCGTGGGCCGGTTTTCCTCCGTGCTTCTCGCCGCCGCGGTCTGCAGTCCTGAGTACTTGAGGGGTGCAGCCAGTGTCCAGCTCTACCCGAAGGAAGCCCAGGCTGCCAGAGGAGCCCGTCTGTGAGGTCCTCACTCCCTCACCTTCAAGACCCTGGCACGCGCTGCGGAGAGGAAACGACCAGCGCGGAGCGGCCGGGGGGCGGGGTTCCTCTGGTCCCGGGACTGGGGTGGCGTTGCAGACTTGGTACCCCGCCCCTCTGGGCGCCTGTCCCGCTTCCGCGCGGCTGGACCTCCGAGGTGGCTGCCTCGTTAGCTTCGGAATCGTCCTCTGGAGCGTCGCTGTTCGGAGTGTGGCTTGAGGTCAGCGCAGGGTCGAAAGCACACACCAGCCCTGTGACCTCTGGAGCCATCAGCCGCAGAGTCGGAGGCCGGTGCAGCTAGGAAGTGGGTGACCCTCTGTGTGAGAGGCACCCACGCACCGAAAATAGCCTCTGCCTCGGCTTCAGTTTCACACCACCTGCAGACACGTCTCGCAAAACCGTGCGGTTAGGGAGGACAGGGCTGAACGGAAGTTGAGCAGTGCGCCTCACCTCAGCTCCAGGTTTTTCCAGTTTCACAATGAGCTCCCACTTAGCCCTTTAGAACTAGAAGGTTGTTTCCACTGCCATCCTACTATGGAACTGTTGAGTTTTAAGTTCCTTATTATGTTTTTGATAACTCTGTCCCTTTCCAAAAATCAGGCACCTGTTGGATAGTCTACCTATTTTATCAAACTTCCTTTTCTTTCACTTTATAAAAGTAATGATCGTTGTTTTTGGTTTGTTTTGTTTTTTTTTTCCGAGTGTATGGGGGTTCTTTTTGGCGGCACCAAGGATTGAACTCAGACCCTTGCGATTGCCAGGCAAGCGCTTATTCTACTGAGCCATCTCCCTGGCCCTAATAATCGTTGTTTAAAAAAAAAAAAAAAAATCAGGGGTAACCTGCTCAGCCTTTCTGTCTTTCCGACAGGAGCTTTCTTTCCCACAATAAATATATTCTGCTCTAAAAAAAAAAAAAAAAAAAAAAAAAAACTACAAGGTAGATATACGCCTAACATCTACATCTATAATCCCAGCTAAAGGGAAGACTGAGGCGAAAAGATTACAAATTCAAGGCCAGTCTAGGCAATTTAAGGAGACCTAATCTCAAAATAAAGACTGTAAAGCACCCGAGTTCCATCTGCAGAACTGGGATGGGGTCAGTACAGAATCATACCAAACAATTCAAGTCAGATTTTCCTTTTGAGCCACTCCTCACAGCTAACCCCTGTTAAGAGTTTCTTGGATACCTTAAAACGCTTAACTGGGCTGGCGAAGCACACCTATCATCCCAACGCTGGGGAGTCTGAGGCAGAAGGATCATTTCGACTGTGAGTCCAGGCTGGACTGCACAGCTAGACCCTGTCTCAAAAAGATTTAAAAAGAGGGGATCCACATCCTTAGTGGTAGAGTTCTTGTTCCCAAAATGCTTATAATAGTTGAATGTACCCCGGTTCCGAAAAAAAAAAATAGTTGAATGTATAGCTTTCCACACCAATACAAACATGGATATTGCTTTGTAATCTTTAACAGTATACTTCTGTCAGCTGCATGGCATGGTATGGTACTCCCTCTGATGGTTGCCCTATCCCTTAACTCATGCTGTTAGTAGATGTGCATGCAGTTCATGATTTTTTGTCATTATTAACAGTGTTACAGGCAAGATCCTTTAGCAGCAGGCAGAGTGTCTGTCTCTGGTCGTACTTGTTTTTCCAGGAGCACAGAATGAGTGTGATGAAGATGAACCTTGGCTTGGAATCTGAAGGTGTGGACTGGGGAGAGGAGTTGCTGTGCTTTTGATTGAAAAGTCCTAGACCTGGGAAGGAAGTGTTGTCTTCCTTTGTCCCAAGGGTTTTAGGAAATAAAGAAGCCTCAGGGTAACCATCAGATAAGCATACTAGCATTGAAGTGCCTATAAGGCAGTTGGTCATTGTCATCTTCACAACCTTCTCTGAGGTCAGAAAGACTGGTTTTAATCCCAGTTTTGAAATCTGTGTCCCACCCCTAAAAAGCTGTTGCCTATGTTATTGTCTTAGAGCCCCAGTTTCCTCACAGAATACCGTGGCTATGAGGTTAAGTGACCTGGCATACTGTGTGCGACAGTAACCAGTGTTAAGGTAATTTTGCACTGACTTCATGTTTCCAGCCATTTCCTGTTGTAGGCTCTTCCATACCTTCCCAAGGCAGGTTCTTGTTATGAGGGCTACAGAATTCTTTGGGGAAATAAAACATTATTGGCCATTATGAAGGGAAGATGCTAGATTTTTCCCAGAATGTATCCACTGGAACACAACAGGCATTAACTTTTCCAATTATTCAGTAGCAGGTGCTTTCTGTTTATTATGTTCATGGATTGTAGAGGTTATCCATGAACGGTTTCCCTCCAAATGTTCACTGTTGTATTAGAGTTAAGAAATACTCATGAGGAATTAAAAATGCATGATACTGTAGTAAAATTGCTGTCAAGTAAGCTGTCGACTTCAGAGCAGGAAAGCTATCACTGCTACTAGAATGATGGGGAAAGGATTTCATCATAAAGATTTCATGACACCAGAATATGAGAGCCTTGAATGCCCAGTGTATTCAGACAGCCGCTGTCACAGCCCCTGAGAATTATCAGTTTGGCTTGGAGGGGAAAGTCCCTGCTGGCCAGGCTATGTGCCTGCCATCCCAAAATGAATCTGAGTACACTTTCCTGTAGAAACATTGTTTTACATTTACTTCAACCACTGTTGCATGAGTTTTGTTAAAAACCTGTCAGGCTCTTTCTCTAGCTTCCATATATACATATATATATATATATATATATATATATATATATATATATATATATGAATGTAAATGTCTACACCCTGATCGGTATCGGTATGTACCAAGGATATCAAGCTTTTTCCTCTTCTGAGCAGCCAGCTTACAGATGAGATTTTGCAATACCACCTATTTGTCCATTAGACACTACAGTTGGGAAGCCCTGGAAGTTTTTTTGTTTTTGTTTTTGTTTTTTTTTTTTTTTTGTGGAACCGGAGATTGCGCTCAGGCCCTTGCATTTGCCAGGAAAGCACTTACTCTATTGAGCCATCTCCCCAGCCCAAAAGTGTTT
>NW_004524655.1:6003940-6014870 GCF_000260255.1 Octodon degus
GAAGCACTTATTCTACTGAGCCATTTCCCCAGCCTGCCCTGGAAATTTTTAACCAGAATAATACATCACAGTATTTTAATAAAAGAATAAAAATATTTTACTTATGTATTTGGTTGTTGCAGGGTCTCACTACGCAGTTCAGACTCATGGTGATCCTCCTTTCAGCATCACCAGTGCTGCGATTATAGGCGTGCACCACTATACCTACCCGGACTCTAACTGGCTCAGTCCACCCTGAGGGCAGAGCTGGTACGGCATGTGGTGCCAGGGGTCAAACTGCAGTCCCTGTGCTTGCCTAAACTTGCCTAAGCAGGCACTTTGGTCCACTGAGCTACCTCGCCAGCCCAAAAAATACTATTTTAACAAAATAATGTGGCATATGCATGCATGATGGGCTTCATCTGCAGAGCTTTAAAGTTACTGCTGAAGCTCAGTTAACAGGAAGAGGCAGAGGTAAAAGTGCTAACAATAGCAATCAGATGAAGCAGCTTAAAAAAAATTTTTTTTTAATCACAATTTACCTGGCAACTGGGTTCATTCACTGATTCAGTAAATATCTGTTTACTAAAATGCCAGGCAGCAGACTGGGCACTAAAAACATAACAATAGCAAAACAAAGCTCTTCCTCAAGTGTTTGAAGGCCTGACAGAGGCCTTCTGGGGATTTAATAGTAAGCGAAAATCTTGCTTTCAGGGAGTTTGAATTCTAGTAGAGAGCATAGACAATAGACAAGTAAAAAGAGAAAGGAAGTGTAGTAAGGAGGTTGGGATATGCAGAGTTGTACAGGAAGAGGTGAGCCAAGGAGGTTGCAGGCCTCTCCCAGTCATTTCAGAAATTTGGCAACGAAAGGAGAAAAGCATAGTTGGTGGAGAGCACTAAGACTGGATATTTTTTATTTTTCAGGAAAGTGCAGAGGATCAGCAGCAAATCAAAGGTAAGGATTGAATAGTCTTGGAGGAGATGGGCTAAGAGCATTTAAAAGAATTCTGTTTGGCAAGAAAGAGACCTGGGACATAAATTATCACCAGTGGAAGGCAGAGCAAAGAAGGAACTTCAGGCTGGGGCCAGGGAGACAGAGGCAGCAGTGCCCTCGTGGGAAGCCACGGCAGGATGATAACCAGTGCAGGGAATCCTGGCGGGCCCTGAGATCCCCAGACTTCAGACAGCACTATGGATTCTGAAGTTGTGAGTGCTAGGAACACTGCTGTGATCATGCAAAAAGGGGTATTCACAGAAAGCAAGTAAGATGACAAGGACCTTAAATGCCAAGTGGGTAAACTTTCAATGTGCTAGCCCAAGAGGGAAGAAATCAAGATGGCATCTGATTGTTCCTTTGATGGAGTGTAAATTGGTCCTTTATCCCTTATCTGCAAGCCTGATGCCATTTCCAGTGACTTGGAATGGGGCTTGTCCTGACCTTATGTGGCCTCCAGACACCAAATGAATACAAATTCTGTGACTATAACAGTGATGATGTCATAATTCATCTATCCCACAGTAAGTGCTTGGTATCTTGAATTGTGGTGAAACTATGTGTAGAATTTTTTTCCCCAGTTCTGGGGATTGAACTCAAGGCCTACACACTAAACAATATTCCTAGCCCTTTTTATTTATTTAGAGGCAAGGTCTTAGTAAGTTACCCATGGTGGGCTTCAACTTGCCACCCTCCTGCCTCAGCCTCTCAGGGAACTGCAATTATAGTATACACCACCATCATGCCTGGCCACATATAGATTATTAAGAGTTGAGAGAAATAACCTAGTTGAGCTCAGTGCAGTGACACATACCTGTAATCTCAACTACTAGAGGAGCAGAGGCAAGAATAAAAAGTTCAAGGCCAGGCTTGAAGGCCTTACATCAAAGAGAGCCTGGAGAGACTGCTAGGTGTTCTAAGCTCCTGCCTGGTAAGAAGTGCAAGGACCTGGGTTCGAGCCCCAGTACTACATGCTGTGCTGGCCCTGGAACCCTGGGCATGCTGTGCCAGCCACTGAAAGTGTGTGGCGGCACACACCTGTAATCCCATCGCCGAGAGGCTGAGACAGGAGGATCATTGAGTCTGAGCTGCACAGCAAGACCCTGTACCAACTAAGTGTAAAAGATTTTTTTTAAGTGAAAAGAAAGAAAAGGGGGGCTAGGGAGATGGCTCAGTGGAATAAGCACTTCCCTGGCAAGCACAAGAGCCTGAGTTCAATCTCTGTGTTCCACCAAAAAAGAAAAGGGCTGGGGATGTAGTTCAATAGTAGAGCACTTGTCTAGCACATGCAGTGGCCTGGATTCAATCCCCAGCATAATGGCAAAATGATCTAATTGAGCCCTCTTAAGAGTGTTTTCGGGGGGCCTGGCCCTAGCTCAGTTCTTTGGGGCCAGGGAGATGGCTCAGTGGAGTAAGCGCTTCCCTGGCAAGCGCAAGGACCTGAGTTCAATCCCCGGTTCCGCAAAAAAAAAAAAGTGCTTTCTGTGGAGGTCTGGGCCAAATTTGGAGTCTTGTTTAATTGTGTCAATTCCCCTTCTCACCTCCAAACCTTTCAGGATTTTTTCCTTTGTCTTTTGAATTAGTGGTCTGAGGCAATGTAGGACTTTCAAACACCCTTGCCAAGGACCTGGAAAGTGAGGATATTTGCATCATGGCATTTGCTTTTTACTCATTCACCTGTGAGTCTAATGTTTTCGTTTGTGAGACACATGCTGTCCTAACACACTGAATGCAGTATCAGATGTGAAAATGCAGACATTAGATTTACAAAAATGCCAGGCAAACCAAGTGCAGTGGTACACACCTGTATTCCCAGCACAAGGGAGCCTGAGGCAGGCGGGAGTTCAAGGCCAGCCTGGGATACATAATCAAGACCAGCCTGACCTGCATAGGGAGACCCTGTCTCAAAAAGATCCCCCCACCAAAAAAAAAAGAAAGCCAGGTAGCACCTCTCTTAATATGGTTTTTGTTTTGGAAAAGTTGTTTTGGTGATTTCTGCTTATGACCTTGGTTCTTTTTAATGAAAACTTGTGGTTTCTAAAATGCCAAAATCAATAAGTAAAATACACATAAGCAAAAGCTTTGGGAGTTCTCCATAATTTCTCAAAGTATAAAGGCATCCTGAGGCCAAATTGTTGGAGAAAAGCTGGACCAGGTCCTACTGCACATTGGTTTCCCACCTCTTTGGGACTTGAAGGATCATCACAGCTTTCTCTCCGGCTTAAGAGACTTGGCTCTGAAAGACTCTTTTACTCTCTCTCCAGCCTGCCATCTTAAGAAACCACACAGAAAGACCAGAAAGGGCCTGGGGTTTTCCTTTCTGGCACATCCAAGAAGGTCTCACCCAGAAATCCCACTGCAATACTCCTTGGGCCAGTTTTTCCAGTTTCCTAAGCTTTAAGGGCACACTCCCCTTCCACCCAGCAGGTAGCAGGGACCCTCCTAACATAACCAAGGGGCAGCTGGGAGCCACCCAAGCATTGATTCTCTTCTTCTCCCTAAGTGTGAAACTAAAGCAGTGCACAGCCACATGCCAAGAACTGGACCCGCTTCTTTAAGTTTCCTTTCTAATTTATTTCTCTAGAGTGGCCCTAGGGCATGGTGAGTCAAGAAATATAGGTTTTTGTTGTTCTGCTGCCAACTGGCTGTGTGAATGTGGAGACACATGTGTACCTCAACTATACTCTTCCTAAAATAGGGAACACAACTGGGGGATTGACAGTGAAGGCTAAGTGTCTCTGCCTGTGCACAGAGGAGAGCTTCTGCGCAGACAGACCTCTCATGCAGCACTCTGGGTAGTCATCATCACTGGCTTCCAAAGAAATCTGATTTTAAGTTAGCTTTTGAACTACTCAGAGCCTCTAGAATCATGGGTGTCAAGATGATTCAAAATAGGGAATAAGGCTGGATGTGGAGGCACATGCCCGTAGTCCCAGCGCTTGGGAAGCTGAAGCGGGAATATAGAGTTCAAGGCCAGCCTGAACTACATAGCAAGTGCTCAAATGAATGAAGGAGGGAGAATCAGGGTGTGGGTGGTACAGATCTGTAATTCCAGCACTCCAGGAGACTGAAGCAGGAGGACCAAAAGTTTGGGCCCAGTCTGGGCAATTTAGCATGATCTAGTCTCAAAATAATTAAAGGGGTAGGGAGTTAGGCTGGAAAGGCCCTAGGTTCAGTCCCTACTGAAGTAAAGCAAGTAAAACGTTAAGAGCATGACACTGTTCAAGTCAGCAAATTCTCTAGGTCCAGCAATGAAGTCTCAGGTGAGAGAGCCTTGTATTATGATGTGCTTTATATAGTAACAGGTCCCTCTTTTCCTAGATATCCCTCTTTTCACTCATGCCATGTATGTATTGAGAACCTCCCATCTGTGCCAGGCCTTGCGTAGAGTACACTGTCACTCAGCCCAGGTGGCGGCCCTGTGTGGTAACTACACAAAGAAGAAAGGTGCTAAAAGGCTAAGGACATGGCCCAGGCATAGAGCTTAATATGAAGCAGTAAAGTTAAGGGTCAAATCGAACTTCAAAGTCCCCATGGCTCTACTGTAACAAGCCTTAACGTTGACCTATATTTCCTCCAAAGTATTTTAGAACCTACACCTTTCAAGTTAGACTAGTTTTTTTCTTTATTCTAGTAATTTGGAGCAACTTCAAATATTTACACAGAACTATAATTAAAAGAAAAATACTAATTCTTAAAAATTTTATCAGTAAAATGTCTTCAAATCCCTGCATTCAGAATTGTGCTGATTTTGTACTCTCCTCCCCCTCTCGAGTCCTGTGGCATTGAAGAGAACTTACCTGTGGGTCTAGATCCTAGCATGGGGTCTGAATTATCACCCCCATATTTCATAATCATCTTCACCACTCACAAAAGTAGAGGCCCTGAGTTGAAGGACTAGGAATTTTCAGTTGAGACAATTTTTTGATTAGAAAAGGACATGCCATTTTGTCACTGGCTTTCAAGCACATGGAAAAATGCAGTCTCCCCCCTGGTGGATCAGGGAATCTCTAACTTGATTTCTCTAAGACTTTCCCAGCCAGCATCCTAGAAATGGGGGTGAGGTACTACGGCTCCACGTGGCAGCAACTGGCTGGGACTTGGTGCGGGTGGAGTTCCTGGGCCAGGCATCCGCAGCAGCTTCTCCTGCTACCTAGGGGCCTCTGGGTGTTTCCTGTGCATCCTAAGACAGGAAAGATCTGAGGCCTTTGAATTGCTCCAAAGAATGAAAAATGCTGAAGCCTGACCCTCCATCACAGAAGAGGTAAAAGGCTAAATAAACATGACCTCTGGAGACTCAACACCATTCACTGGCCACATGTCCCTGGGTGAGTGGCCTCTGCCTCCTTTTCCTCTTGAAGAAAACAGTAACCAAAAAATTAACAAGAAAACCTGCTTCATAGGATGCTTCAGAGGATTACATGAAATGCTGTCAAATGTTACCTAATTACTACCACTGCCTAAAGGATGACATTTTTAGAGCTCACATTACAAATTCCTCACTTAACAGATGAGGAAACTGGCTCGGAAAGGTTAGATAACTTGTTTAAGGCCACACAGCTCTGCCAACCATCAGGACAAATTGCTTTTACTTCTCACTCCCAGGCTGCACTTCCCCAGGGGTTGGTCTGGGCAGCCGCTTCTAGGATTGTATGATCCCAGTCTGACAAAGTCCTTTTGCCTGCTCTGTCATGCTGTGACAGCCCTTTGCCACTTGCTTCCTGAGAGCTGCTACCCTCCTTCCAGACTCAGAGAATGTAAGTCAGCATGCTCTGGGAGCCTGAGTCATCTCCGTCTGTGAATCAACCTCCAGCCATCTATGCTGAGCACAGAGATCTCATCTTCCCTTGGCTTTTGGAACTGGAAGCTGGCGTTTTTCCTTCGGATTTTGTTCAATGGGTGCGTCCACCTCTAAGCATGTCAAGCTGTTCTCCCAGTCGCAGACTGGGAACTGACAGAGCTGGAGATAAGCATCTAACCTAAGACCCTGAAGGGAAACCCTAAAGACTATCTCCTGGGCTCACTGGAAGCTTCCCAGTCCACAAAAGTACTTGTTTTGCTTTGCTGCAGCCTCCATTCAACAGGAATTTCCTGCATCTGTCCACACAGCCTGAGAGGTGAGCATATACACAGACAGCTTTCTGGACAGATGCCCCAGGCAGCTGGGAGGATGCTGATGACCATCTAAATCCCAGAAGCAGGGAACAGTTACCATGGCTACCAAAAACTGAAACCTGTGGCTGCTTAGCTACTGGGATCAACTCAGCTGACCTCTTAAGGTCCCTTCCAGGCCTGAGATTCTACAATTACCCCAAGCCAGCTGAGACCAGGTCTGCTATAACACAATAGGAAGTCCTGTGACATTAAGGCTTGGGCACTGAATAAAAATATTTCATCAGCGCTTTATTTTTTTTTTAATTTTTTTTTATTTATTTGTGTGTGTGTGGCCAGCTCAGCCCACCAGGGGGCGGGGCTGGCTTGCATGTAGTGCTGGGGGATTGAACCGTGGTCCCTGTGCTTTGCTAAGCTTGTTCTAAGTAGGTGCTTTAGACCACTGAGCCATCTCACCAGCCCCTCATCAGTGCTTTAGAGGTCACTTTGTCTTATCAGAAGTGTTAAGTCATAATCTTTATTTTCTACCTCTGCTGCATTTTTTTTTTTTTACATTTATTTATTGTGTGGGGGGGGGCAGCTCAGCCCACCAGGGGGCGCGGCTGGCTGGCATGTGGTGCTGGGGGATCGAACCGCGGTCCCTGTGCTTTGCCGAGCTTGTTCCAAGTAGGTGCTTTAGACCACTGAGCCATCTCTCCAGCCCCTCTGCTGCATTATTAATAAGCAAAAGCTTGCTTTTTTGGTGTTACGTTATCTTTTACAAAGCAAGTATGCTACCACTTTTTCTCTTCCTCTTACAGCTCTTGCCAGTAATTTTGATAGACGTTTATTCCATATCCATATTGTGACCAGCAAAACAGCCCAAAAAAACTTGTGTCACTATGGTCCAGTGGGGTGTGCTCCAGCAGACAGGACGTTTGTGTCACAAGCCTTCTAAGAATCAGGAGGAAGGAAGTCATTTATAAAGGAAGCAGATGCTTAACTGCAACTCTGGTTTCCTCTTACATGGACTGTAGGAATGTTACTCCACTGAGGGAACAGGTTTCTCTGCAATTTGACCATAGGAAGCTCCCTACCTTTTCAAGTTTACAGAGCCTGGAAGAGGCTAATGCAATACTCACCTTCTCCACATGGGGGGAGGTCCTCAGGTCAGAGAAGTCAATAGGGACAGTTAAGATCTCAAAAAGCCGGGCGAAGGATGTCCAGAAATCAGAGTGATGCTGAGACTTACAAAAATAGTTGCAGACTTTTCCTTATTCCTGATACAGGAAGCTTCATATTTAATAGATTTTGGAGATTATAAACAACTTGCTTTTAACGAGTAAATCAAAGCCTTTATTCAACATTCCTCCTTTAAAACAGCCTGCACTAAACCCATACCCTCCCAGACCTGGAACTGCCAGAGCTGTGTAGGTATCACTTTCCCCCAACAGGATTCAGATCTAGTCAGGCTGCACAACATGGAAAAGCCAAGCCAAGCCACCACACCGGCAGAGCTCTGCAGTTCTGTGCCCTGCTCAGGATCTGGGCAAATGTTGGTAGCAACAGCTCTTGAACCAGAGCTCAAGCACAGGTGAAGAGCAACCTGAAATTCAGGACACACGATGTCCTGGACCTGACTGTGCTGAGCTGGATGGCCTTGGGCTGCCATTCACCACGGCTTATGAATGTGCTTTTCCTTCTCTTCTCCAAAGAAAAGGGTGGAAGATGGAGGAAGCAATCTTCAGTTGTGTGTGGGTTTGATTTAAGGCTTTGGCTGTGGTTGGTTGATATATTAAAATACTTCAAGAAATGCCATCTTCTCAGCTCCTCATTGGAACAAACATATTTTCAAAAATGAAAACAGTGAACAAAGATGTGGAGCTGCAGCTGCAAGAGGGCATAGGCTGATCACGTTAGGATAGTGTCGTCCACCTGTTCCATAGAGTCAGCTTGGCTGGCCAGCTTCTTCAGGGACCTTCGGTTGCATTCATTCAGGGCCTCCAAGCTGGCCACATCTAGGATTTTGGAGAGGGACTGTAGGGAAGGAAGGATATGAGGAGACATGGAAAACAGAGCTTCAGATTTCCTAGTCAAATCAAGACAGATGGATGCTAACCTCAGAACTACAGCCAGAGGTGGAATTGATGAGTTCATGGACAGTCTAAAAAATACTCATTTTGCTTTCTGTGAGCAGAGGTGAGCAAAGGTTAGAGCTTTCAGTGCTTATAAAAGCTACTGGAGCTAACAGAACGGGCTCTGAGCATCACAGGGAAGTCCTACTGGAATCTAAGGCACTTGCTTGGCTCTTGGGAGATTTTATTTGAAGAAAGGTCCCTGTTGCCAGGAGTCTGAAAACTACAGTTAATGTGTTTTCAGCACTATACCACTCACCTGAGCCTCAACCTGCTCCAAAAAGCTAATACATACATGGTTACAGAGAAGAGAACAGGGCTACATGCTGGCATACAAAAGAATAGCAACACAGATGCCAAGAGAGCCAGGGAGATAGCTCAACAGCATAAGCACCTGCCTGGCAAGCACAAGGTCCTGAGTTTGATCTGCAGTACCAAAAAAAAAAAAAAAGATGCCAAGAGAAACCCTAGAAACTCCAGATCCAGGCTCCCACCTGAAACAGCTCCTCCCCCTGCCTCATCTTAAGCAGGTTGACAATCGCCTGATCGCTGTAGGCCCTCACGACAGTGTTCTTATCCTTGGTGTTATCGAGAAGAGCCTTCAAGATCGGCTTAATGGCCTGGTGGTCCAGGGGAGGCAGTGGGTCCTTATTTGCCCACCAGATCATCTTTTCAGCCACCAACCGGATGTCACTGGATGGGTTCTGCAGACACTGTGAAGAGGAGCAGATAGCCACATGTAGTCTTTTTCGGGAAGCCCAGATTCCTTTCATCATGGGCAGACTCCATGGCTCGCATCCAATGCCGCCTCTCCCACCCTCATGATGGTGAGGGGTAATTCAGCCCATCTACTGTCTCTATCTCATCTTTCTCCCTCTTGGCTCACTATTCCTGCCTCAAACAGATTCACTCCCCTAACAAGCCACCCTCCTTCCTGCCCAGGGCTCTGCTCTGGCTGATTCCACTGCCTGGGATGTGCTTGGCCCTGGGTCCCCACCTAGCTGGTTCCTTCTAATCCTACAGAGAATGAAGACTGCATTAATTTGAGCCCAAATTGGGCTTCAGGGATATCTACCTTGTCTCTGCTCCTTCGGGGTCTAAGCCAGTGGTGGCAAACCTATAGCATATGTGCTATAGCAGGCAGTTTATATCCTTGAAAGTTTGCAATCACTGGTCTAGCACATTTGGGGACAAAGTGGTTACTCAGTAAGTAACTGCTATGTTAAAAGTGAATGTAGGCTGGCAGGCAGGCACTCGGCCCAACTGACTTGGGCTCTCTGCAAACTCAGTAGGGTGTGTGTATTGAGGTGGCCCCTTTGGAATCTCATATAGAGCAAGGTCCATGCACAGCAGTATTGCTATTGCCTGGAAGCTGGTTCCAGAGGTTCCCACTTCATTAAAATGCAGTTTGGTTCTGATTTCTTTGCACATCAGTGTTTGAGAAGTGAGCTTTATCA
Source organism: Octodon degus (assembly GCF_000260255.1). NCBI lineage: Eukaryota > Metazoa > Chordata > Mammalia > Rodentia > Octodontidae > Octodon > Octodon degus. The sequence goes on from NW_004524655.1 coordinate 6,013,597, forward strand.
CACAGGCTGTAGGAGCCCCAACGTCAGGTTCCCTAGTTTGTCTTATTAGGAACAACACAGTAACCACACTAGTAAGTGCCATCCATTGCTAGAAAGAGGCACAGAGAAGACTTTAAGATTTGAGCCAGGCACATGGCACACACCTGTCATCCCCACACCTGGGAGGATGAGATAGGATAATTGTGAATTCAATGCCAGCCTGGGCTACACAGTGACTTCAAGGTCAGCCTGAACTCTCTTAGATAGTAAGACGCTGTCTCAAAAAATTAAAATAAGCCTGCTGTGCTGGCCCTGCCCCTGGGGTGCGCTGAGACTGCAAGTGAGACTGGTAGTGGTGGCATGTGCCTGTAATTCCAGTGCTTGGGAAGCTGAAGACAGGAGAATCACTACAAGTCTGATCTATGTAGTAAGACTCTGTAGAACCTGCACTAAATACATTAAAAAAAAGTTAAAAGCCAGACATGGCGGCACCACCACCATGGTCTAATACCACCACTTGGGAGGCTGAGGCAGGAGGATCGCCCTAAATTTGAGGCTAGCTTAAAGCAAGTTTAAGGCCAGCCTATACTACATAGTGAAACCCTGTCTCAACCCTTCCCTCAAAATACTTAAAAGTTCAAAAATGCTGAGGATGTAGTTTTAATCACTAGTATGAGGGGGGAAAAATTTGAATCTAGGTCTGACCCTGCTTTTATAATATCAGGTACTTAGAAATAATTCTTATTAACAGTGGTTCTTAACTTAATTCTGTATCACCAGTCTGTCTGACCAAAAGTCAGATATTTGGCCACAGAAAAACACACAAAACATTTTGCCCTCCATTCCTAAGCTTCCAGATCTTCTGGGGGCCATACATGGAAAACTGGAACCCAACCAGTCAAAGGCACACTCATAGTGTTCTCTAGGCATGAGAGTCACCTCTGAAACCAGGCTCAGTGTGTCCCTGTCCCTGCCCACCTTAATGAACAGGCTGGACAGTTTGGCTGGCAGCAGTCCTGCTCCAGTCTCAATATGGTACTTCATCAGGAAGCCCATGCCCCGGACCCCACTCACAGCAATGGGGATCTGTGGAGAAATGAAAAGAGTGAAACACCACACAGGCATCCTGTTCCCTCCCAGAGATACACACTGTAAGAGCCACTCTCCCGGAAACATTCAGGGCCCTTGTCTATCCCTTATCCTTTTGTCCTGTACACCAAAGGCTCTTCAATAGCTCTCAGATGGGTTGCTGTGGTAACTGGGTAGACAAAGTCATCAATTCTCAAGAATTTTTC
>NW_004524655.1:6015115-6026869 GCF_000260255.1 Octodon degus
AAGAGGGGACAGCTACATCTTCCAACCAAAACCTTCATTGTTTAAATGATGAAACTGGAGGGCTGGAGAAGATAGGTTAGTGGTCTAAGCACCTGCCTGGCAAGCACAAGGACCCGGGTTCAATCCCCAGTACTGCATGCTGTGCTGGCCCCAGAACCCCGGGTGCACTGTGCTGGCCACTGAAACCAGGCGTGGTGGGTGCATGCCTGTAATCCCAGTGCTGGGGAGACTGAGACAGCAGAATCACTATGAGTCCGAGCTGTGTAGCAAGACCCTTACCAAATAAAGGGATCAAGTACTGGTCCCACAGCAAGTTACTAACCAAGATAAAACTAGAATCTTGGCCTCTGAGCACCCAGCTAGAGAGGTCCCCATATACTTGGTCAGCAAGGCAATGGCTGTAAAGTTCTAACTAGGGGAGGAGAGGATAAGCCCAGCTGTGAGAGCCTTACCCTGTCTGCCACAGCATTGCTGAGGATCATGTCCTGAACGTCAGTGCTGTATCTGCCTGTACAGAGTCTGCAGGGAGTCACATTCACAGCTACAGAGAGTGCCAGGCTCCGGCCATGGCGAACCATCCAATCAATGCCAGACACATCCGCTGGTAAAGGACACAGGCAGGGTTAATCTGCACTTTACAGCATACCTTCACCCATGACATCATAGCTGTCATTCCCCACAAGTCCAGGGTGCCGACCTGAGGACTTGGGACACAATGGTAACCCCAGACCACACTGTACACAACCTCATTGCTTTTCACAGCAGAAGTTCCCCTGTGTGATAAAGAGGTCTCACAAACCACTCCCAAATTGTGACCTTGTATGTTCTCGGGGCCGAGACACTCAAGGGCACAGGACCACTGGAAACTCCAATGTTTCAGCAGCTGAATTCTCAAAGAAATAGTAGTCAAGGTGCTATAAGGTCTTCAGAAGGGAAAAGGGGAACAGGTGCCCAGGGCCTCTACCCCAGAGCTGAGGGGCCCAAGTCTCTGAAGGGAACACCCCACCATGTAAAGGACCTACCCAGCAAGTACTGCTGAAGGACAGTACTAAGCTCCTCTTCCGTCAAAAAGGCACAGAGCTCCCCGAGGCACCCAGCAGAGGATATCCGAGTGTTGTCCTGACAGAGCAAAAAGGGGAGTGACAGGGTGCAGCCAATACCATGAGCCTGTACAATAAGGGCAAGAAGCAATGGGGAGCCAGGGAGGGAGAGCAGAGAGCAGACTGTATTAGCCCTGTCCTCACTCCAGGCGCTTGTGTTCCCAGTACCACATTGGGACTGTCACTCACTGTGCCTGCCACTTGATGGGGAGTTAAAAATTACACACCCAGCACTTAATTATAGAAAACTCCAGTGTGCATGCATATGGTAATCATCATCACAATAGCAATAATAACTGTATTTACATAGCACCTTTCTTCTCAGGAAATCTGAATGCTTTACATTTACATCTCAGTTACTATCAACAACCTTGTCAGACAGAAGGGCCACAGCTGGGAAAGATCCTGACACAAAGAAGAAACTCACCTGCCCACGGCCACCTGGGAAGCCAGCTGGACATAGCCATTCTGAGCTCCTTTCCCCCCACCTTATGTCCAGAATGACTCCCTGCTATCTCTACTGTGTCAGTGCCCTATATAATTTGCATTTGTCCTAGGAGTCAAACTAAAGCCCATACTCAACCCAAGGAAGATGGGGAAAGGCAAGTATTTTCCATCAAAATCAAGGCCAGGTATATAGACCACTCCTTGCTGTTCACCCTGGAATATTGGGGGGGTGAGGGCAGGGGGACAGGGATTTTTAGTTATGTGTTCTGTTACTAATAAGTACCAATCTGACGTGTCTCTCCAAACCAACCAGAAATCTGTGGGAAAGTTAATGCCAGGCTGGCACTCTGATCCGCCAGCAGTTTGGGCCTCTGAACTTCAAGTGGAAGGCAAAGTTCCAAGCAAGGCTAAAAAGTTGGCTCTGACACTCTCTCAAATGTGCTGTGGTAAAATGCAAATTTTAAAACTAGCTTTTGCTTGCATTGTTCACAAACCTATGAAAACCGTGATAGACTGTGACCAAAAAAGGGTAGACCCTCCCATCTATACCCACAGAGACACCAGAGACTGTGAGTAGAGAGGAGTGGCTTGAGGACCAGACCCAGACCCACAGAATGTGAAAAACACAGCAGCATCAATGGCCCCAGGTGTGTGCGCACAATGAAGTGTAAAACCACACAAACCCAAAGACCCAGTCTCCTAAGATTAAGTCTCCTAAGATTAGGGCTACCCATGTAAATTAGGCCAGCACAACAGAGGGCCATCTGTGAAACGAAAAAGAGAAAAACCCTCATCTGTAGACTCCCCTTCCCTCCTCCCACTGACCTGCTCTCTGCTGGGAAGCCTGGGCAGATAAGGGGTACTCAGGACAGGGTGAATAGAATTGAACCAAACCAGGAATCCCAGGGACCAGATTCTGGTTTAACTCTACAACTTGATTGAGTGTGGCCTGAGATAAGACTCACACGGGGCTGGAGAGATGGCTCAGTGGTCTAAAGCACCTACTTGAAACAAGCTTGGCAAAGCACAGGGACCGCGGTTCGATCCCCCAGCACCACGTGCCAGCCAGCCCGCCCCGGTGGGCTGAGCTGGCCACACACACACACAATAAATAAATGTAATAAATAAAAATAAATAATTAAAAAAAAAAAAAAGACTCACACCCCCCAACACATAAACACAAAACCATGCTAGGACCTCCCACTCAGAAATACACTAGAGGTTTAGCCCACCAGATGATCAATTTCTTGAGGTTGTGACCACAAGGGCTTATTCACCTAAGGGCATAGCCCTTAAGCTTTTCTTATTAATGCTTTGTGGACCAATCTATGAACCTTTTCATTTTCACGAAGGAGGAAATGAAGGGCAGTAAGAGAGAATGAATTAAGATCACAGTGCAAACTGGTGAGCACTTTGGGACTTTACCTTGCCTTATCTATAAAACTGAATCACAAAGCTTGGTGGTAAGCACACATGACGCATGCATGTGGCCCTCAGTTTGATCCCCAAGACCAAAACAAAAAACACAAAATTAAAATTATCAAGATTAGCTGCTTGACTCCCTCATGCAAATGTTCAGTAAACTGTGGAGTGATACAAGTACCAGAAATGATTACTCTTGACCTGCTGCCAGTTGTACCAACTTAAACATACAGAAAAACTGACCAAGGGAGATGGCAAACCAGTGGAACCCCCACAGCTCAGGTAACCCCCCCAGCCATACCTCATCATGCCCCAGCATGCTCAGCAAGAGTGAGACGATATTTTTCCGAATGACGGCATCCACTTTGGCACCTGCTCCCTGAATCACAAACCTCAGGGCCTGCAGCATGGTGTCCCTACAGAACCAACACTGACTTAGCCCTCGGCTCGTCCCCACCACTGCCTTCCCACCTGCACAAGGGCAGCCTGGAGCAGCTGCCTGGCCTCCTTGTGGCAGCAGCACACATGTAGCAGCACCTCACCTTACACCAGGGTCCTCCATGACCCGGATTCCATTGAGCAGCTCTGTGAAGAGAGGATCCACCTTGATATGGATGGAAATGAGCTTCCCCAATGCATCAGCAGCCTTCAGACGCACACCCCGGTTGGTGTCCTGCAGGGCTTTGGTGAAGGTAGTCTGCAGCTGAGGCAGGAAGGGCTTCAGCGCAATCCCAACCTGAGGGAGAAGCCCACATCTGAAAATTACAGTTGTAGAGGCCATCGTGTATTAAAGACATGAAAGCAATTCACCATAAACCACCTCTCACACAGGTTAGGAACAGATATCCCATAAGATAGAAGAGCCAAGTACAGAAAGGCTCTGCTCAGCCTCCTCATGTTTTCAGAATCCTTCCCTGAACTGGGACAAGGAGAATAGTCACTGCAGCAGCCAATCAGAGAGAGCTGTGTTACAGTGGTCTTGGCCATGAGACCTAGCTTAGTGCAGCACAGCAGACCAGGACAAGCAACTCAAAGACTCCTGTGACTCAAGTAAAAAAGTGGGGTGAGCAGGCAGCGGTCAGCAATGCTGAAACACATTTCACACAAGATGAGGAAATGTACTATATGTGTTACAGCAAGCACCATAGAGCAGAGTCTCCAGAATGGATGACTTCAGGGGTCTTCCCCACATGCTCGCTCATTACAAATCCCGCTGCATCCCTGGCCATATACAGAAAACAGGTACACTTTTTATACAAGACAGATGAAATGAGGAGTAAATTATACTTCTTATTAAGTAGGAGACTCAGTAGCTGTCTGCAGAGTCTAATACCAATGGCAGTCTGGAAATACTGGACTTGGGTGGACATGTAGGGTGCCCTGTGATATGACATGCCATAGGGAAAACTGGTAAATATGAGGAGAAACTTCTAGCCTTAGGGTGACATCTGACTTCTGGGTGAGGGAAAAGCCCCACAAAGAAAGGGGTTCTGTAATAATGCCTCTGTGTCTCTCAGAGCTAACACCAAAGAACAATATTAAAATGTAGTAAACGTAACATCCCCCCACATATTAAGGGAACCAAGGGCCTTTCCACAGAGCTACATCATCACCCCTTTTTTTATTTTGAATCAGGGTCTCTTGCAAAGCTACTATGTTGCCTGGGCTGGGTTAAAATTTGGTATCTACTTGTCTCAGCCTCTCAGAATGCTGGGAATAGGCAGGCACTGTACCACTGAGCTGTATACCTAGCCTGCCTTTCTTCCTTTATTCTTTTCTTTCAAGACAGCGTCTCATTATATAGTTCAGGCTAGCCTTGAACTCACTAGGTAGCCCAGAGTGGCCTTGAATTCACAATGATCCTCCTGCCTCAACCTCCCAAGTGCTTGGATTATAGGAGTATACTACCATGTCCAGCCCAAAATAATTTTAAACAACTATTTCTTTGTATTTCCACAGTTCTGTGTTTTTTCCTTTAAAGCAGTTGATTATTCAAAATAACAATTTCTTTGTATTGAGTGTTTAGTGTGTTGGGCATTGCGCCTGATGTCATTTCACCTCCTCCCCTCATGTGGTAGTCCCTTGGGAGGGAGGCAACATTATCCATCTCACAGGTGAGCAAGTGGGCTCAGAGAGAGGTGACATGACTTTCCCAGGGTCCTTTTGGACCCAGAACCATCAAAAGAACTTGGACTGAACCATACATAGTGTACCTGGAGTCTGAGGACTCAACTCCCTCTGCAATTCTGTGTCTCCATAATCAAGCTTCACCCTGCCGTCACAGGATGCCTGTGCCAATGTCAGTTCCCTGCAGATCATTGGTGCTCACCTTGGCCAGCAAGAGGCTCAGGGTCTCGAGCAGAGCCGCCTTCACATTCCAGCTGAACCGATCACCCAGGATGCGAATTAGAGGACCGGTGATGCTGACCACAGAGGGCCTCAGGGCATCAGCTGAGGTCAGGCGGATCACTAAGCCTAAAGCCTTGGCTGCTTCTTCCTTCTGCTCAGGGCTGCCAGTGAGGACTCCTTCCCTCAACACTGGAAGGATGGAAGTTACTCCCTAAAAAGAGAATCAGGGCTGACAGTCCACGGTCCAAGGCTCTGAGCCCATGTGTTTCCCATGCAAGGTGCTTCCTACAGCCTGTCAGCCCCAGGAGACAGTGATAAGCTCAATCTTAGGATGAGGCTCCCAACAGGTCCAAGCACACAGAAATAACAGCTACTACCTATGTGAGCCACTTGCTCTGGCTGAGGTGACCACCACGGCTTAAACCAAGCAAACATACTCTTATCCCCATTTAGCCACCAAGGCAGAAGCATGCTGTTTGGGATATGCTAAAGAGCATGCACAGCTTGAAGTTAGACCCCTCTGCCACTGTTGCAGCTGCCTACTATGGACCTGGGCTGGGACTGAAGGTACTGGAAGGCCATGTGCCCTACCACCCTGGCCACCAACCCCTGCTTACCTTCTTTGGCAGGCAGAAGCCTGGAACATGCTCGCCTTTGCTCTCATTGCCAATGAACCGGATTTCTTTGTGTAGTTCTTCAATCAGTGCCAACTGGTTGCCAGCATCCAATTTCTGTGAGAATCCAAAAACAGCAGTGACAATGTGCAGCCTTTCCTTCAAGACTGCCTCAAACAATACAGCAAGGGGAAAGGGTGGGTATAGCATCAACAAGATTGGTCAAAGGACAGTCAACACTGAAGCTAAGTGACAGGTACACGGAGGATTCCGTTACCATTTATTCTTACAAATGGCTGGAATTTTCAGGCACATGCCTGTAGTCTCAGCACAAGGAAGGCTAAGGCAAGAGGATCACCTGAGCCCAGGAGTTCCAGACCAGACTGGGCGACACAGAAAGACCCCAACTCAAAGAGAAGCGAAGCCAAGCAAAGCGAGAGAAGAGACGAGAAAAAAGCAAAGCAAAGCAAAAAGAAGAGGATACAAATATATGGGATTTCTCCAGTCATAAGCTGGTTGTGGAGTTAGTGGTTCCCTCACCTTGGTGATGGCATTAAGGGCATCCCAGCTCTCTTCCAGAACCACGGGGCTAGAGTCATTAAAGAGGCGGATCAGGCCTGAGACCAGGCTCCGCAGGTGGCTGGTATAGTCTGCCTTAGAACGAGAGCAGTAGATGTTGAGGATGATGGCAGCAGCCTGTCTCATGCCCACCTCAGGGCTTCGAGTGGCTTCCAAAAGATCCTCAATAATGATCCGGTGCCCAGTGTCGTCATCTACTGAGAGGATCACAGCCTGACAATTGGCCATCTCCTGAAAACCACAAGGAACATATATGCTGAGCACTGACCCTCACAGGCAAGACAGGATGATTGTTGGAAAGTGACAGAGTGAACGTGACCACAGTACCAGCTGCTCATCTGGAGTCCCGAGCTTCTCCTTCAAAGCTAACATCACTGCAGGAAGGATCACACCAAGATGACGGGTCAAAGCGTCACCTGCCACAGACGAAAGGAAAGCCAGCACTCGTGTATTGACAGGTGGTGTTGTCAACTGGAAGAATGAGGAACAAGATCAACTTGATGGACACTGCACCTCTCAGAGTCTGGCCCAGCAATGGATTCTGGGAACAGAAGGGTGAACAAAAGAGATTGTGTGCCTGCTCAGAGCTGAGGGCCTACTCAGGCATATCTTGGAGGACAAGGGAAGAGTGTCCTGCTTAATGTATCCACCACCCTCCCAACCTCTGTGTTTCAAATTGGCCTTTACAGCAGGCTTGGGAGTAACAATGGGGCTCTATAACCAGAGTATTTGCCATGTGCTGGGATTTACCTTGGGCACGAGGTAGGGCAGCACCACACGACTCTTAATGGCCATAACTTGCTTCAGACCATCCAAGGCGAATTCTGATACCTCCTCGTCATCCTGCAGAGGAACATTGGAGACAACTCTAAGAAGCTGGCTCCTGCCACTTCTCTGCTGTCTGAACCGGCCAGCCACTGCACACCACCTTCTCTGCCTGCCTTTTTTTTTTCATTTATTTTTATTTTTGCAGAACCAGAGATTGAACTCAGGCCCTTGCGCTTGCCAAGGAAGCTCTTATTTCACTGAGCTATCTCCTTGGCCCCTCTGCCTGCCTTCTTGCATTTCACTGTATCCACATATACTTACCATCTAAGGAGAGGCCCAAGCCAAATCTGCTCTAGCTTTCCTCACTGCCCCAAAGAACCCACATGACAACTGCCTTGGCAAAGTCACTTCTCATATTCTGACACTACCAAGACAGTAAAAGCCATGTTAGTAGGTGTGCAGCAGATCCACTCACCAGCTGCTTGAGTAAAAACGGGAGAATGTCTTCCAGAGCCTGGTGGCCAATGGTGGAGTGCAGCTGCTCAAAGGTCTTGGCTGCCGCCTCTCGGACCTCCTCCAATGGGTCACACAAAGCCTTCCTTGCTGTGGGCACGAGGGATTCCGAGAAATACAGTACCTAAAACAGTGCAAGCAAGGGTGTACCAACAGGGAAAAGCCCAAAGGGAGCAAGAGCAAAGAAGAGGTCACAGGCCAAGGACTCCAATGCAGCCAAGCTGCAAGGCTCTCTACAGGCCTTTTTTTCATTTCCCCTTTGGTACCGGGGACTGAACCCAGGACCTTGCACTTGTCACTGAGGCACTTATACCACTGAGCTATCTCTGGCCCTCCATAGGACTTTTTGCTTAAACTAACTCTGTTGTGAAAATACTGAAGTACAAAAAACAGAGAAGATCCATTATAACCCCCCCCCCCCATGAATCACTCACAAAGACTTAATGGCAAAGTTTTCCACTGTCCTATAGAGTTCCCTAGACACTTCTTGTCTTCTATAAGAACTCCTAACTCCTTCCACAGCAGGGCCTGCAAGAGCTGACCCTCTTCTCCCTGGACTCCTTCATTTGCCCATTCTCTTAGGAAATTCCCCGTCCTTCTTCAAGCTTCAAACCAAATACCTCCCACTCTATGAAGTGTCTAACAACCCAGTGATGGTTCTTGTCCCCTGGACAACCAATTTCACCACAACAAAGTTCACTGGCTGGCTGCCTGCTATGCCAACACAACCACTGAACCATAGGACTTGTGGGCACGATGACTCAGCTTCTGAGGACTCAGTAACTACTCAATTACTCACAAGTTTTTAGTGATGAAATTTCTTTCTATTCTCTGCCAAATGGAGATAAAAATAAGTGAATGAATGATGAATATAAGGCATCTAGTAAATCAGACTAGGTTCTTCACACTGAGCAACTGGCTACCTGCTTACATTTCTAACGCCATCTACTTACTTACATACTATCTAACTTGATAGCATTCTCAGTCTACTTGTAAGAAGTGTTTCAAGGATCAGTGACCTTAGAAATAAGGACAATCCTTAGAAACAAAGTACTCCAAATCCTTTATGTTGCTACTATGGAAACAGAATTACTGCTACAGACAATACATTTCCATCCACTATGTACTCAAACACTTCCCTACTCCTCTCCTAAGAATGAGTCTATACCCCTCCTGCTCCCTGTCACCCTCTGGCACTTGTACTTCCACATACCCACCTTTCCCACTAAAGAGGCACACATATTTCAATTTAATTGATAAAGTAACACCAAAGAGACTGATCTGCAGCAACCTAAAGCATGATAAGAAAGTCATCCCCAGTTTCCAAAGGCTACTTCAGGAATCCTTCAAACTGCTTAACTCTTAGCTTGCAAAACTGACAGGAAAGCTGTGGAGGAAACAAGTCCACATGTGGCTTGGCCAGTAATCTGCTGCCCACAGCACCCTCCAGAATAAGGCTGATGTGTCCTGGAGGGCAGGACTTCTATGGCAGCCCCCTGAACTTTGATGCAGATACCTTCAGGTACACCATCTGCAGGACTCTATGAAGATACTCACAGCATCCCGGCTGGTAGACTTCATGATCTCACTCAGCCCAATGCACACGCCCTGTCTCTCATCACTCTTCTGAGACCTAAGGCCTTCTTCAAGGATGGGGATGATCTCAGGGAGGATTTTCTCCCCTAACTTCCGGACGAGGTCTCCCAGGGTCCTTGCTGCAATCTGTCAGCAGAGATCAAATCAGAACATCAGCTCCTGGGCTGGGGAGATAACTCAGTGACATAAGCACTTGCCTGGCAGGCTCAAGGTCCCGAGTTCAATCCCTGGTACCAAAAAAAAAAAAAGAACATCAACTCCTGATAACCCAAAGCAGAAGACCAGAATAAAGAGCCTGGAACTTCCTAAGCTTTATATCAGTCATTCAATTTCCCCCAACTGTAAGCAGTTACAGTGTGCTCACAATATACCACAGAAGCAAACTACCTCCGTTTCACATATAATACAGCTCCAAGCAAGAGGTGGTACCTTATATATGAACATGAACTACATCATGGGCTGCATGATCAGAGCCAATTTCCTTGGCTCATCCAAAACTTATATGCTTTTGCTCAGGGGTTGCTGAATCTGGAACAAATGCTTTAAGGAAGAAAAAGAAAAATCTAGCTCCTCTTTGGGGCCTCAAGCAAACTCTCTTTAGTACCAAATATACAATTTGCTTGCCAAGGCCAGAGACTAGAAGTAGGCCAAAGAGCACCAGCAGAAATGATCATAAGCCTAGACGGGCATCTCCTCCCAACTATTGAACACCACCGGTCCCCATTCTCATGCCATACTTGTTCTTTCCTGATTTTTTATCCCAGCTGCAATGGCACGCCTTCTCATGTGCCTTGATGTTGCCTGCCATGGGGGCTTTACACACCCCAGCCTTGTTTCTAAATTACTAGTTCCTCCACAGAAGTTTCTTACCACCCCTTTATCTGGTTAGCAGACATCCCCTCACTGGGCCACATGTCTATATCATAAGCATGCATAAGGGCATGTTGCACTTGCCATAGTTGTATCTGCCATCTGTTTGTGTGATTATCCATTTAATGTGCATCTGCTTGACCAGACTATAGATGAGCAGGATAGGGAATGAGACTGCCTTTCTTCTCCATTATATCCCAGGTACTAGGCCCCCATGAGGCACACAGTAAATATCTGCTGAATGACTAAGCAAATAAGTGCCACTCTATTAAGACAGGAGACCATTAGCCCTTTCCCCTTTGTAGCTGTCTAGGCTCTGCAAGGAGGCACTGGGCTTCTTGAGCCAGAACAAAGCCCAGGAAACTTACTGTTCTCTTGTCTGCACATGTGCTAGCCAGGAAGCCCAGCAGCAGCCCAAAGAGAGTAGGCAAGATCTCACGCAAGGTACGAGGGGTATTGGAAACGACAATCTTCCAGACATGCAGGGATGCCTGTCGCACCACCAGCTGAGTATCTGAGCGGCCCATATAGAGCCCTGCCAATACACGGTTCCGCCGATCAACCCCGAGGGCAGTGATGATTGCCTGTAGTCCACAGAAGGGGACAGAGAACACAGGTGGTGAACACAGCATGGGCATCAGGATGTACCTCCCATCAGCATAGGGAGGAAACTAGTGCCAGACACACACCTTGTTGGATTGAGCAGTCCCAAAGTTGTCATCTTCAGAAGCAGTTTCTGTGGTCATCTTTCCAGTGACCCCTGAGATATGGAACAGGAGGTCTCCAAGGAGCTGAACAGAGCTGAACCTACAAAGAAGATGAAGAAAAGAGGCACAGTCTCAGGACACAGCCCAATATTACACAGAAGAAAGTCTGGAATGCACTCCAAATATTCTCAGTGATTATTTGGAATGGGAAGAGTTGAGATAATCTCCCAAGTGCAAGGCAAGGAATTCAAACCCTAGCACTATGCTGAGGAGAAAATAAAAAAGGTAAAGGAAAATTTTAAACATCTGTAAAGTATGTGTGAAATTTCCATAATAAAAGTTATAAAAAGAAATTAGGCATGGTGGCACATGCCTGTAATCCCAGCTACTCTGGAGGCTGAGGCAGGAGGATCCCAAGTTCAAGGCCAGCCAGGGCCACTAATCAAGACCTTGTCTCAAAACAAAAATTTGAATATAGGGCTAGAAAAAAAAAAGCTGGAGATGTATCTCAGTATTAGAGCACTTGCCTACAACACATAGGTCCTGGTTCCAATTTTCACTATTGAAAAACAAAAAGAAGAGAGCAAGGGCAGCAATAAGGATTTTTTTTTTTTTTTTTCCCCTCCAAATGCCTTCAGGACAGGTTTGGCTTGCTTGAGTTGTGGGGATCCAACCACAGCAACCTGAGCCTAACTGCTTCGTTGAAACAGCCACTTAAAGAACTGAGCTAAGGGCTGGTGAGATGGCTCAGTGGTCTAAAGCACCTACTTAGAACAAGCTTAGCAAAGC
>NW_004524655.1:6027289-6032102 GCF_000260255.1 Octodon degus
ACACACACACACACACACACACACACACACACAAATAAATAAATAATTTTTTTTTAAAAAGTACTGCTTTTAATGATTAGAAAAATAACAGCTATATCCAAACTAAAAATTCAAGAAATGCAGAAAGAAAATCACCCAAAATTGCACTATCCAGATAGCCATTCTGAGATCAGTGCTGCACAGGACCAGTACGCACCTCCCCACACAGTCATGTGTATTCTACATGATGTGCAAACAAAGTTGCACTGTCTGGTCAATGACAGGTTGAGCTGCTTCCTGGGTCATTCAACACAATCCTTTACCATTCTTTGCAGTACCTGAACAAAAGTCCACTGTGTAGATATGTTATGAGATTTTTAAGTGAACCTCTAATTTTTCTAAATAGTAATCAATACTGCAATAAATATCCTTCTTATTCTACTGAGCCAGGGAGATGGTTCAGTGGAATAAGCGCTTGCCTGGCAAGTACAAAGGCCTGAGTTCAATCCCTACTTCTGCCAAAATAAATAAATAAATAAATAAATAAATAAATAAATAAATACATCCTTCTGCCTACAGCTTTAAGCACTTGACTAAATACATTACTTTTTTTGGGGGGAGGGGGTATCAGGGATCGAACTCAGGACCTTTTGCTTGCCAGGCAGGCGCTTATGCTGCTGAGCTATCTCCCTGGCCAAATACAATCTTAAAATAAATTACTACAAGTAGAATTTCTAGAAGAAAAAATATTCATGTTTAAAATCTTAACACAGGGGTGGAGGAGATAGCTTGGTGGCATAAGCACCTGCCTGGCAATGGCAAGTCCTAAGTTCATCCCCGGTACCTGATGTGGTAGCACATGCCTGTAATCCCAGCACTGGGGAAGCTCAGACAGGAAGATCATTATGAGTCTGAACTGAGTAGTAAGACCCTGTATCAAATTAAAAAAAAAAAAAAAATTAAAATCTTAATACTTTTTTTTTTTTTGCAGTACCAGGGATTGAACTCAGGACCTTGTGCTTGCCAAGCAAGCACTTATTCTATTGAGCTATCTCTCCAGCCCCTTAAAAATTAAAATTTTAACACAAACTGCAGGACTGAATATTTTCTTTTGTAGTAGGCATTGAACCCAGAACTTTCACAATGAGCCATATCCCCAGTCCTTTCATTTTTATTTTGAGACAAGGTCTCTTGCTACATCATCAAGTTGCTCTAGCTGGGTTTAAACTTTCTTGCCTCACCCTCCGAGTGATGGGATTGCAGGTGTATACCATCCTATCCAGCTTAAAAGAAACTGGAGGGTAACAGTAGTTAAAAGGAAAGGTCTAGAGAAAGTTGAGATAGCTCTTTGCAAGATTCTCCTCTTTATTTCCCAATTGCAGTTCCTAAAAAAAAAAAATCAGGCCCAGCAGGCCTGTCAGCCCACATTCTCACCGTATTCTCCAGAGGTCATCAAAAAGGCCTTGCTCCAGCTGGGGCAGCAGCAGCGCAATGGCTGTCTCAGCGTACATGGAGATGACCCGCTGGCCTGCACGCAGGGCAGTGTCCCGCACAAACTCGTTCTCATCAGCCAGAGCCTGGGCATGCAGAAAGAGGGTCAGCCAGGGCTGCCTCTCCTTGGGCAGCCTGACCAAAAGGAAATGGAGCTCCCTGAAGAGCAGAATAGGAACTTCTATCCTCTCCCAAGAGAGCAGTGACATCCTGCCTTCCTTACTGCTTCCATCCTCAGTGAGATCACTGGTACGTACTTTGAGAATACAGGGGATGATGGGCCCCACATAGGGGGTGAACTTGTCCCCAAAGGTAATAGGCAGGTAGTTGAACATCATGATGTAGCCATCTCGGACATGGGGTGCAATGTCCACTTTGCTGGCAGTAGCCACAATTTCTGGCATCAGCTTCTCCAACTTTTCCACTCCCAAGCCAGCCATGACCTCAGCCAAACCTACAACAGAAGGAGAGATGAACTCACTGCATCTGAGGGTCCCTGGATGGCATTTGAGTTCTGGCCCTGGGCCACTTCAGCCTCACCTTGTGCAGCACCTGAACGATCCACGGAGCTCTGTTCATACGTCAGTGTCTCCATCAGCCATGGCAGCAAGTCCTCAAAGCATGACTCCCCCATGCCTTTCACCATGGCACCAAGAGCCTTGGCAGACACTGTCCGCACCTAAACAGGGGCAGGGAGGAAATGCAGCTCACCACAAGGTAGCTGAGCCGGAGCAAAGCCTGGCCTCTTCCTTTTGCCTGAGACACATACAAGATCCGCATAATTCCCAATATTCAGTTTTTTTGAGAGATCAGGCTAAAATAGTCTCCTCAAACCTAGACTCACCTCAGGAACAGGGTCCAAAAGAGAGGCTTTCAGACCAGGTGTCACGCTGGGCAGGTATGGGGCCAAGTCCTGCAACACATGAGGAAATTCAAGTGGAGCCTAACTCCCACTTTCTCCAGGCTCAGTTCTGCTGTGGATCCAATTCCAATCTCTGTTCTGCTGACACGGAGAGTCAGCAGGGCCCCAAACACAAAAACAGCTGCTTGGTCACAGTAGCACTTCACCTTTGACCTGGGCCTTGAAGGCACTGGCATACTACTCAGGGAAACCTACAGCAGATGACTGGCCCCTTCACAGAAGGTGAAACAGCTGCGAACCACAGACCAAAGCCCAGCTCCTCTCACCTTTTCCTGGGACAAGGGCCACACAGACTCTGGAATACTTAAGAAATATTTCCTATCCTTTCCTTTTAGAATCACATTACCATATTCCCTTTTTTCATCTAAAATGTTGGTGTCTTAATGTAGCCTTCAGTTTTGGGGGATAATTTTAAATATAGAAAATGCCTTATGTTCACTGCAGCAGCCCTTAAAATAGTGTTTTTAAAAAAAAACAACTTGGACACTATTTGACTGATGACAGAATTACATAAGTTATGGTATATAAACTTGGTGAAATATGATATAATTACTCACACTCAGTTTTGTGAGCAAGCTGGCTATACTTTGGAACTACGCTGTGATTTTTTAAATGGAATCTAAAAGTATATTGTTTTAGTGTTATGCGACTGTGTACATAATTTTATGGTTTTACAACTTTTTAATTTCTCAGATTTTCTAGAACTGATATAACTTTTCACTTCTTTTGTTGTCTATCAGAGCAGAGCTGATGGAGCAGAGCTGATGGTGAAATCACATGTGCAAGTTCCTGGAAGCAAATAAAGGCTCCTAATCTGGACTCCATTCCTCTAAAAGGCTTACAGAAGTGAATACTCAAAACAAGACTATCACAAGGAGGAAAAGTAGCAGCTGTCTCATTAACACTCCTGGAAAGTCAAAAGAGAAGGTGGCTTTTCCTCCAAGTTATGTAACGGGGGCCAAGTGAAGCCAAGGACCAAAACACAAAGTCAGTTTTAAACCACCATGTTCTGGAAGATACCCAGAGAGAGCAAATTTCTATCCCCCACCTACATGACTCATTTTTCCCTGAAAACATAATAAAAAACCGGGCTAGGGAGATAGCTCAGTGGAATAAGTTCTTGCTTGGCAAGCGCAAGGTCCTGAGTTTGATCCCTGGTACCACAAAAACAACAACAAACAAAAATAATAAAAAGCCAGTGGGGACTGGAGCTCAGTGTTAGAGCACACGTCTAGCATGCAGGAGGATCTAGGTTTAATCCAAAGCAGTGTAAAATAATAGAAAAAATCCTAATCAGGAACCAGTAGCTACATCCTCCACACCTGCTGTGGGCAGGGGGCTCTATATCCTAAGCCAGCACCCATTCATCTGTCTCACACCAGCTCTAGCTGCTACCTTTTGGTCTGTGAGGGAATACATGTTGCCAATAATCTGTGCCGCCATCTTCCGTGTGTCTGTAGAACGATCCTGGAAGGCTCTCTGGACAATGGGCATGATGAGGGCAAGTGATGGGGCATCAATGAAGTGGACAAACTTGGTGTCCAGCAGGGTCTGCAGGCACTTCTGGGTCTTCCTTGATGGGTCGGTCAAGGCATCCAGCAGGACAGGGGCAATGGCTGCAGGTCCAGACAGGAGAGAGGCTGGTTTGCACAAGTCCGTAGAGTAGAAAAGCCACAGGATCCTCGAACCAAAGTGGGCAGAAGAACAGAGACTGCAGCACCTCACCCTTGAAGTCCTATGAGCTACTTGTCAAATAATTCATCTTACCTCCCTAGCAGAACTGGACAGTTGCTGTGTGATGGCACCAGCTATCACCCTTTGCACTGCAACCTATAATCAGGCCAGGGGTCTGTGAGCTGGTTTCAATGGGCACTGAGCTATATAACCAGTGGTGATCCTTCACATGATTATTTCTTGGGCATCTATGACCTTATTCTGGCACCAATGATCACATACTGCTTTTTTTTTTTTGGGGGGGGGACTGTCTTAAGGGCCGGCAAGATAACTCAGTGGACTAAGCACTTGCTTAGTCAAGTGCAGGGACCAGGGATCAATCCTCTAGCACCACATGCTGTGCCTGGCATGCTGAACCAGCCATCAAGACTGGGCATGGTGGCACACACCTGTAATCCCAGTGCTGGGGAGGCTGAGAACAGGAGGATCACTACGAATCTGAGCTGCATAGTGAGACCCTGTGCCAAATACGTAAAAATAAATACATACATACACACTGTTTTAAGACACCAAAGTTCCTAGAACCAGTATAATAAACTAAGCCCACAGGACTTATAACCTAGATCAGATAAAATAAATTCTTATTTTTCATGTTAAAAGAAATTACCAACAAAGTGAAAAGACAACCCACAAATTTGGAAAACATCATGACAAATAAGTACTCAGACAAAGGTCTGCTCTCTAGAA
>NW_004524655.1:6037005-6068774 GCF_000260255.1 Octodon degus
AAATAAATAAAATTTTAAAAAATAATAGGGCTGGCCAAATAGCTCAGCAGATTAAGGGTCGGGGGTTCAATCCCTGGGCCCGGGGCACTCTAAGACAGCAATTGAAACTGGACATGGTGGTGCACACCTGTAATCCCAGCTCTTGGGAGGCTGTAAACAGGAGAATCACTATGAGTCTGATCTAGTAGTGAGACCCTGAACACCCTGTAAACCCTTCCCTAAAATAAAAGTAAATAAAAATTAAAAAGAAAAAAAATGGCCAAAGGATTTGAATAGTCAGTTCAAAGATACGAAACAGTCATAAGCACACTAAAAGATATTCAACATCACCGGTCATTCATTAAGAAAATGCGAATCAAAACCACAATGAGAAGCCACTTTAAGCCCACTGGGATGCTATCATCAAAAAGATAGTGACAAGTGCCAGCAATTGACACTCATAACCTGCTTTAGAAATGTCAAATGGTACAACCATCTGGACACCAGGAAAGTCTGGCAGTTCCTCAAAAAGTTAAAAAGAGATATCATATAACCTAGTGATTCCAGTCCCAGGTATCCAGTCAAGAAAACAACATCTAACTTTTACACAGAGGTTCACAGCAGCATTTTTTTCTTTTTTTAATTACTGGAAATTGTACCCAGAGCCTTTGCACTGAACTACATCCCCAAAACCTGTTTTTAGGTTCTTTTTTTTTTTTTTTTTGGCAGAACCAGGGATTGAACTCGGGACCTTGTGCTTGCCAGGGAAGCACTTAACCTACTGAGCCATCTCCCTGGCCCCTATGAGATAGGTTCTTGCTAAACTACTGAGTAGCCCAGGCTGTGCTAAAATTTGAGATCTTCCTGTCTTAACCTCCCACAGGGCTGGGATTATAGGTGTGTGCCATCAGACCTGGCTTGCACATTATTCTTAACAGCCAAACAGTGGAAACAAACCAAATGTCATTTAGTGCATAAAGCATAAACAAACTGCAGTACAATGAAGTGAAATGGAATGGGATATATTAAATACAATAAAATATTTTTCAATCACAAAGACATTAAGTACTGATACATTCTACAACAGGATGAACCTCAAAACCGTGTTGTTAGGCACAGTGGTGAACACCTGTAATCCTAGCACTCAGAAGGTTGAGGCAGGAGAATCCCTGTGAGTATGAGACCAGCCTGGGCTATATAGTGAGTTCAAGGTCAGCCTGAACTACATGTCAAGACCCTGTGTCGAAAAACCAAAAAAAAAAACAACAAAAACCCATTATGTTAAGAAGTCAGATACCAAAGGTCACATACATGTAGGATTTTTAGAAAATGTCCAGAATAGGCAGAATAATGAACAGAAAATATATTAGTGATTGTCAGGGATGAAAGAAGAGGGAAAACCAATTGCTAGTGAGTTTAAGGTTTCTTTCTGGGTAGATGGAAATGCCCTGGAATGAAATAGTGCTAAGACTTTCAGTTTTATGACTATACTAAGCATCACTAAATCATACCTTTTTAATAGCAAATTTTATATTATGCAAATTATATCTCAATTTTAAAAAAAATAAAAAATTCATGCTGGGTTCCCAAATGAGACATTTCCACTTGTCTGACACCTGGGTGTAGTGGCACAAGTGTCTAATCCCAGGACTCTGGAGGTTGAGACAGGAGGATTGCCCAGATTGCCAGAGTTTGAGGACAGCGTGGCCCACATAGCAAAACCCCGTCTTAAAAACACAAAACTGGACTGGCCAAATAGCTCAACAGATTAAAGAGCCTGCAAGCAGGTACAGGGACCAGCGGTTTGATCCCCGGGCCTGCCATGCCGGCCCCACCCCCAGGGTGTGCTGAGATGGCAATTGAGACTGGGGTGGTGGCGCACCTGTAATCCCAGCACTTGGGAGGCTGTAAACAGGTGGATCACTATGAGTTCGATCTAGTAGTGAGACCCTGAATACCCCATAGACCCTTACCTAAAAATACAAAAACAAAACAAAAAAAACCTATTTGCTCCACTGACATGAGACTGTCTGGGTCTAAGAGCTATGCAAGGCCACTGGGCATTATGAAAGTGGTATTTATAGAAGCAGGGAAGAATGGTGGTTGCCAGGGGCTAAGGGGTTGATGAAGGCAGGAAGTCAGGAAGATGTTGGTCAAAAGTACCAAGTTTCAATTGAGCAGCATAAAGACATTCTGGAGATACAATGTTCAGCACGGGGACCACAGTTAGTAATTCTCTGCTGTGCACTTGAAATTTAACTAAAAGAATAGATCTGAACTGTCGCCAAAAAAACTATGTAAGGTGATAGCTATGTTAATTATCTTGATTATGGTAATCCCTTTGCAGTATATACATACATCAAAGCATCTCACTGTACTCATAAATATATACATGAGTTATATAGTTACTTATTCATAACATCTCAGTAAAGCTGGAAAAAAGTTTTTTAAATATTATTATATTTTTTTGGTACTGGGAATCAATCTCATGACCTCACGCTTGCTAGGCAGGCACTGAGCTAAATTCCCAGCCCTGGAAAAAACTTTACACCAGGTATGATGGTGTAGTCCTGTAATCCCAGCATTTGGGAGGCTGAGGCAGAAGCACTGACGAGTTTGAGGCCAGCCTAAGCCACATAGTGAATTCTGGCTGGTCTGAACTACATGGCCAGACCTTGTCTCAAAAAAAAAAAAAGAATCCTCAGTACTGAGATTGGGCCCAGTTCCCAAAATGGCCTCAAACTTGTGATCCTCTCCCCATAGTCTCCCAAGTAGCTAGGATTATAGGTATATGCCACTCTGTGTAACTGAAATAAATTTTCTTTTAAAAAAACCCATACCTCCTGCCAGGTGTAGTGACACACACCTGTAATACCAGCATTTAGGAGGCTTAGGAAGGAGGACTGCCACAATTTTGAGGCCAACCTGGATAAATAAGTGAGTTCAAGGTCAGTAACTGAGAACTATGCTGAACTCTCCCATCATGAGAATAAATTTGTTAATTCCACTGTGCAGGCCAGGCACCTGTAGGCCTTGAGATTCTGGCAGCCGTCCTACCTCAGCCTCCCAAGTATTGGGATTATAGGCATATGCCACCATACCCATCTTGTTTTATATATTTTGGGGCTATTGAATTTAGGATAATTATAGCTTCTTAGAAAACCAAAACCCTGGGGCTGGAGAGATGGCTCAGTGGTCTAAAGCACCTACTTGAAACAGGCTTGGCAATGCACAGGGACCGCGGTTCAATCCCCCAGCACCACATGCCAGCCAGCCCCGCCCCCTGGTGGGCTGAGCTGGCCACACACACACACACACACACACACACACACACACACAAATAAATGTTTAAAAAAAAAAAAAAAAGAAAACCAAAACCCTTCTCGGTATGCAACAGCCCTGTTTATCTAGTTGGGTTTTTTGGTTTTGTTCCAGAAATTAAACTCAGAACCTTGTGCTTCTCAAGCACACGCTTAATTAAGCCTAAGCTATCTCCTGGGGCCAGCCCTCTTTATCTAAAAAAAAGTTTTCTCTTAAAATAACGGGGACGGGGCCTGGCCTTAGCTCAGTTGTTTAAGTGGCTGCTTCCACAAAGCTGTCAGCCTCAGGTTGCTGTAGTTCGATCCCCACAACACTCCAGCCAGCCAAACCACCCCTGAGGGCATTCCAAGCAAAACAAAACAAAACAAACCAAAAAAAAAACCTTATTAAAATAACGGGGAGGGGAGGAAAAATAAAATAAAAATAACAAAAATATAACTCTCAACTCTTAAGTGCATTCTTTAAAAACTAAAGGATAAAGTAAAACAAAGACAGGCTGGGTATATATAACTCAGTGGTAGAGCACTTTCCTAGTAGGCACAAAGCCCTGGGTTCTATTCCCAGTACACAAAAAATAAAACAGAATAAACAAAAACTCTCATGATTTTCTAAATAAAAAACTAACAATATGCTGGTTGAAGTACTGATGTTCCAAGCTGAGCTTTGAAAGCACCAAGTATACTGCTAGTCAAGGTGACTGGCTGTGTTTCTTCCTAGCACTTAGCTTATTCTCACCCCTCAGAAGAACCAACTAAAAGAGTACCACTGAGGCACCAACCCTTCTTTTAGCCCTCCTGCCCCTCTATTGCAGGCCTGCTAAATGAAATGGAACAGAAGTTCCTAAATAACTATCACTTAGGAAAGCATCAACATGGTCCAAACTGTCATTCAAACTCTGGACCTCACAGCTCAGCTTAGTACACAGGTTTGAGTTGAGCTGCTCCTGAGCCAATGACTCAGTTTCCCTATCCACACATCCCATGATGTCTGCTCCAGCCAAGTGGGAGACCAGACTACTTCCAGTAATTCTCAATTACTGAAAATCTCTTCGGCTAATTATTCTAGGAAAGAGCTTCTCAGCATTTAGATATTATTTCAATGTGAACATATTTGTCCTTAGAGAGCAAGGAACCTAGCTGAATGTATGCAAGTTTCCTGGAGTAGGGGGAACAGGGCAAGTGCCTGCAGGGAAGCTTACCCAGGATCTCGGGGTTCCTGATGACAGAGCCAATCTGCCTGAGCGCCTGCTGTCCAGCCTTTTGTACTTTGACATGAGAGTCAGTCAGCACCTCTGTGAGCTTGGGCACAATGTTGGGTAGACAGGACGACAGCTGCTTGGGAGCACAATATGCCATTGCCCCAAGCAGCTCCACTGATCCTGCAAACAGTAGACACATACAGGCTCTCAGTTACTGAGAACAGGCCAACAAGTCATCTACAATGACTACAAACTGCTCAAGCTGTCCTTGCGAAGACAGCAGGGACTGAAAGGCTCCTGAAGCCTGCTGAGCCTGCAATCCCAGATGAGGGGCAGCTTGTGTGAGAGGAAGGGAAAAAACCATGCTGAGGACCCCCTGGCTTGGTCCTGGTGGTGACACAAAGCCAGTTCACTGAATTTTTCTGGCCTCAGTTTCCTTGTCCACTAATGAAAAAACAGCTGTGAAGGAAGACCAAGAGGAAGATGCCAAATGGAAGGTCCAGACCTTCACCCTTCCCCAACCACAGCAGCTCTGCTTGTATCTGTTTTGTGTATTATATTCCAGATAATATTTTTACAAAGTTTTACTAGATGAAGGCTTTAAAGTCATAGAAAGCTTTCAAGGTCAGGATTTCCTGACTTAGGTTAGAGGCTCTTAGGGAGTCAGAAATATACTGGGCATGCTGTGGCTACCTGGATCTCTGCTAAGGCAGTTTTCAGAGCAGGGAGCTCAGAAGGACAAACAGAAAGGGGTGGCCTTACCAGCTTTGGTCCGCCAGGATTCCTCCTCCAGGGCAGCTAACAAGGAGGGGAGCACCAGCTTCACCCCATGAGCACTCAGGTTACTCATCACAGCCTTGGCACAATCATCTGCAGCCTCAAGGGAGGAGAAAAGATATTCAGGGGCCTCTGCTCAAGCAAGGGTCAAGGACTGACACAAGCCCTAGTGTTCCCCCAGTGACCAATACATACTGGGGACTGTTGTGTCAGACCCAAAGCCAGAGACTACAGGGACAGCTGAGAGCACATCTCATAAAAGTTAAGATTTTAGGGACCTTGAGGGAGTCTGTATCATATCAGTATTGAGTGTTCCAGATGCTCACAGAAGGGCTTCTATCGGGGCCGGGGAGATGGTTCAGTAGGATAAGTGCTTGACTGGCAAACGCAAGGTTCAATCCCCGGTTCCACCAAAAAAAAAAAAAAAAAAGAAGAAGAAGGGCTTCTATCAATGAGGAAAGAATTGACCCCCGAGAGGCCCCCTGGCCAAACCCACACTCAGCAGCCTCCCCAGAGCAGGGCCTGGCTCTCATATAATTCTCCAAGCAGCCTCAGGACTTACCTCACGCACATACTGGTTCCCATCTCCAAAACACAGCAATAGATGGGGCAGCACATGAACCACATAGGGCTCGAAGAGCTTTCCCAGCATGGTGCACAGCATCTCAAAAGCAAAGAGGGCTCCTGTGGGGAGAAGCCAGGACAGCTGGAAGAACATCCTCTGGGGGCTGCTAGGGAGAACTGAAGGGGCAGGCCACCTCCTCTACCTACAGAAACACCTGGTGCAGTTGGGAAACTAAACTACAATAGCCTCTGTCTCAGCACCTACAGCAGAAATGTGATGGAGCAGAACAGGAAGGGCAAGAAGGGAGCTATCCATTATTGCCTGGGACTTAAAACTTGAAGTGCAAAACCTGTCTCAGCTAAGACTGCTGCTGAGCTAGAAATCACAAGTCCAGGCCAAACCAGCAAGGCTGGGGCTGCAATGGGTCTCACACACATATACGTACGTGTGCACACACGTGAGCGCGTGCACACACATACACACACATCAGCTAGTAAGAAAATGCCAGATTTCCTCTGGTCACATGGGTCATGACTTCCTGTACCGACAGCACCAAGCTTAGAGACACTCACCCTCTCGCCGACGGAAGTTCTTCTTATCCTGGATGGCATCCGTCAGTGCTGCCATCATTTCCTGCTGTTTTAGAGAAAGGATGCCCAGGCCCTTCACAAGGCCTGCCAGCCCATATGCAGCCCCTTTGCGTTCCGCATACTTGTCTGATTCCAGAAGCTGCTGCATGAGCCGCTGGATCATCCCTCCAGCATCCTCTTTGATGGCTGGCACAAGAGGTGGTAAGCAGCTGGCCACAGACTCTTGGACCTAAGGGAGGCCACCTCGTCAGTGCAGCAAGCTCAACAACAGCAGGTTCCTAGTGACTGGAAGCTCTGTACAGCACCTACACTAGAACGCACAAGGCCCTTCTCAGCCACAATGGTGGGTGTCACAGGGCATCCAAATGGCAGCCTTTCATCTACCATGATACACATGCTCTATCAGGGTACATGCTGGAATCTATTTGTCACAAAAGCATCAGTCATAAAACCATAAATGCTGTCTCTGGTCTACACAGAGAACTGCAGCACAAGTATATGGGGAAATCCCAAAGGCTAGGCCTACCCAGAAACAGAAATCTCCAGAGAAAAGCATGCTATTGCACCTCCATAAAGCAGCTTGTACTTGTTTTCCAAATCTGTCAAAGTCACAGAGAAATTGGACCAATTATAGAACCAGGACCAATTAGGTGCTACAAAAAGACATTTAATCCTGCCTTTCAGCCACAGTTCATGAAGCCCAACTTAAGAACAGCAAAGTGATATGCTGCCCAATGCCCAGATGGGCCTTTTTGGCCAGATTAGATTTTCTGACATTTTATTTGACTACAATTTTGGAAGTCTATTTTCTACTGATGTAAGTTTTATAAAGATGCTTTGGGTGGTCCAACATGCACATCACAGAAATTATAATAAACTTGTGTTTTCAACAGAGAAGAAATCCTTTGCACTGTGACCCTGGACCACATTAAAAGGCACTTGCAATAGGTAACAAACACACAGAGAAGGCCAGGAGAAGGCTTGATATAGGAGGAGGCCATCTTTTTCTATTTTTTTTTTAAACCTTTATATCATCAGAGCAAGATTTATATTAAGAATGACAACAACAAAAAACTAGCAAATAAGTAGAAAAAAAGAAATATCTAGGAGCTCTGTTAGAACAAAGTAACTTTCTCTTTGGAGGCGCAGTCCACTATAGCCAGGCTATTTCAGGAAATATGACAACTATGATGGATGAACCCATTCAGCCCCAGCACCCCATGGCCCTTCCTCAGTGGGACCCATTCCCCAGCTAGGAGGCCCCGGCCAGACAGCAGGTACCTGCTGGGAGGGAGTGGAAAGGGCAGCAATGAGCTTGGCAACGATGGGTTTCACTTTGGGGTCACTCTTGTCCAGGTGCTTGGCCAATGAGCCCATTAGGACCACCACGCTCTGCCGAACGGCATCGTAGCTGGCATCGTTGGGTGCATCCTTCAGAAACTCCTCAAACACTGGCAGCAGTGAGTTGACATTCTCCTGGAAAGGCCAATCCCCCAAAACCACAGGTCAACCCTATGGGCTACATCAGGATGACATTCTCTAACACGAGGACTGACCCTAGGCCTGACACTAGGACAGAGATTCTGATAAGCCAGTCAACCAGGCTGGACTAAAGTAGATTTGTATGAATTTAATACCATCTCTGGGGTATTTTTGGCTCAAAAGAGATATAAACATAATTTCCCATCAGCAGCTAGTGCCTTGTAAGATTGCTGACACTCAGGGTCTCTACATCCAATGCTTAGCCCCATCTCCTCAGCTGGCTGAGAACCTCTTACCTTCCCATGGGCATTGAGTGTTGCTAGGGCTGCATCTAACATGCACTTCCGGACATCTGGATTTCGGTCATTGAGGGCATCAGGGACAAAAAACTGAAAGAGTGGCTTCACCTGAGAGCTGTCCAGATACTGGGAAAGCTTGTTCAGGGCCAAGGCCAGGCCACACCTGGGAAAGAAGTGGGAGTGTACGGGCGGGTAAGAGCTAGCCAAGAGCTTCCTATGCTGATGGAATTGGTGCCAGCATATGAAGAAAGGAGCCAGGGAGCAGCAAACATCATTTCAGGGGCACACACGGCCTATAGCCCACTGCCCAGAGTCAATGGCCCCGTGTTTGCTAAATATTTTGGAGCAACCCACCTCTCAAATGGAGACCAGACATCTACACTGAGTTTACCTGCTAGGGTATGTCCTTGGGCAGAGGACCTGCTGTATCTGATATAAGTACAATGCCCACCCTCTACCTTCACACCAGGTTGTGAGAGAAAAGGTAAAAGAGTTTGATGTGAAGGCCTTTGGAACATATTCTAAAAGAGCAAAGTGACATCATTCTTTTCAGAAAGTCGCTAGAGCAAATAATCTATATCCTATCTCTATTCTGGAATGAGAAAGAAATGAACTAAGAAAAGCCCATATACCACTTTACAATGACATAAGCCACACAGAGGTGCAGAATACAGGGTCAGCCATTCAGAAAATAGTATTATCAGGTGTTTCCAAAGCCTATTCTGTGCCAGGCCTGGTGGCACACACCTGTATTCCCAGCAGTCGAGAGGCTGAGGCAGGGAAGCTCATCATGAGGTCAAGGCCAGCCTGAACTGTTTAGTGAGACTTTGCCTCAACAAACAATAAAAAAACATAAAGCCAGGGCGCACAAGAAAGCTCAGGGGACTAAGCACATGCTTAGGCAAGTGCAGGAACCAGGGTTCAATCCCCATGCCAGCTCCATCCCTGGGCGTGCTAAGCCAGCCAATGAGACCAAGTGTGGTGGTACATGCCTATAATCCCAGCACTGGGGAGGCTGAAAACAAAGAGGATCACTACAAGTCCAAGCTGTGTATTGAGACCCTATACCAAACACATTAAAAAAAAAAAAAAAAAAAAGAAAGAAAGAAAGAAAGAAAGAAAGAAAGAAAGAAAAAAGAACAGGGATTAAAGTGCCTGCAAGCAGGCACAGGGGCCAGGGGTTCAATCCCCGGGCCTGCTGTGCTGGCCCTGCCCCCCAGGGCACGCTGAGACAGGGATTGAGACTGGGTATGGAGGCACACACCTGTAATCCCAGCTCTTGGGAGGCTGTAAACAGTCAGATCACGACAAATCTGATCTAGTAGTGAGACCCTAAACACTCTCCAGACCCTTCCCTAAAATACAAAAATACAAAAATAAAAAAAATAGAAAGTCTACTCTACGGGAGGTATCCTCCAATGTCACACCTGCTCCCAGACATCTGCCTGTCCCGCTTCAGCTGCTACTCTGGGGAGGTAGCAGGTAGAAAAAGAACATTCGCTGCTCACTTTACACACTAATTTTTGTAGGGATTTTGTTTTTGAGACAAGGTTTCACTATGCAGTTCAGGCTGGCCTTGAGCTTGTGTTGTAGCTAGGCTGGTCTCGAACTCATAACAATCCTCTTGCCCCAACCTCCCAAGTGCTGTGATTACAAGCATGCACCACCATGCAGGCTTTAGACACGCTGATAAGGTAGTTCTAACAACCTTCCAGGTAGGTTCTTCTACTGTGCCTTCAAACAGAAGAGGAAACGAAAGTCTGGAGAATAAAAGCTCTATGCCAAGGGCACAGAACTGGCACCAGAGGAGCCAGCACTCGCACTCAGGTCTCTCTGACTCTCAGGGCCATCTGACTCTTACCTTCCACCTATACACTATCACCTGCTGGCTCCTCGAGGCACCTACCCCAGCCAACCTGCTGTTTCTCTGAAAGCTCAAAGAGAAACCGGACCATAGCAGGGTCATACCTGGCTTCCCACTGATCTGGAGGAGACTCTGAAATGACTCGTCCCAAAGCATCCAGCACTGGGGGTGGCCGCTGCAACAGACAAGTGGGTAAATCCCCTGCTATGTTAACCCTACCCAGCTAGGCAGACCAAAGGCCCAAGTACCAGACGCAGCTAGCCTGAACCACCAGAAGCGCTGAGACTTATATGTAGTAGTTGGAGGCTGAGCAGAGTCCAACCAACCTCTTGCCACCAGCCCCCAGCAGTTGTCCCAGTGACTCACATACAACTTCTCCTGGTAGATCTCCATGAGCCTGCCCATGACCTCTGCTGCATGTCGGTGATACTGTGCCACAGCCTGGGAGAGGGCTTCAGCCCCAGCCTGCCTCACTGCTGCCTCATGATAGATCACATCATCAATCAGCAAGGAGCAGAGATCTGGCTGCAGATCGAGGCCCATGGTCACCCAAAGCCTATGGCAAATGGAAGCCAGGGCTGGTCAGACAAGGAACCCCAGTACCAGCTCCATCAATCCCAACCCATTCTCCTCTCACTGAAAGCTGAGCACACTGGCTCCGTTACTTCTGAGGGAGACAGGACAGGGCAGGAGAAAGCACCTTCACACTGGATCCCACCTCTCAGCCAGCTTGCGGATCTCCTCCTCCTTGTCAAACTTGACTACCCAGAGCCTCCGCAGCAGGTTCAGGCCATTCTTCTCATCAGTATCAGGGGCTGGCAATACCATATGAAGCTCCATCAATCCCTAGGAGGGAGAGAGATTGGACACAATGAGACTCAACCTCTAAGAGCAGTCTCCAACCTACCTTTGTATCATCCTCTGGGCTATCATGTCCAAGATATAACCACGTTTGATGCATATGGTTAAAGTTAAGTCAATTAAAAAGATAGTAAATTATACACATTTCAAGTGGCTGCATCAGAAAGTAGATAGAAAATATTTCCATGAGTATAGAAAGTTCCACTGGACAGTGACAGTATATGTGTTAAGAAGCACAGAAACTGAAAGGGTAAATAAGGACCAAAATGGATGACAAGAAGCAGGGAGAAGAGGGCAAGGGAAAAACTGGCAAGTAGGAAGAAAATGTTCAAGTAGGAATGGTAGAAAGGGAAGGAGACTGGGAAGGGAAGGAAAGGAAAAAGGGAAAAAGAGAATAGAAGGAAGAAATGTTAACAAAGCTTTAGTAAACAGGAAGGGAAGGGCTTAAGGGAGGGGAGGGGAACGGGAAAAAAGAATCAAGATATACCATGTACAGGTACAAATGCCTTGTAAAGAATGTGATCATTATATACACTAATTTGTGTCAATAAATTAATTTAAAAACAAAAGAAGTGCTAGAAAACAGCTCCATTACCTACCTGCACAGAGTCTCCTCAAATTAACTTCTGGGGGCTAGAGGTGTAGCCCAATGGTATAGTGCATGCTTAGCACGTACAAAATACTGAGATCAATCCCTAATGCCAAAAAAAAGTATTTTTGTGTGTGCAATGATGGTGTAAGGTGTAATTCTTCAATGTAAAAATTAATAACTCTAAGTAAACAAGATAAAAGCTCAGAAAAAGGGGCCAAGGATAAAGCTCAGCATCCAGTGCCTGCCTTGCAAACATAAGGTCCTAACTTGATTCCTGGTATAAAAAGAAAAAAATCTCAGAAGAAGTATGTTCCCTTTGCTGGAGGAATTTCTTCTTCTTTTTTTCCTTTTTGTACTGGGAATCAAACTCAGGACCTTGGGCTTGCCAGGCAGGTGCTTTGCTGGATGAATTTCTAAGAAAAAGTTAGCACAGTGCCATCATTTTTTACATTGACAAATACCACACAAAACTATCATCTATCATCAGCAAGAAGACATGGATCAGCATTTGGGAACCACTGTCTTCTCATTCCAAGGCAACTGTTAAGTTACGGTTCAGAAGTCACCAAAAGCAGTGTAGCCAGGGA
Source organism: Octodon degus (assembly GCF_000260255.1). Classification (NCBI taxonomy): domain Eukaryota; kingdom Metazoa; phylum Chordata; class Mammalia; order Rodentia; family Octodontidae; genus Octodon; species Octodon degus. The sequence goes on from NW_004524655.1 coordinate 6,049,121, forward strand.
CAATGGTGTATGTCTGTAACCTCAGTAGGAGAACTAAAAGTTCAAAGCCAGCCCAGGCAACTTAGTGATCAATGAGAACTTGTCTCAAAAAATAAAAACAGCTTGAAATGTGACTCACTGCAAAGGGCCTGGGTTCAATCCCCCGTACCACAAAAGAAGGGTGTGTATGTGTGTGTGTGTCTGTGTGAGAGAGAGAGAGAGGCAGCCAGTCAAGTGCAGGTAGTATGTTGAATAAATGCACTAATACTGTGAGTTAGTCTGTGTATAACACTACAAAGATCCCATTCCAGTTTAAAAATTAGGCAAAATCTTCCAAGAATAAAATAGACGATGACAGATCACAATTACTTTATTTTCCAGTTGTTAAAAGGACTTCAACTCAACCTGTGACCTATTCTCTTTCATCTAGGACCTGCCATCAAGGTGACAGATATTTACAATCCCTATCACACAGCTCAGACACCCCCAGAGTGGCAGGGATGCCACAGAGGCCTCAGAAAGGGTGGGAACGTACCCGGAGCGCAGTCTCACGCACGATGGTACAAGCAGACTGCAGAGCACAGAGCAGCACATCCACTTCCTCCTGCTCTGCAAAGGCACAGCCGTCCTCACCACTGCTGCTGGCACACAGGGCAGTCAGGGCGTCTGAGGCCAGAACCTGAGGAGGACATAAATACACCAGAACACACTGGCTCAGTTCAGCCAATCATTTACTTCAGTGGGAGCAGATGAAAGGGTGAGGGGCCTAGAGAAGGCACTCAACTAAAAATACCCACCCCACAGCCCTACTAGGGCTAAGACCCTCACCACAGGCCAGGCCAGTGAAACCCCTCCTTAGCTGAAGTCAGATTGGCTTTCAAATGCAGTCTTTTTACGCTAGTCCAAAAGCAAGGACTGAAAGACAATGCTAGTAGGACCTGACCACTCATGCCAGGACCTGAGGTCAGGGTTATAACATCACCCAACTGGAAAGCAGATCACCTGCAGGCGCCTTGAGCCTGTTCCAATCACCCAAGTCAGAAGACGCAGCATAGCCACCCGAGGTAGCAACTCCGGGCCATTCTGGGAGAGAGGGAGAGTAGATGAGCCAGGGAGAGGCTGTGGGAAAGTCTGTAATCACACTTAATGGCCAAGCAAATGGTATCCTCTCACCCACAGGGGATGGCTCTGGGACACACAACTGATTCCACTATAGAAACTTGGTCCCAACTACACATCATCCTCAGCACTTAAATACAAATACATTCTAAAACTTGCTTGAAATTCAGACTATGAAATATAGGTGGATCATAAATGAAAAAAGCTCAACTTAACAAGAAAAAAAAAGCAAACTATCTGGGAGAAGGGGTGGTTAAAGCCTGTACTCCCAACACACAGAAGGATTTTAAAAAAAAAAAAAAAAAAAGGAAGGCTTAGGCAGGAGGATTGCTCAGAGTTCAAGGTTAACCTGGGCTACATAGTGAATTCAAATCAGCCTGAACTACATAGCAAGCCCCTATCTCAAAAAAACAAAGGATAAAAATAAAAAAAGGAAAATAAAATGAATCATTTACTATTGGCAATATTCGTGCTACCTGAGGCTGTTAGGCAGAAAAGAAAACTAACTTTTAGTGAGAAGGTAGCTCAGAACATGCCACATACTCTAGCAAGTCCATATCGAAGACAAATTCTTATAAAAATATCCACATGGAGTACATAAGGGACACAGACATACAAGAGCTGGTCAAAATGGGGAAATGTTAGTAAAATCTTAAAACAACATCAATAGTAAGGAGACAGAACATGGTTTATAAGAAAGAAAAAAAAAAAAAAAAAGAGCTTAAGTATGATTAGAATAAGGCCGGCCAGATAGTTCAGTGGATTAAAAGGCCTGCTGAGGCAGATGCAGGAGCCAGGGTTCAATCCCTGGCCTACTGTGCCAGCCCCACCCACAGGGCAAACAGACACAATTGAGACTGGGCATGGTCACTCATGCCCAGCGCTTGGGAGGCTGAAAAACTAGATCACTGCAAGTCCTATCTGTGTAGTGAGACCCCACAGATCCTATACTAAATACATAAAAAATAAAATAAAAAAGACTATCTTAATATAAAAAAAAGAACATGGTACATGCACAATTTTAATCTCATGTAGCCAGTATAATCAATAAAATGGGTCCATGCAGACACGGATGGAAACCCAGAGCAGGCAGTCCTACAAGAGCAGCCTGGCCCATTTTTCTGCACTACAAAGCCCACCACACTATATGTATGGCTGCTGTAGGAATAAACACACTCTTTACTTCACTAGTAGAAGTGTTGATGGGTCAGGAGTGTCACAAGAGCCCGCCTCCCCAGTGACCTTAAAAACAAGGGGAGAACAGATCGTACCCACCTCATCCACACGCCCAGGTGGGGTGCTGGGGGAGGCCCTCAGCTGGGCATGGACAGTCAGGATCTGAAGAATCTGAGCCATCCGCTCCTCTTCCTCCTCACTGTGGTGGGGCATCTCAGTCAGCACCATCTTCAGTAATGGGAAGACCAAGGAGAAGGCTGGTGCTGACAAGGGCGCAGCATCTGCAAAAGCAAACAATAGGTCTGGTCCTGCGGGTAGCCTGGGCCTGGGCCACTGCTGCTTGTGTAGCTCAGCCAGGTGGCCAGGGGCAAAGCTGGAGGCCCTTTGGATGCCTGGAAGCATACAGCAGGGCAACAGGAATGATGGCAGGAAGTCCAGTGCAAAAGCCAACCCTGCTTCTACCTCAAACACTGCCCAGCTCCAGAATGTGAGACTCAACAGAGATGCTAAGCAAGATCACTGTAACTCACAAATAGGAGGCCTGGACTCAGAAATCCTCTGACCTTTCATTTTTCTTTTCTTTTTTTTTTTTCTTGGCAGAACCCGGGATTGAACTCAGACCCTTGTACTTGCCAGGCAAGCGCTTATTCTACTGAGCCATCTCCTTGGCCCCAACCCTTCATTTTTCAGATGAGGATACCAACACTAGGGAAGGAAGATTTACCCAAGACCACAGACTCAGGAAGCTCAGGTGACACTAGCTCCTACCTTCCCCACACCAGCTCACACGACCCCTGGCCCATGGAGTAATGCCATCCCATACCTGGCTCACTCTTGCCCACCCTGCTGGTGATGGTGTGGGTGTGCAGCAGTGTCACCGCCCTCTTTACAGCCACTGACAAGTCTTCCTGGCACCAGGACTTATCCAGAGCACACTCTGGCTTCAGTAGGCGCAAAGTCACATGGCTCACCAAAGTTCCTGTGAAGAAGAAATGAAACCCAGCTGGAGCAACCCACACAAAGACAGAGTCTGTCCCAGGCAACAAAAAGGGACCCAAAGAAGAGATGCCTCGGTCCTCTGAATTAATAATCTCTTTTGCTTCACCAAAATGTTGTCCACCTAATTTCTCCCTTGATCTTCATGACAACACCATGGAGAAAGTAGGTAGACAGAAGCTGTCACCAGGGCCAGGGAGATGGCTCAGTGGAATAAATGCTTCCCTGGCAAGCGCAAGGGCCTGAGTTCAATTCCCAGTTCCGCAAAAAAAAAAAAAAAAAAAGAAGCTGTTCCCTAGATGTTTAAGAAATTACAAATATATTCCAAGAAGTAAGTTACCAGGGGTTATTAAGACAAGAGCAGCATTCTAGCCACATGGCACCTCCACCTTCTATGCAAAAAGCCCAATCAGGTAATGCCTCTGGCAGGTTCCATAGGCACTGAAACTGTCATTGTAAAAACATTTGAAGGTTCCACCTTCAAGGAACATACTCTTTAGGCTAAGAAGGAAGTCAGTAAACAGCCCATAAAAATAAGGCTACCATAATTCCTAGCCATCCTACACCATCTTTATTCAGAGAGAACAGCTAGACACTACTGACACACAGCTGCTCAGCTCTGGACTGCACTGACTGGCTTTGACTAAAGCATCCTAGCTGCCCCAAACTTGATGTCACAGCTTCAAAACCACTACAGAAAGATGGGACACTGGCTAGCATCTAAAACCTGGCTTTAGGGGCCAGGGAGATGGCTCAGTGGAATAAGCACTTCCCTAGCAAGCGCAAGGGCCTGAGTTCAATCCCTGGTTCCGCAAAAAATAAAAATAAATAAATAAATAAATAAATAAAACCTGGCTTTGACTAAAGGCAAACAAAGCACAAATGAAGAGAAGCGGATATATTATGCCACTCCCAAGAGTAGCTTGAGGTTTCAGTTTGTTTTCCTATGAAAAGAGAATTCAGCAGTGTGAGTCACCTCATGCTTTTCCAAGGGTACCTGGGGCATCCCTGCTACCTCCCGGACTGCCCCAGGCAATCCCCACATTAAACAAATAAGGACTAACCTAAAGCCTTGAGCCTCGGGGGCATGACACAGGCAGCCAAAGACAGGAAGGGGTTCTTGATCCTGGGAGCAGCCAGGGGAGATTTCAGCAAGGGCAAGAAAGAGTCAACCAAAACAGGGATATACTGGGTTAGGCCAGATGGGTTCTTGGCCAGGATGGTGTCCAGGAGTCCCAGCGCCGCCTCGAGCTCCCCATCCAGCTGCAAGCAGAGCCACCAGAGGCCAGATTAGCAGGGCTCCATTCTGGGAATTGAGAAGTCGGCATGGCTGCACAGCATCCTCCAGCATGGGGAATGTGGTGATGGCACCATTTACCTCCTGCAGTCGCCTCCGAATCTGTGCCTCCTTGTCCAGCTGGGCCTGCAGCATCTCTTTCTGCTTGCTGGTCAGCTGTACCTCCTCTTTTATGCCTTTCTTCTTCTTTATCTCCTGAAGTATCAAGGTTAGCAAACCAATTCCATCTCCAGGGAACAGAGCAGCCTCCCAACCAGAGCAAGGTGAGCTTGCTTTCGCAGAAAGCACCAGGCCAACTCCAAATCTGTGACATGGGTCCCAAGCCCCACCATGTGGCATCCTTCATCCCCTACAAAGTCCATAGCCATTCGAGGTTTATAGAATGGAGATAGCAATAAAGATTTTTTTAAAATAAAGATTTTTTTTTCCTTTTCCTTTTAATTTTTTTACTTTACTAGTTCTCTGCTGAAAAAAGTAAGACTCTTATATGTTAGAGACATAAAAGGGCCCACATTGTACTCCAGAGTATTATGGTAACCACATAGTTTCAGTCAAAACTTCAGCCTCCTCTCCTATCCAGACTCTCTCTAGAGTTCTCCCACAGTGTGAGCTCAAGCCCCAAAAAAGCCTACTCAGGTGGCTAGAGATAAAAAAGCAAAGATATCATTTGCTCTTTCAGAACTATTCAATGAGCACCTACACTATGCCAGGCACTATTTGAGATACTTAAGATACCTGGAGGGAAAGATGAAGTCTCTGCCCTCATTGAGCTCACAATCTAGCAGGACAAGGAGAGAAGAAACAAGTAAACAAATACATAAAGAAGATGACTGTGAAGCAAGAGAACCGTCATAAAGCAGGGTATACTGTGGATAGGTGAATGAGGGTTCACCTCTCTGAGAAGGGCCCACATAGGCTATGTGAGAGACAAGAAGAACCCGCCCCAAAAAGACCAAGGGAAAGTGCAGGCTGAGACAGGCGAGAGTCCTGTGCACTCTTATTCCCATTAGAGCCAGCTCTGTTCAAAGCTGAATATGTCATTTGACCCAGGATTCCCCAGAGATCCTGCTGTACCAAGTCCTACACCTGCTTTCAGGAGCTAAGAAGCTGTGGGGAGGGGGACCCAGGATTGGGGAGCAGTCCTGAGGGACAGACAGTTGTTTTTGTTTTTGCTTTTTTTTTTTACTTTGGTGGGTAAAGGCTGCAGAAGAGACCCAAGAGACAGTATGCCATGAGCCTCAGGATTAGTCCCAAAGGAATAAGCTACAAACAGCAGACCAACTGCCTAAGGCCACCAAGCCCAGTGTCCACTCTGAGAAGTCTCCAAGTGCTCACCTCCTTCAGCTCCAGCTCAATGATCTGCTCTTTGAAGGAGTAAGCTTTGTTCTCTCGCTTCATGTTGGCCTTTTTTATGCTGTCCTGCTGGGCACTGAAACATACAGAAGGTGATTAGCTAGCTTGAAAAAACTACCAGGGCTCTCAGCCCCCTACCAGCCATGAAATCCCACCTAGTTTTTAAGTACTCTGCACAAGGCCAGTGCCAGATACTTGACACACTCTGTTATCCTTAGCCTAACTGCCAAGTCTGAAACATAGCAGACATTCATTCACTCAATGTACGGACAGGCTACTTCATTTGTTTTTCACAACACTAAAAGGAGGTGTTGTCCCCATCACATAAGAAGACTAGGGCTTGGGGAAGAAAGGCAACTGAGCCCACAAGTGTAGACTCACCTCTGGATGATGGATTTGTCATATAGTTCTCCGGCAGGGGTCTGCATAATAGCAAACTCCTCCCGTGTCACCAGGCGCAGAGCAGGGTTCTGTACAGAGGTGGTGATGGTGCTGATAAGTTGTGGGAGGACCCGGTCCGGGGACAGGATAGAAAGGGAGCCCATGGCATTCATAGAAGACTGCCAGACAAACACAAATACAGTCAGGCTGGGCCAATACTGGCACTGAAGAGCAGTTCTGCTGTGCCCAAATGCCCGGAACAATTGGCGTCTCTTCCTGTCATAGCTTTTTCTGAGCAGAGCCCACCAGTGTGGACAGCTGTAGTTTGTGCTTTTCTTACTCAGCAGTTACTCCTTAGTCTGAGAATACCACCAGAATTTGAAGGGACACAATCTCCACAGCCCAGGTGGAGCTGCCCCCATCCTTCCAGAGATAAGTATACAACCCAGATCAGAAGGAGGTACATGCTCAGCGATGAGCACAGGACCCAAGCCAGGCCAGCCGTGGCAATGTGACCCTGTGCTGTAGTATTATCAAAAACTGCATGCTTTGTTCCCTGGAGCTGCTAAAGAACAAGATATGAGCCTGGGACTCTTAACAGCTCTCTTACCACCCAAAAGGGAAAGACTGAGAATGGAGCCCACAGCTTAGCCAGCAGAGCGATTAGAGACACATTGGATGTAATATTCCAAGTTACCAGCCCAAACCAATCATGTCCTTGTATTCTGGAGGCAAATGAGGCAGGAAGCTCCCTTTTGTGCTAAACTCGGTTTGCATTGTCTGTCCCTTACAACCAAGTGTCCAAGCCTACATTTCAGCACTCATCCCATTGCTTTTTAGCCCTCTGTTCATGCACCCTGGGAAAAGGATCTCTGCCCTCTGTCCCCTGAAGCCAGCACCTGCTCCTATGTCCATTACCTGGTTCAGGGGACTCTGGGTGGTAATCCTGGGAATGATCTGATCCAGATGCCTGGTGATGAAGGCTTCAGGATCAATCTTCATCCTGGCAAGAAGCGCTGGCCAGAGTCCCGACTGCACTGCCACTGGAGGGAAGGGGCTCTTTGACACTATCTGCCCAGCCTGCTCTCACCCTGTCCAACAGAGTCCCCACCTCTCCCACACCCACCACAACCACAGACCTAAAGACGGGTGGTGGGAGATGATAAGCATCTCCTGGGCCAACTGTTCCACGTTAGTGACATCACCGTCCAGCCCTGGCACACCAGAAATAACGCACAGAGCCTCCTGCAGAACCCGTGGAGGCACATAGGCCTTGCCTGTCTCAGCCACCTCTCCAGTGTCAGTCACCAGAGTCTCTAAGGGTAGCACCTGCAAAGAGACAACATGTGAGTCCTGCCACTCAGAGCCCTGTGCAGGCATGACACTAGGAAGTAATACTCCAGACACTATGCCTCTTCCTCCTATTGTTCTCTAGGGTACCTGCTGGAGTGGAGACTGATGCTCAGCTTCCTACACTGGGACCCACAGGCTCTGAGGCTTGCCTGGAAGGACAGAGCACCTGCAACTAGAGCTTACAGGTCTATGGGGAAGAAAAGGAAATGGAAATTGGTTCAGGAGAGCCAGCAAAGGCCCAAGGGCTCCTAGCTGCCTTAGGGAGGGAGACGGTGAGGTGCAGCACACAGAGAACTAAAACAGGAGTCCAGCCTTTAGGATCTACTCCCAGATCTTCCACCTTCTGGCTAGAGATCTGGGGAGACTGTGTCAGTTCCTAGAACCTTGAACAATTTCTACATTAAGTATTATAAGCTCTATCTGCCTGAAAGGTACTATGAAAAACCACAAGGGAAAATGAGTAGACAATGCTTTTAAAATACTTGAACTGGGCATGATGGTGCCTACCTATAATCCCAGCACTCAAAGAGGCTGAGGCAAGAGAGTCCCCATGAGGTCAAGGCCAGCCTGGGCTACAGGGTGAGTTTTTTGAGACAGAGTCTCAAAGTATATTTTGTTTGTTTTTTGTCTTTTTGAGACAGGTTTCCACTATGTAGCTTAAGCTGGCCTTGAATTCACTGTATGTAGCCCAGGCTGGCCTCAAACATGTAGCAATCCTCTTGCCTCAGTCTCTCAGATGCTGGGACTACAGACGTGTGCCACCATGCCCTGTTCAAAAGTTTTTTATTTTTCAAAAAATAAAAATGGTTAAGTGTTTAAAATCAAGGGAGCGGGCTATGGAGATGACTCAGCAAGCACAAGCACCTGCCTGGCAAGCACAAGGTCCTGAGTTTAATCCCCAGTACCTAAATCAGTCAATTAATCAATCAAATCAATCAAGAAACATTCAGAGAAAAAAGGTTGAGCTACAGATTGAAAAAGATGGGAAGGTGCCAGGTGTGGGGCCACATGTCTGTAAGCCCAGCACTTGGGAGGCTGAGGCAGGAGGATGGCTGCAAGTTTGAGGTCAGCCTGGGCTACAAAGTGCATTCAAGGCCAGTCTGAACTGCATACTGTGACCCTGCCTCAAAAAGACACACACACACACACACACACACATACACACACACACACACACACAAAGGATGGGCAGGTAAAGAAAAGTCTGAAAGGGTAAAGTAATTATATAAAAGAAAATGCTATCAAAGCTCAAGGGAAGGGCCAGGGAGATGGCTCAGTAGAATAAGCGCTTCCCTGGCAAGCACAAGGGTCTGAGTTCAATCCCTGGTTCCGCAAAAAATAAAAAAAAAAAAAAAAAAGAGCTCAAGGGAAATGAAGATGATTCTGGAATCATTGTCTGGGTGAGAGAAGCAACCCAGAAAAACTCCTGGGTCACAAGCAGGTCAGCTAAGTGGGTCCTAGAGCCCCAGTTACAAAGCCCAGAACCCCTCACCTTGTGGGAACTGAGGACAGTCTTCAGCTCCTCCAGGAGTCCACAGGCCAGCTTAAAGCCCCCAAGAGAGGACAGCAGCTTCCGAACCGTCTGCTGAGCCTGTCTCCGCACATGCCAGGTACGGCTCAAGAGCACAGCCACCAGGACCCGGTGGTACTGCCTGCAAGCACAGGACAGATGGCTCTCAGGCAAGCCAGGGGGCACGGCTTTCTATATGCAACCCTTCACACACCCCACCTCTCAGGCTTCTCTCACAGTCTGCCTTGTTTGGCCCAAGGGACAAAGTAAGCAAGCTTGACGTACTGAACTTTGTTGCCAGTGAGTCTATGCGAGTGGTCCAGGAAAAGCCTCTCTGTCAAATGCAACACAGTACACAGGGCTAGGAGAGGGAAGAAACAGTGAAAATATTTTTTAAAACAAGTACTTCTAAATCAATCAGTCAATCAAGTACATCTACATGCATGTGCACACATAAACACACATTCATAAACAAATGAAAAAGTAACACTGAAGGGACTAGGAAGATAGCTCAGTAGAATAAGTGCTTGCCTGGCAAGCGTAAGGCCTTGAGTTTGACCCCTGGTACCACCAAAAAAAAAAAAAGTAATACTGCAATGTAAATTTAATTATGACTTAGAGGCCAAGGAGATGGCTCAGTGGAATAAGCGGTTGCCTGGCAAGCGCAAGGGCCTGAGTTCAATCCCCAGTTGCACACAAAAAAAAAAAAAATTATGACTGGATATAAAGTTACAGCTCATTTTTATTTCCTTCCTTTTTGCTTACTATGGACAAAGTTATTTTGAAATAAGGGAAAATATAGGGCTTTTTTGGTACTGGGAATCAAATTCAGGACTTTGTGTTTGCTAGGCAGGTGCTTATGCCGTGAGATATCTTCTAGCCCTGAAAACATATTTTTTTAGTAACTAAAATTACTACAGAGGCTCATTATACACAGGAAATAGACTGATTCCAAGACTAGAAGGCATAGTGTGTATAGAAGATATATTACCATTTCTACAAAAAGTAAAAAACTAAATTATATATTATATAATTTCATTATATACATATCGAAATTTGTTACCTATGGCCAGACATAATTATACTGGATATATATTCTAAGCAAAAACTGACAAAAACTTATAGCCAGAAAGTGACTAACAGTTGTAGCTCACTAATAGGATGTTGTGATTGTGAGTCAAAGATTTTTCAAATCACTAATTAGCAGCAGATTCCTCTAAGGCAACCTAGAATTTTACACATACATTTAGAGAACAACTGTTCCTTTTCTGCCAAGAGAGAAACCAGTAGTTTCTATGTCTCCCGGTGGGAGAGTAGAGCCTGACACACTCCACCAGCACTTCTCAGCTCTTCTTAGCATAAGAAAACCTGACATAGCACCAATTACCCAATCAGCTATAATTACAGCTAACACTGCCAGCAAGTGTCAGTGCTGTCTCTACAATTCTTCCAGAGGCCCCCGCTTTCCCAGTCTGACACTCCCCATGGGAATGAACTCTTTCCAATGATAACCAAGCTGTTGGCTAGACTGCTCTGGTCTGGGCTTTTGAGTTCCAATTGGCCAAACAGATGATCAGGGAAGTGTCCTTTCTGAAGACCTCCCAAGAGACCTGGATCCAAGTAACTCACCATCTTCTGAGGCCATGAGCAGGAATTTCTCAGAAGTGAAAATCTGCTTCTTCTCATCCACAACAAGCTGCCAGAAACTGCTTAGTTTGGCCTCTGTAAGAAACCAAAAGTCACCACAACTCAGCACACCAGTCCCCAGAGCTAGGCAGCTCTATCCTGAAGCTGATACAGTGGGCTCTGTGAAGAACCCTGACAGGGTAACTCAGGATTACTAGGACCACTGCCCTCCTTTTTGAAGAACTAATCTTCAGTTTTGGGGTATCACTTCTTGTATAAAAACTTCCAGTGGTTCCCTGCTGCCCAGAGGGAGCAAGCCACTTCTCTGGGATTTCCACCTATCCAGGCACCAAGGCAGAATATCTGAGGTGCCTTCACTGTAGCTTCCCTGACTGGGGCTGTCTGGATTCACACATGGGCCTTCTCTCATGAAAATGAGATCCTTGTGGGCACTCAGGGCTCCAGTTTAAATGTCTCCTCCTTCATGAAGTCTTTGCCAACACCCATCTCCAAACACAACAATCATCCATTCAAAACTGCTCTAACATCACATATTCCTTTATACTAGAGAGGTTATCTTTGCATCACCAGCAACCTGAAATTTAATGTAGCAAGCTCATGGTCATCTTTGCATCCCCCTAGGTAGGTCTTGGCATATATTTGTTGGGCACACAATAATACATGAAGAGAGATGAACTCCATTTCTCCTTACACGAAGTTCAGCGGTGTATACCTGAAGGAGAAGAATGACTGCTATAGTCTGAATCTGAGGTACACTCTTATTGTGATTTGGATCTAGAATGTCCCCCAAAACTTTCTTTTTTTTTTTTAATTTTATTTATGTGTGTGTATGCGTGTGTGTGTGGCCACCTCAGCCCACCAGGGGACGGGGCGGGCTGGCATGTGGTGCTGGGGGATTGAACCGTGGTTCCTGTGCTTTGCTAAGCTTGTTCCAAGTAGGTGCTTTAGACCACTGAGCCATCTCACCAGCACCCCCCCAAAACTTTCATGTGCTCAAAGGTGGGGATTTTGTAGGATGGCTGGTTTGTGGGGATGCTATATTCACTGGGGGATTTATCCACCAGTAAGTTCAGCTACTGAGTGCTGTTGGGTGGTAAGTGTGGTTAGAAGAGGCAAATGACTGGGGACATGACCCTCCCCACCTCTTCCTTTCTCTTTCTGCTTCCTGGTCACCATGACATGAGCAGCTTCCTCTTGATAGACCCTTCCATCATGCCCTTCCTCCCTTGGAACCAGCTGGCTATGGACTAAATCTTCTAAAAATCATGAGCTAAAATAAACTTTGTTTAAGTTGTGGGCATCATGTGTTCCAATGAAGTGACTAAGACACCCCCAAAAAGACCATGTGTTAATCACTTGGAGCCCTTCAAGTGACTGGGGTTAAATATTCCCTCCTTTAAATGTATTTCCATTATTTATTTTAACATAGCAATGAAATGTTAACATAGAAATGAGCAGAACACAGCATAGAATAATGGAAAGCCACAGAAAAGAATGAAAAGGGGGCCGGGGAGACAGCTCAGTAGAATAAGCATTTGCCTGTCAAGCGCAAGGGCCTGAGTTCAATCCCGGGTTCCGCCAAAAAAAAAAAAAAAAAAGAAAAAGAAAAAGAAAAAAGAAAAGAATGAGAAGGACTTTTGTGATTTAAAATTATTTGCAAGGTATGTTTGGCATGTAATATGGTATACACAGTTTTTCACCCAGCATGTTTCACTACATATTAACTATATCTTGACAGAAAACCAGTAATATTGTCCAAAGAGGAGTACTTTGTGCTGGAAGACAGGGCTAAGGAGAAACTTTACATTATACCCTTTTATATTTTTGAATCTTGTAACCTGAGAATATATATGCAAATTAAAAAATAAAAATAAATAAAAAAAAAAACACCTGACACTAAAACCAAGTCAATCTGGGTATCATCTACAAGGCTATGTCTCAGATCAGCAAATGAAGGACAATAACAGAGTCCCCTGGCTGCCTTCCCACTGCCCAATGTGAACCTACGAGCCCTCTCTACAGATGACCAGCAGCCCTGTAGCTAATAAGCTGATCCTAAACATTAAGGTATTCTGCCCAAGGACTCTGAAAGATGCCCTTGTCACCAACCACACTGAACATCTCTGGAACCTTACCAGCCTGTGAGTCAGCCACTGAAAGCTTCGAGAGCAGCAAGGCTGCAGCAACCCCTTCTGTGACAGTGGGAACCTGAGTGCTCTGGGAGGCTGCCTTCTCTACTGTCTGGATGAGCAAAGGCAAGAAGTCCAGGGCCTGCAGTAGCATGTCACCTGCAGAGAGAAACAAGCCTTTAACAGGACAACCTGATTTTAAGCGGTGACAAGATCACTTGAGAAAAAATCCACTCAGGTGTAAATTGGCTGGCTAAAATCCTTTAGTTATTTATTAAATATTGCAAAGAACTAAACAGTTAGAATCTGGGGCTTAAATCAAACTATAACCATAAAAATGGAGGTAAAAAAAAAAGCCCTTATTAATTTACTAGTCCAACTATTGGTCTACTGGACCAGGAAACAATGCATTTCCAAGATCACACAGCTAGCTGATGTAGAACCAGCACCAAAGTCAAGCCTATCAATTCCTACCTTGTATTCTTCTATATCAGATAACCTCTGGACTCAAATTCCAAAACTAGACCTATAGACCAAACCCACTTTTTTAAAAACCGAGAAATCAGTTAAACTATGGCTGAACATGTTTTCATAACTATTAACTGGATGTACCATACATTTCATAATGAAACCATTACTTCAGATAATGAAACAATTTGAAATTGAAGGAATGAGCACTGATCTTGACCTGGCTCTCCAAGATATGCTGCAGGATACTGGCTTAACTTTGGCTCTAAAAAAAAATTTTTAACCATGAAAAGAGGAAATGATAAAAAGATTCATGAACTAGACACCTTAAGCTGTTCCTTCCACCAAAGAATTTACTTTAATGAAGTACTTGACATTTGAGTTATAAAAAACTCAAGAACTAGTTCCCAAGGCTTCATTTAGAAGAAGTGATGAATGAGTAATAAAGCAACTTTAGTTTAACCCAAAGGGAAAAAAAAAATGAAATTCAAGGAATGTTTCATCCCTGGATAACCTAGACAGTTGACTTGATTTCATTGAGAAACACCTAGGAAATTAGTATAGCACAGTCTGATTGTGCCTATGAGAGTGTTTCCAAAGATGACTGGTAGGCATATGGCACAGCAAACTGCTGGAGGAAGATCTGCCCTGAATGTGGGTGGCATCTGGGGAGAAAAGTGAGGGGCCTGGACAGGGGAAACCTGATGGCACAGGCTCACTGGTGTTCTCTCACTCTGTTTTCTGGCTGCCATGCCATCTCTACCGTAATACTCTCCCTCACCAAAGACAGAAATCAGAGCCAAGGGACTATGGACTGAAACCCCAGGATTGTTGTATGAGTTTGAGGTCAGGATGGGCTACAAAGTGAAACTTAAGGCTGAAAGTCTGCCTGAACTACATAGTGAAACCTTGTCTCAAAAGACCAAAAAAAAAAAAAAAAATTAGTCTTGTCAGAATCATTTCCTCATGATATCAGATGACGTAGTGACAGGGTGACTGGGTTCCATCGGGGGAGAAGCAAGTATCAGATAAGAAAAGGTACTCCAATTCTAGGGTTTACAGATGACTAAAAGGCCTAGATGCTCAGGAAGAAATGTTCAAGATAGCTGAACTGGAAAGGAAAGCCCAGAATGCTGATAATGCCCTGAAGACTCAGCCACCTCTGCAGGGGTGGCCTGCACAATGAATGGCTCAGGGAAGGCATCTTACCTCGGAAGGAGGCCAACATACACTGCAGGTAGGCATGCCTCACTGCAGAGGTGGAGGTTTTAAGGCTGAAAGCTTTCTTGAACCAGTCAGTGAGTTTCTTGGGCACTTCGGCTGTGAAACGGTTACACCAAAGAGCCAGGATTGAGACGGCGTGTACCAGGGTGCCTTCGTGCACTAGGACAATAAAAAGTTCAGACACTGTGACATCTAATAACCACACCAAATCATTGCAAACAGCACAAGAAATCAAGTTGGAGTAGCAGAAAAAGGAAGCAGTGATATTTCAGGCAATTCCCAGCCTTGCTCACTGAGATATGCTTCAGAAAGAAAAAGGGGTTATGGGAGACTGACTGAAAAACCATGGCCTAGGACAGGTCTGGAATGAATGTGCCACGTGCTGCATAAAATTACCTTCCTGCTGGAGGAATGGAATGAAGAGCTCAGCCACGATCCCATTCAGGACTTGACCAGAAGACCCAGACACCAAGTGATGACTGATGCTCCCAATCCCTGAAAGGCACATTCTCTGCTCAGCTGCTCGTCTGCACAAAACCACAGTGGGCGAGTCTTCCTGCCATCACCACTTCTGCATACCAGTCACAGACTTCTTCTGGTCCCTCCAGGCATGCCTTTCCCTGGCCATTATGGATCCTCCCTCAACTCCCTCTCCACAGACTTGCTTTTAAAAAGGCCAGACCTCTTGCCAGGCAAGCAGGCAGAAGAGTACTAGGGGCAAGATGGCATGACCAAGACCGTCAGAGAGGTCAGGATCCAAAGGACTTGCCATATCTGAGTCACATTAAACCTCTCCCAATACCAACCACGTTTCCAGGACCGAGGGAGAAATCCTGTACCTGAGAGGACACTCATCTTCTGGGCTACAATAGTCAGCTTTCCCTCTGAGCCTGACAAGAAAAGAAGCAATGGTTAAATTTACATCATCCACATTTCCCTAGAGGGTGAACAGTATATCATGAGTTGACATGATGTATGTAGACCTCAGGCATAGTCTTACTGGCAAGAAGCTGAATTAATTAATTTATTTTTTATTTATTTTTATGTATTTGGTACAGGGTCTCACTATGCAGCTCAGACTCATAGTGATTCTCCTGTTTTCAGCCTCCTTAGCAGTGGGATTACAGGCAAGCACCACCATGCCTGGTCTTGGTGGCCAGCTCAGCACGCCGGGGGGCAGGTCCAGGGCTGCAAGAAACCAAGTTTAAAATAACATTTATTAAGACTGGGCATGATGGTGTACACCTATAATCACAGCACCTGGGAGGCTGAGGCAGAAGGTTTGCCATGAGTGTGAGGGCAGCTGGGCTACAAAGTGAGTTCAAAGATAATTTGAATGAACTACAAGGTGAGATGCCATCTCAAAAAAACCAAAACCAAGTGATGACTCATACTCTCAATCCCTGAAAGGCACATTCTCTACTCAGCTGCTCGTCTGCACAAAACCACAAACACATACACATATTTAATAGCTTCTTGTTTTTGTTTACTGACTGAAAATGAACTATACACAAAACACCTGAGAAACAAAAAATAAAAATAAAAATAATTTTGTAAATCAACCATGTTTTCACTATTCAAAGACACAATTAACAATTTGTAGTATTTCATTTTTTTGTCATGCATACAAAAACACACAGATGAAAAAACAAAAATGGTAAGATTATCATCAACACTGCCCTGTGTACTTCTGCTCACAGCACCCATGTATATTCCAGTGTGGGTGTCACGCTGGCCACTCACAGACAGGCTCAGAATCAAGTTTATGCCTGATCCAGAGCCTAGGGGAATCCTAGGGATGCATCTCAGTCAACCTCAAGGCCAAGAAAGCTGCTCACCTCCGAGAATGGCAAACAGGTGCCTGGTCAGGGCCTCAGTGGCTGAGGAGTCACTGCACTGGCGGGCCAGGTTTCGTAGTGCTAGCACGGCTTCATCCATGAGGCGGGGGCTGTTGGACTTCAGCTGATCTGGACACACAGAGCCAGCCACTGCTCAGGGGCTGCCAGGAGCTAGGCACCCTGACTTTAGTCTGTCTTTCCCAGACAACCAGCTCTTCACTCCTGGCTATCTGTTCTCATACTAAAGAACTGAAAGAAACTCAGCTCATACAGGTAAACTTAAACTGTCCCCACCCTCTTTGCAATAAGAATTCCAACAGGTACATCCAAAACCCACACATGTCGAGGGACTGGAGAGTAGTCAGAATACTCACTAGCCAGGCCTTTCACGATGTCCAGGGCATACTGGCTGAGATCAAGGGTCACTGATGCCAGCAGACTGGAGATGGCTAAGGGGACAGACAGCATTGCCTACGTCAGTCTCTTGGATCGAGGTCTACTTTTGACCTACTTCCTAACAAATGTCACCAGGCCTGCTGTTTAGCTACATGGAACATGACCATCCTTCACCTCTCTAGGACTGTAAGAGTGGTCACACCCTTCAACCAGAGCTCTGCTGGAAAGCTGGACCTACTAGCTCTTTCCCAGTCAGCAAAAAAACTGCCCCTTTGGGCCAATGAGATAGCTCAGTTGACTAAGTACCTGCTTAGCCAAACGCAGGGACCGGGGTTCAATCCCCAACACCACATGCCAAGCCGGCCCCACCCCTGGGCAGGCTGAGCTGGGCATTAATACCAAGCGTAGTGGTGCACGCCTGTAATCCCAGCACTGGGGAGGCTGAAACAGGAGGATCATTACAAGTCCAAGCTGTGTGAGACCCTGTACCAAATACATTAAAAATAAAAAAAGAGGAACTTAAAAACTACCCCTTCCCAGCACTCCCCCAAAACCTCTGAACAAGCGGCAGCGACAGAGACTCAACCCTCATTTTCATGGTTTCATGTACCGTCACACCAAGTTCAAACTGGCTCAAAAAAAAGGTGCTCCATCTGAATACAGGTTCTTGAACCTCTAACATTATATGTATTCTAAACAGATACACTTTGGCATATTCTGCTAATAAGAAAGTCCATAACTTCTTCTTATTGTTAAAAGGGTTCCTGAACTCTCTCTCAAGGTCCCCACAAGATAACAGTGACTTTATCTCCCCACCCAACACACATACACACACACACACACACACACACACACACACACACACACACACACTTCCTACTGGAAAGAATCACGAATAAAGCTAATCAGTCAACTGCCCCCCCATCCTGTCCAACAGGAACCTACTTTCAATAACATTCTCTGGACTCCTCAGTAAGGACTTCTGTATGGTGGGCAGTATCAGTTCCTTAAATTCCATGTGGGACATGTATCGGAGCAGAGGAGCACAGTTATCCTATGAAGAGAAAGGAATCAGGCAGCCAGCCTTCTGGGGAGCAGACCAAGTTCCAGAATATAAAACTGGCTTTGGGGACCGGGGAGATAGCTCAGTAGCATAAGCACCTGCCTGGCAAGAGCAAAGTCCCAAGTTCAATCCCCGGTAAAAAAAAACAAAACAAAAAACTGGATTTGGCTCACCCAGGCAGGTAAGGTGCCCACTCACCAACAGGTACTTCGGAGGCTTTACTTTGCTCATCAGGACGTTCTTCACATAGAAATCCAGAAGGGCACTCTAGAGAACAGAGATCTGGCTAAACCCCAACTCTCTGAAGGGTCTGACACTTCACCTATGAGGTACCTTTGTGGGAGAACCTCCAAAAACCATCAGTCAGTATCTCCAAATCTCAGCCTCAAGCAGAGATCCCATACATCTCACACCTCTCACCCACACTTCACTACCCCAACCCTATGTGCCTCCTCAGGGTTCCTTCCCACTGGCTGCCTCCTCTGCCCAAAATTTTCCTCACCTTCTCACCTGCTACTTCCTCGTTTGCTGACCCATCTACACCCTGAAAGTCACAAGGATGTTTCCTGACCCACAGCCTATGTCAGGTTCCCTACTGCTGAGAATCACAGCTTCCCTCACTTCCTCTTTGTAGCACTAACTGCAGTGATAATTAGCTAGATGACCACCCATCTAAGGCCAGATTCCTTTGCAGACTCAGTTCTGTGAGATCACAGCTCCTTTGCTCACAGTACAGTACTAGGCACATGGTAGGTGTTCAATGGGGGTAAATAAACGTCAGTATGCACAAGCAAAATTATCACCTAGTATTCACCAGAAACCAAACTGCAGAAAACTTTCCAACTCCTTAACATTCATTATCATGGCAAAAGGGCAAGGTCTTGTGTGAGAGAACCAACAAATCTGAGATGAGATCAAAAGCTCAGGACATAAGGGCAAAGCAAGATCCCACTCCTTCCCTGCAGCCAGTCATGGCAAACAACATGACAAACCCACAGCCACCAGGCCTGGTACTTGCCTTGTGCCGACTGACCACATCTATCTCCTTGTGGCTCGTGCAGAAGTGTACCAACAATCCCAGCATGCCAGCATAGTTCTGGTTGGGTTCTAGGCTGAGAATTGCTGACAAGTATTGTTCCACCAGCCCAGGGTTCTGAAGGAGTGGAAGGCAGGTGGATAAACGCGGCAGCAGGGGAATGGGGGGCAAGCACGGCCCACCACCACCTGCCTGCTCCCATCACCTCTTTCCACAGCTTGGTGAGCTTCTTCACAGCACCATCCACAGCATGTTTGTGGGAGCCACCCAGCACCTCCAGCAGGAGCAGGCACTGTACCTCAACCTGTCAGGACCAGGAAAGGCTCAGGTCAAAACGTGGTATGAGTGTGAGGGTCCTATAGCCCTTGGAATCTGCTGGAGCACTTCATCATGCCCTCTAGATTCTAGCTATGTGTCCACTGGGCCTCTTCCTCTCAGTCCTAGCTGGATCATCTTCACTCCACCTCCACTACCCCCAAAACTTAGTCCTATCTTCTAATCACACTATTTACTCAAGCATATATTCAATAAATATTTGCTGAGTACTATCAGTCAGACAATGAAAACATCTAGGGAGTAATACAGAACAAGGGGGGCTGGTGAGATGGCTCAGTGGTCTAAAGCACCTACTTGGAACAAGCTTGGCAAAGCACAGGGACCGCGGTTCAATCCCCCAGCACCACATGCCA
>NW_004524655.1:6068894-6073729 GCF_000260255.1 Octodon degus
TAAGCTAAGCAAAACACAAGGACCGCGGTTCAATCCCCCAGCACCACATGTCAGCCAGCCCCGCCCCCTGGTGGGCTGAGCTGGCCACACACACACAATCAATCAATCAATCAATCAATCAAATGTTTAAAAAAAAAAGACAGAACAAGGCACTTTCCCACACAGCATAGTGCAGATGGAAAAGATACTGAACAGATGAATACACTGTTTCAGTAAGATGCCATCCAGGAAAGGAATGAGCATCCTTTTCCATATAGTCACCTCCTTTGACTTGTTTTTCATTATGTTCACAAGTACAATATCTCAATGGCAGGTACTATACTAAGTACTATGGACAAGGAAGTGAAGCTTCAAACACTGATTCCAGACTACATGGAGCTCACTGTCCCACCTGCAATGGGGCACATAAGAGGTGCTCAGCTAAAACACCCCAAGACTGACCATGCACAATTAGGCTCTGGTGAGCCACGTGAGCTGCCACCCAGAGAAAAGGGATATGCTTATGAAGTCAATGCTGAATTCCACTTGCACGTGGACAAAATGTCATACATACAAATTATATACTGCAGCCTTGTTTGTAACAGTGAAAGATCATTAAAAAAAAATCAGTGACCACCCACAGAAAACTTTTTATATGCTTCCCTGGAAGAAATTCTACAAATAAAGAAAAAAATACAGGACTAGGGATGTAGCTCAAACACTGAAGTTGAGAATTTGTCCAGCATACATTCATTCAATCCCCAGCACTAAAAAACAAAACAAAACAAAACTTTAGCCAGAGGTCGTAGCACATGCCTACAATCCCCCAGGTGGATTATGAGTTTGAGGTCAGCCTGAACTATACAGTGAGACTCTTTTCTCAAAAGTCAATTTTTTTTAGGTTTGTTGACAGCACATTCAGAACTGTACTGCTGTTCCATCTCCCTATAATGTTCTAACCCTTGACTTGGGCTTGTCTTCTCATATCTTTAGTTCTCTGCTCAAATGTCACCTCTCAGAACTTTCCTCCCACAACCCTTTACCACTCTTTCCACCTTTCCACCCTGTTCTTCTGCACCACTATGTTAGGTTGTCATGTTTGTGAGCTTATTTATTGTTTGGTTTTGGGTTTTGGTTGAGATAAGATCTTGTTATGAAGTTCAGGCTGACGCTGAACTCACTGTGTAGCACAGGCTGGTCTCAAACCCACTGTGATTCTCCTGCCTCAGCCTCCCGAGTGCTAGGATCAGAGCTATGTGCTGTGGACTTGTTTCTTGTCTATCTTTTCCACAAAACTATGAGCTCTATGGCAGCAAGATGCTTCTCTGCCTTATCCACACAATGGACCAGTTTCTTTAACAGCGCTGAGCACATGGGACACCTTCAACATGTACCTGAGTAACTGAATGTACTGCAGCCCCTGTGTATAAATGACATTAGCAAACCAGCAAAGGAAAAATTCAGATTCTAGACACAGAAAAACTAAATAGCCACACACCTCTGATGCAATCTATCCCATCAAAACCATGCTCCAGGGTTAACACCCCCTACTTACTATGCCACAGGCAGGCCGAGTTGCCTCAGATAACAGCTGCAAGAATTCTGCACAGGGAAGCCAGTGAGCTTTCCCTTGATGAACCACATTATGAGAAAGCCTTGTAGTTAACAATGAAACCCATACCCTAAAGGATCCAGGAGAGTCCCAGCTCAACTTATGACAGTTTCTGTACTACCTGACAAGTTTAGGTGTTCTGATCTATCATTAAAAACTGAAGACCACTCCATCACTGTCTCCAGAGGTATGATGCCAGGTAAATTTGCATGGATAAGGCCATCTCTCTTTCTAACTTGGCTGCCTGCTTGTAGAGTGGAGTTTTAGCTTTCTAGAACCAGCTGTCATTCACACTACCTGCATAGCATTCTATAGTTTCTCCAAACATTTTACACCTTCATTAAGCCTGTCTTTAAAATTATACTTTGAAGGGCCAGCCAAATAGCTCAGTGGATTAAAGTGCCTGCTTAGGCAGACACAGAGGCTGGGAGTTTGATCCCCTGGCCTGCTGTACCAGCCCCGCCCCCAGGGTACACTGTGACGGCAATTGAGACTGGGCACGGTGGCGCACACCTGTAATCCAAGCACTCGGGAAGCTGTAAACAGAAGAATCACTATGAGTCCAATCTAGTAGTGAGACCCTGTACACCCTGTCCTAAATACAAAAAATAAAAAATACATAAAATTATCCTTTGAGGTAGGTGGGATGGATTATACTCTTCAACATTTTGCAGATTAAGGAGACACAATTTAAATGAGTTGGCCAAATCTCATGGCCAAAAACCAGATCCATACCAAGATCCATAGACTTCTTTTCATTAAACTATTCCTCCTGACCTATATTAAATATACCTAGTCATTTAAAAGATGCTTTTTCACTTGGCATTTAGGCCATCTCTGGTTAACAGACACATGAAAAGGAAAATCAGGAAATAGGACTGGGGAGATAGCTCAATAGAATAAGTAAGCGCTTGCCTGACAAGCGTAAGGACCTAAATTCAATCCCCAGTTCCGCCAAAAAAAAAAGGAAAATCAGGAAATGTGGAAGGAGCAGGCACAGAAAGGAAGAAGAGAATTAAGGACCATTGTACATGGCAAGAATTCCACTGCATTAGTTCAACATTGAAGTCTAACCACAGGGAAAGAAATGATTAGGCAGAAAAAACCAAAATGAATTATTGTGCTTTCTGGTCTCCTTGCTGTTTGGCTGTCTTCATTCATCTGGCTTGTCTTCTACAGACACTACGAGCAGGGGCAACACTTCTCCTGTTCATCTATATTCCCAAAGCCTAGCATTGTGCCTAGCACACAGCTCAGAAATATTTCAGGAGCAGACAAATGTAATTATGTCACCCTTGCACCCATTTGCCAAAGTCACATGCCTTGGGACAATTCAAAGTGCCACCTTGCTGGCACCTGGAATAACACTGGGCATAGAGGAGGGGCTTAAACACTAACTCTATGTACAAAACTGACCCTCACTGCTCCAAAGACCCAGAAACCTACCAATTTGTTCCAGACGTCTCCTTGTCGCTTAGCTTTTGAGGGAAAGACAATGCGCACTAGAAGGCAGGTCCAGGTCAGGGCCAGCAAGGCAGCTGAGCCACTGCTCTTACTGAAGAGGGTAGGGAAAGGAGAAGAGATGAGTAAGTGGACAGCATCAGCCTCCATCTGGAGGACAAATGTCCACCCTGAAGACCCTGTCTGGTACACATGGCCCTGCCTTGATCTAACAAGGAAGGAACTTGAAACCCACTCAAATCATCTGTGACAACTCAAAAAAAGGAATCCAGGCCTCATTAGCCAAAAGAAAAAGATGACTTCTTGCCACCGGCCTCCCAGCCCTGCTTCTTAGGAAAGTGCTTCCCTCCACTAGCTAGCCACCCAGGCTCCTCCCTCCATTCAGAGGCAGATTCCAAGTGTCATTCAGATTGCAAAGGGCTAAGAACCAGGTCAGCAGGGCTTTTGTGCATCAGCCTATCTGAGCAGGACTCCATCAATCCCAGGAGTGGAGGGAGGACTATGACCTTTACCTCTTACCTGGGAACACCTGCTTTGGAGCCAATGCCTGAAGACTGCAGAGAGTGCAAAAGGTTCTTAGCAGTGGCTTCTGGCTGGGCTTCAGCCAACTGCTGGATGGCTGCCTGCAGGGCCCTGCGGGACGCTGCATCTCTAGGGAAAAGAATGAAAAGAAAGATAAACGTGTGGACTCAGGCCAGGCTGGGCTTATTAGACCAAGCACTGGTATTTCTTGGGGAAAAGTTACTGATCACATTGTATTTAAATAGATCATAGACAATGAGATTAGAAAATAACTAAATAAATCCACTTCATCCCTGTGTTCCAGAAGTAAGCAATATGGGTAAATAAGCCATGAAGAGTATAATTACAACACCTACATTTATAGGACCTTTATAAGGGATTCAAACTAAGCCAAGAGCTTTTAATGACAGTATACACACACTGAGCACTCAAGATGAGTCAAACTCTGTTCCAACCCTACACACTAATAACCACCTGTACCCCATTCTGCAGATAAGGAAACTGAAGCTCACAGAGGCTAAGTTATCTGTCAGGACCCAGCAGGAAGGACATAAACTCAAGCAATCTGGTTTCATTAGCCACTACCCTCATACCATATCCCTATACAAAGTGCTCTGGACACCAGGCCTCTGGCCAGAATTCACCTGTATCGATGTAGAGTCAAGCAGAATAATTTGCAGAGCCCTTTCACTGCTCCTTCTGGCAGATCTGAAACCAAAGATCACAGAGATTATAAAAATGGTGTGGTAAATATCTGCTTGAGGGCTGTTAAGATAGCTCAGAGGACTAAGTCCTGCTTAGGCAAGCACAGGAACCAGGTTGAACTACACTGGGCGCTGGCCCTGCCCCTGGGCATGATGAGCTGGCCACTGAGAGTGGGCATGGGGGCGCATGCCTATAATCCCACCACTGGGGAGACTGAAAACAGGATCACTATCAGTCCAAGCTTTGTAGTGAGACCCTCTACCAAATACATTTTTTAAAAAAATCTGCTTGAGTCAGTCATTCTGCCAAACAGGAATTCCATTACTGGATACTTCAATTCTCCCCATATGTATGGTAAAATCCCCAGGAGGAAAAGGCAATGGCAGAAAAGAACCTTAGGAAAAGCTACAGAAAAGCTTTGGGTAGCATTTACTAAGTAAATGAAACAAAGACAGTACCAGTAGCTTCAAAATGTTTTGTTGAGACTGGGCATGCTGGTGTGTGCCTATAATCCCAGTGCTTAGGAGGCTGAAAACAGGAGGGTCACTATGAGTCC